>NC_040905.2:155941509-156257794 GCF_004126475.2 Phyllostomus discolor | reverse complement strand
GCATCTCTAGTTCATCCTATCCTCTCTTTGCTGGAGCCCAGGGTAAGTGACTTCAAAAAAAAATTTGTGCATTGATCCTTTAAGAGTCTCTCTGTGTAGATAGCCACCTCTCCTTGGCAGACAGAAACTCTTCTGCTTTTCATATCTGGATGCTATCTGGGTCCCTTTCTGACTCTAGTGCTGTAGCCAGCCTTGGGGAACCCAGCTGGAGTTTAGACCCCACATTTCTCAGGGGGGAACCCTAACTGCTGAAATATCCTTATGGCAACTCAACTGGCACCCATGGGAATCCAGGCAGCTCTCTCATGCCTCCTCCACACTTCCTACCAGTCACATTGTGGTGAAGTGGTTTCTTCTGTTTGTCCTTGGTTATAAGGTTTCTCTCCAGCTATTGTTCAGTTGGTTATTCATGATGACTTCTCTACAATTTAGTTGTAATTCTAGATTTTCCTGAAAGAAAGTTAGTGTAGCTTCCAGTTACTCCTTCTCCATCTTGGATCTCCCCAAATTGGGCATTTATAAAATAAAGTACTTTCTATTTTTCAAATGAATACTTTACATTATAAATTAATCTAAATTTCTATAGAAAATGATAAAATATTATTAATTAAATATAGAAATGCAACTTATGTATTATAGTATTATTTTATTAAGATTTATACATATATAACATATATATCTTGTAAATCTACATTTAAAATATATAGCAATGATACATAATTTTATTTCATAGACATATATGTATATTCTAAACATATGCATACAATTTCTGAAATATAAGTTGACATTGATTTTCCTTCTTAGCTCATTTTAACCATCTCTTTT
Organism: Phyllostomus discolor; assembly: GCF_004126475.2. NCBI lineage: Eukaryota > Metazoa > Chordata > Mammalia > Chiroptera > Phyllostomidae > Phyllostomus > Phyllostomus discolor. The sequence goes on along the minus strand of NC_040905.2, from coordinate 156,256,969 downwards.
CATCACTTCATAGGAATGATATGTCAATGTACTAAGACACAAAGAAATTTTTCTGATTTCAGATTCCAAAATAAGATATCACAAGGCAATTTTATTTAGTCAAAAGATTTGAAGTCTTAGGAAGAAAACGTTTAGTTTTTCTTTTTATATCTCAAAACTAGTAAAGGTTTTACCAGGATTGTGGAATGTAAGAGAACTAAAAGCACATTGATGGAAAGGTAGATGTCAGTGAATATAGCCTAGAGTTCTTGTTCTTTGCATTCTTTTCTATCCAGTAACAGAGGTTTTAATGAGTCAGAACAGTAAAGAAAGAAGTTGAGTCATTTCATTTTCCTCAAACATCACACAGTAATGTCTAAAGAAAATGTCAAACACAGAATGGTCCTGGTTGATCAATGCTTAAGACCAGAGTGGGTAGCAGGTAGCTTAACCCACATAGGCATGGGTATGAGATAATCAGATTAGTGCAACCAACACACATGCCTTGGAGCTATGCAGCTGCTCCAACATTTATGTTTCACTCCCAGGTAAAGAGAGTTGGACTAAGTTTCAGACAGCCTGGTGGAATAGGGTTTTAAATATATGAGGAGTCCTCATTTTTCCTCTACAGAAGAAATTAAGACAGTAAAACTGAAATTGCATTATCTCTCTGCTGTTGCTCATTGTGCATGAGTAATCATTTTTCTTTCATACTTTTATTCCATATCTTTAGTAGCTGGAAGAAGGTAAGTTAATTTTAGTGATTGAATAAATAACAGGAAGTTTTTCCTGCCAACACAGATTAAAGATGGGGTAATGTCTGCTCCTCCAGATTGCACAATCTTCCCTGAATGTCTGCATAGATGTTCTGATTCATTACTTTTATGTCACTTTGCTGTCACCTTTCCTTTAACCTTATTGAGGGTGTTAAAAATAAACAAACAACGCCCTGGCTGGTGTAGCTCAGTGGATTGAGCGCGGGCTGGGAACCAAAGTGTCCCAGGTTCAATTCCCAGCCAGGGTACATTCCTGGGTTGCAGGCCATAACCCCCAGCAACCGCACATTGATGTCTCTCTCTCTCTCTCTCTCTCTCTCTCTATCTCTATCTCCCTCCCATCCCTCCCTAAAAATAAATAAATAAAATCTTTAAAAAAAATAAAAAAATAAACAAACAAAAAACCTGATTTTTCTTTTGATTTATTTACTGACTCATTTTTATTGTACTTTTTCTATTATCATTTATTCCCCTTAAACCCCCATCCTACCTGCAATCACCACATTGTTGTCCATGTCTATGAGCCTTTTTTCCATTTTTGTTCAATTGTTCTACCTGTTTACTCTCCCCCTATAGCTATCATCCTCGGTCTATCTATGAGTCTGTCTCTGTTTTGCTTTTTGGTTCATTTTGTTCATTAGATTCTACATACAAGTGAAATTATATGGTATTTGTTTTTCTCTGACTGGCTTATTTCACTTAGCATAATTTTCTCTGCGTCAGTCCATACCATCACAAAGGCAAACATTTTTCTTCCTTTTTACATCAGAGTAGTATTCCTTTGTGGAAATTTCCCATAGTTGTTTTATCTACTCATTTACTGATGGACACTTGATCTGCTTCCATATCTTGGTGAATTTAAATAATGCTGCAATGAACAGAGGGTTATTTATATTCTTTTGAACTAGTGTATGGGATTGCTCTGGCTATATGCCCAGGAGTGGGATCACTGGGACACGAGGTAGATCCATTTTTAATATTTTGAAATATCTCCATACTGCTTTCCATAGTGGCTGCACCAATCTACATTCCCACCAACAGGGCAAAAGGTTTTCCCTTTTTCCACATCTTCTCCAGGACTTGTTGTTTGTCAATTTATTAATGATAGCTATTCTGACAAGTGTGAGGTGATATCTCATTGTGGTTTTAATTTGCATTTCTCTGATGATCAGTGATGTTGAGCATCTTCTTCTATGTCTATTGGCACTTTATATATCTTTTTTTGGAGAACAGTCTGTTTAGGTCTTTTTCTCATTTCTTTAATTGGATTGTTTGTTGTCATTGTTGGTTTTTTTAGTGTTGAGTTTTGTAAGTTTTTATAAATTTTGGATATTAACCGCTTATCTGATGTATCATTAAAGAATATGTTATCCCATTCAGCGTGTTGCTTTTTTTTTCATTATGTTTATGGTTTCCTTTGCTGTGCAAAAGCTTTTCAGTTTGATGTAGTTCCATTTGGTTGTTTGTTTCTCTTGCCCATGAGATATACATAAAAAATATTACCACAAGAAATATCTGAGATTTTATTGCTATGTTTTCCTCTTGGATTTTTTATGGTTTTGAGTTTTACACTTACATCTTTAATCCATTTTGAGTTTTATTCTTGTATATGGTATAAGATGATGGTCTAGTTCCATTTGTTTGCACATATCTGTCCTAGTTTACCAACACCATTTATTTAATACTTTCTTTACCCAATTGTATGTTTTTGCCATTTTTATCAAACATTAAGTTGCCATAAAGACATTCATCTATATCTGTTCTCTCTATTCTGTTTCATTCATTTATGTGTCTGTTTTGATAACAGTACCATGCTGCTTTGATTGCTATAGCCATACAGCATAGTTTCCTATTAGGTAGCACAATTCCTCCACCTTTGCCCTCCTTTGCAGGATCACTGTTGCTATGTGGGGCCTTTTGTGGTTCCATATAAATTTTTGAAATATTTGTTCTAGTTCTGTAAAATACATGATTGAAATCTTGATAGGAATTGCTTTGAACCTATAAATTGCTTTGGTTAGCATGGACATTTTAATAACGTTACTTCTTCCTATCTGTAAACATGGTATGTAATTCCACTTTCTGCCATGTCTTATATTTTTCCAAGTGCTGGTATTTTAGATCTTTGATTAACAATGTTCTGAGGAATTTTATTTTTATTTTTTAATTCAATTGTAAATGGGATACTTTTCTCACTTTCTCTTTCTGATAGTTCTTTATTGGTGTATAAAAATGTAGTCCATTTTTGGATATTTATTTTATATCCTGCTACTTTGCAGAATTAATTTATCAATTCTAGCAGTTTCTGGTGGAATCTTTAGTTAAGGTTTTTTTTATATAAAGTATAATATCATTTGCAATTAATGACAATTTTACTTATTCCTTTACAAATTGGGTGCCTCTTATTTCTTCTTTTTTTCTAAATGCTGTGGGTAGAACTTCCAATACTATGTTGAATATAAGAAGTGAAAGCAAACATCCCTGTCTTATTCTGATGTTAAAGAAAATGATATTAACTTTTTCTTACTGAGTATGATGTTGGTTGTGGGTTTCTTATATGTGACTCCTGGTATTTTGAGGTAGGTTCCCCCTATTCCCACTTTGCTGAGAGTTTTTATAATAAGTGTATGCTGGGTTTCATCAAATGTTCTTTCTGCATCTATTGATGTCATCATATAATTTTTATCCTTCATTTTGTTTATGTGCTGAATCATGTTAATTGATTTGCAGATACTATATCAACCTTGTATCCCAGGAATAAATCCCTCTTGATCATGGTGTATGATCTTTGTAATGTATTTCTAGATTCAATTTGCTTATATTTTGTTGAGGATTTTTTACCTCTATGTTTATCAGGGATAATGGCCTATAATTTTCTTTCTTTGCAGTGTCTTTATCTGGGTGTAGTAATAGGGTAATTCTGATCTGGTAAAATGAGCTTGGGTGTCTTCTCTCTTCTTTAAATTTTTGCAATGATCCTGACTGACTTCTGACTTGGGGTCACACTTAGCACAGTGGTTTCTACCCCAAAATTATAAAGGGCTTCTTTTTCTTCTTTTAACATATGATCTCTGATCCATCTGGAATTTCCCTTTGATACAATTAAAATGTTATTTCAGATAATAACAAACAAAAATATATGAGTGGACAAAAAGGCACCTCTTGTAAGATTCCATTTATAGGAAAAGTCCAGAATACGTAAAAGAACAGAGATAAAAAGCAGATCAAAAGTTTCCAGAGGCAGGAGGAGAGGAGAGTGTGTCCTTCTGGTACAGAGTTTCCTCTCCGGTTGATGGAGCATCCTACAACTAGATGGTGGTGGTGATGCTCGCACAGCATTGTGAATGTGTGTCATGTTCAGGAAAGACACAGTTCAAAATACAAACAATAACTTGTATTTATTACTTAAAATAAATCATACCACAGAAAAATGAATGAGAAAAAAAGAAAAGAATACAAGAAGAAATACCCCAAATAATAAAAATGAAAAATAAAAATAAAAACTGAATCACATCATGGAGAAATGAGAAACAAAGAAAATAAAATTGTCAAAGAATAAAGGTAAAACAAATTCTTATGGTAGAGGGAGAGAAGCAGGTTGGAAAGGCAGTTCTAGAGCTGGCTCTGATGTATCTTCTAGAGGCAGTGCCTCCTCTGTGTCAAGAAACAGAGCAGGCTCAAAGGAAGGCTGATCAGGCAGGGGTGGTGGAGTCTCAGTCAGGTCAGGAGATGCTGCACAGGCCAGCGCCATCTCCAAAACTGCAGCTGAAGGGGCTGCTAGAGGTGCCAGAACCACTGAAGGTGGCACAACCACTGGAGGTGGATCCTCCAAGTCTGGAGCAGACTCCTGGCCTGCTCCTGTACCAGGAGATGTATGTACTTGGGATGTATGACAGGTGTTGAAGTAGGAGCCATCTCTGCCATGTAGGCTGGTGCTGGAGTTTTGAAAGGAGAAAAGATTACTCATGTGCCTACATTTCCATGTGTTCCTCAAATACAGGACACAGAGAAAGCCCAGAACTCCCACCCCAGGATGTTGTCTCTGAGAGCAGTCCAGCACACAGGTGGTCTGAGGCTGGTGTTTGATGCTGGCCAGCTTCTTGGGTTCTCCTTGTGTGTATGGCACCCACCCCTCCCCGTAAATTCACATGCACTTCTACCCCCATCCCAGCACCAGGTGCTCCACCTTGAGCTCTGCCTCCTTGGGCTACAGATTCTCCAGCTTGGTTAGTTTACTGTGGGCACCATGCTCCAGGTTGGATATAGAAACTGTGATCTGGTCATGGAGCCTGGGTGGCTTCAGGGTTGGTGTCCTTCTCTGGGCATCCATGGGGTTTGGGTTCCAGATTCTGAGGTGGCCACAGTCACCTCATTACTTCTCTGGCCCCCGGTAATGTGGCATACCTGCCTCTCATTAGTGGTGATGGTGCGGGGATCTTTGTCCACCACCTATTGTTCTTCCAGTGCCCACGTTGAGCTCTGCAATGACAGTGGTCAGTAGCTGGTCCAGAGGGCTCAAGCCCTGCCTGGCCCTAGTTGCTGCTGTTTCTGCTCACTGGACCTTCTGCTCCTGAATCAAGACCAACCCTGTGCCTGAAGACCTCCACCCAGGGGAAATGAGGTTCACCTGCAGTGCTCTGGATAAACCTCAGACAGAGGGTACCTCGCACACTCCAGTTCTACCTAGCCAGCCTTGACCAGCCTACAAGGTTCTGATGCCCACTCAGCCTGTTTCTGCTTGCAGAGGCACCCCCCACATGAACCCCCTTATATACACACATCATACAAACACATGGGGAAGGGACATAGGGCTGGCTGCTCAGGTGAGGTGGGAGTGGTGGCCTGGCCTGAAGAAACACTGCCCTGGACCACCATGTGTTACCTCTGGATCCTGCTATGAAAACAGCCACAGACATCTGGGTTGAGTGCGGACCCATCAGTGACCACAGTGAAACACATTAGCATTGCTGCCTCTTTAGAGGCCTCAGCCTCTGGACTCTGGCAGACAATAAGTAAACATTCTGTTGGGTGTGAATTTCTTTAACCAAATGAGCAGTGTAAGGGCATTTTTAGAATGTGTCTGGCTGATTACCAGGGTTCCAAGTTCTGTTGGACTCTATCAGCAGGAAGTGAGGTCACCACTCAGTGCAGTAAGGTCACTGCCTGGGTCCCTGCCCAAGCATCTGCTCAGGCAAGAGCAGTGACTTCACTGATTTTTACACCATCTTATTTTTATTGTATTTTTCCATTATTATTTACCCTCCTTATACCCTCCTCCCCTCACAATCAGCACACTATTTTCCATCTCCATGAATGCTTTTTTCATTTTTTATAGCCAAGTAGTATTCCATGTGCTTTCCAAAGACAGAACACAGCCATAGCCTTCCTGAGAAGCTTTAGCCCAGAATCTACCCTAGCACATCTTCCCCACTGAGAGTCCAGCAAGAGGGTGGTTTGAGGCCAGTCTTTATTTTGGGGGTAGACTCTGCGGGTGTTCCCTATGTGTCCATACTACCCAAAGGAACCTGTACACTCAACACAATTCTTTTTATGTTACCAATGATATATTTCATAGAACTAAAACAAATATTCCAAAATTTATACAGGAACACAAACGGCCATAGTAATCAAGACAGCATTGTGCTGGTATAAAAACAGACATAAAGATCAATGGAACAAAATAGAGAACCCAGAAATTATTCCCTACCTTCGTGATCCATCAATAATTGACAAAAGGAGGTAGTAGGTTAAAGACAGTCTATTCAATAAATGGTCTTGGGGAAATCTGACAGATATGTGCATTGCAGACACTTTCAATCACCTGTAGCAAAGACCAAGGAGAATATAACAGTGAAGCAGAAGCAGGAGAGGTAGAATGCATGGTAAACTATAGGAGATGGGATGAAGAACAGCAATTTTTGCTTTCAATTCTGGTCCTCTAAAGTAAGTCAATATATGCTATAGCTTGTTCCCTTTATCCAAAATAAAATGACAGAGGTATATACATTGAAGAGCAAACTTTTCTAATGCAGAGAACTAGAATCACTGGATAAGGCTTCCTAGGAATGCACAGGGCATGACTGGAAACTAAGTTTAAACAGCAAATTCTTTTTATGAACTGAAAACCATGACCTCATGAATAGGTGAAGAACACACTTGGAAATTTCAATGATACCAAATGGAGTAACAATTCTCATCAGTGCTCTTCCTGGGACCCTTAGTGAAGATACTGTGTTGAATATTTTCTGTTTGACTTCCAGATGTACTCTTCACCCATGCCCAGTCTCCTTTGTACCTAGGAAGCTGATCCAGGTAGACAATATCAGTTTGCTTCCATTGATTTATGACTTTGTGTTTAGCCAATGGAGTCATTGTCAGGAGACTGGAGAGTTGAAAGAGAGTGGTTGGATGTTAATTTATTTTGCTTCTTCCTTGTAAGGTCACTTGAGGTCTGCTGCTTCCTCTAGCAAAAGAAACAACTTCCCTTATTAAGCAGATCTCTCCAATAGCCATTCTCTCCAGTAATCAATCAAGCCCTTTTTCTTCTTGTCCCTTCAGGCCTGGAGATGGTATGAGCTTCCTACAACCTTGACCATTAGACATGCTATCCACACACTGTGATCTGTTCATTGTACATGAAATAAATACCATGGATATCCAGGCCCTGGCAGATCCCAGTACCCCCCAAAAATGATCACCATTGCCTAACTCCTGGATTTTTCCTTTTCTTTTTCTTTCCAGAGAGAAGAAGTCTTCTGCTGGGCGATGGAAACCACAGGCCAAGTGGAATACAATATTTTCAGGGTCTCACTTGGTTATTCAGAGTTAGGGTAAATAAGAGCCTAAACTTCAGAACTGAGTATGTGATCAAACTGGCTAGTTAATACACCAACTGAACTCTGACTATGAGGGAATATATTGAATCAGAAATAAACCCTACTGGCCAATGCATTTGTGTATGTGTAGATCACCTTTAGAGAAAGTGTCATATGGAAAACATTGGAAAATATTTAGAATCTAGTTGAATGGCTGGAAATAGATGAACATGATAGCCCAAGAACATAGATGCATCAACAGTTCTTTGAATACTCTGGATGATAATATGAACAGAAACATCTAAAACTGTATAAGTTATGTCCAGGGGGCCTGAAGTGGAGCCAGAAGACAATGAGGAAGTTGGTATTATAAATGTCCACACCTGAAAGGAGCATGAACTTTTAAACTGTGCTGACCACAAATGTGTACAATCTATTGCAGTTCTTGGAATAAGGATTATTGTGCTGAACTCTAACTTAGCAACTAGCATAGTAATCTATTTTATATGAACTAATATTATCATTTTTGCCTACATCAATCATATTTTTTTCAAAACAACTTATGTAAGCTTATGATTTTGGACTTAAAAAACCCTGCCATTCTTCTCCTCACCTCAGAGAACTTTTCAAGCTTTTCCTGAATCTGAGTTTCTAAAATCCCTGAGACCCCCCACAAATAAACTTTTGGTGTTCTTTGAGACCTCAGTTCTCTTTCTTTCTTTCTTTCTTTTTGACAATAACTAAGGAAAAAGTGTACAGTATTGACAATATATCTACAGAAGAATTAAGGAAGACAGAGATGTCATTTAAGAGGTGCTTGTGCAGAGTACAATGAAAAAGTGTTTCATTTTAGGATAAAAAGAAATACACTGTGTATGAAACTTGCAACCAGGGGAAACAAATCTCTCATTTACTGAATTGTGTATTTTTGGCAGAACCAAGTAAAGCAAACTGTGGAGTTAACAGGATCATTCTACTGAATTACTTGAATTGACTAGTGTTACTAGTGATTTTTTAAGCAACCTAGTTCTCTCTATGTTCTTTGCCATCATTAGCTGGTTAGAGCTTACTCAGAGTGTCAAATTTTGAGATAATATCCAATCCTGTACTGGGCAGGAGAATAGGCCAGAAAACTTTTGGGAAGGACAAACAAAATTTATTCTCAAAAGATTGTAACATATAAGAGATGGCAATGGTCAAATGGTGAAAAAAAGTAATTAGGTCCCTAAATGATATTAACTCAAGGAAAGAAGGGATTTAATTCCTTACTAACATATCTATGACTAAGAATGTGGAACAGAGCTGATTCTGGCTTGGTGTGCATTCCATGTAAATCTCAAACTCCATACATACCTAGACACTCTGGCACAGTAACGTGCTTTGAGAAAGAATGGTGAATCTAAGCAAAATAGTGATGTACTATTCTTAAAGCCCAAGTATGGATTTCCTTTGAGCTTCTAAATGGATTTGAGCCTGACATCAACCAGGGTTAAAAAATGTTCACAACCTGCCTAAAGCTAAGTTTAAGTAGTAAATCCCTGAGGTTTCCAGAAACAGTAACAGGATAACACTGGACAAATTCATGTATCCCATGACTAGCTTTCGAAATGAATTAAGAAATTGTCAATTCTCTTGTTTGAAAGATATACGATTTTTTAGTCATTTTTTTAGAGAGCTAACAGTCTTAATTAAGAGTTACCAGATCTCATTCTAAAATGGTAGGTGGGAAATACAAGATAAGAACAAAGGTTTTAACAATATTGGGGGAATAATGCATATCACTTTCCTGGGGGTTTGGGAGCAAATATCTATACAGAGAAAGATACAAGGTCAAAAAGGAAGGGCACAGCCTAAAAATATGTTGGAAGGCTGAAGCCTTTATAGAAAATGTGACCAATTTTAATTCTAGCAGCAGAAATAATAGAAAACTATTAAAAACAACATGTTTAATGTCATCATTAAAGTTTTATACAACAGTATCATATCTTTCTAATTCCAAAATCTTCAAAACTAGCTTTGAAGACTCCTGAGGAAGGGATCAGGATGGTATCCAGCAGACTGTCATGATGCAGAAAAAAAAGAACATATCTGAGGTAAAAGGAAAGTGAACATTTATAATCTTATCATGAATTTTGAGAGAAAATTCTTACAGGAACCGCTGTTTTGTGAGTTCACAGCCTGGAGTATCCCCTAGAGACATTGCGATCAGTGCTGTGTTTTCCTCAGTATGAGGAGCAAGGGCTGAGCCAGCTTTAATCAATCTTCTCTTACTGTATGGTCTTAAGAAGATGGGCTTGGGGTTATTTGGGAGGGTCATACATGTCACTTACATCTGTATTACCCACATTAGAATTATTTTTCTATGAAGAATTTTTTAAATGGTAACAGGGAAATAATATTTCACAAGTTGAGTAGGTCAAAATTGCAGAAAAAAGCTTATCTGCTACTCTCTAAGGAAACAGCTTATTAAGGGCTTACAGAGGTGAAATTCAAGTATAAGTACCTTCAGGTCAATCAAATTAAACATTCACATTAAAAATAAGTTAAGTGATTAATCTGTAGGTCCTCTAGTCATTTAAATAGGCACTGTTAACTTATCTTCTCAATATGAATTGGATATTGAGATGAACGATTTCCATTCTTAAACAATTCATTGTACAGAATGAAAAATAGACACGTAAGTGAAGTTCTGAGTGTTGTAGCTATGGAACACATGTAGGACTTGGAGGTATCTAGGAAAGAGAGTTATTCGTGCTGAGCTGAGGTGTCAATGAACCACCCACATTAGAGCAGGGTCTTGAAGGAGAAGTGGGAATTTCTTAAGTAAGCACAGAAGACCTTTACTTCAGAAGGAACAGTGTGTGTCAAGAGCAAAGAAGCTTATACAACCATGACATTTTCAGGGAACAGAAAATAGGTGGGTGTCAGGCAGGAACAGTGGTGAGAGATGATATTGGAAAGACAGGCTGAAACTAGTTTGTGGAGACCTTTGATGATCAGGCTAAAAATCTTAGACTTTACTCTGGAACCACTGAAGTTTCAAGTGGCAAGTTGAAAGTGCCATATTATAGAAGTATATTTTAGCCAAAAGCATGCTTGAAAATTATTTTGGTCAGCTAAGGCAAAACAATAAATAGCTCTCAAAAATCAAGTGGGTAAGAGCCCCATACTTTGGTTTCCTGCTCACACAACATGCCCAGGTGGGAATGCAGGCCAGCAGTGCAGCTCTCTTCCAAACTATGGTGTAGAGGCTCAGGCTCTTTCTGCCTTGGAGCTCTGACATGTTCTGAGGCCCATTGTCTTCTGCATCCAGCTGACACATGCAGAAAAAGAAAATGAAGGAGACAGATTTACCCTCCTAAAATGTCCAACCAGGAATCAGCAGAGATCATTTCCAATAATTTGCATACAGTCATGATATCATACTAAATTCAAAGTAGACTAGAGGATGTATTCTTTATGTATCCCCAGAGTAAAAATGTATGGAATACAGTTTTAACCCAACTGTCTCATAGACTTATAGCTTCCTGCTAAAGATATTGTATGATTAATGTGCTAATTGTTGAGAACCCTAGAACAAGGGTTATTGAAGACTATTATGTGAATTTTGTAGCAATAAACTGGAAAAAAATGTATTTTTAATCTTGCTATACTTAGAAAAAGAAGCATTTTCAGTCAAGTATTTGCTTAAAATGCAGTCTCTCTCTCTCTATATATATATATAAATAGATAAATGGGTAGATGATAGATAGATGATAGATAGATAGATAGATAGATAGATAGATGATATAGATTTAGAGGTCATCTAGTGACCTCTAAAGAGGCTCCTGGGTCTCAGTGGGAACTTTAAAACAAGTAGGGTGTACTTTCAGCCTGGGGATGACTCAGGATAAACAACAGTAAGATAACATAGATTTCACAAGCAGTGGACGTAATGGATGTATCTTATTTGTGAAAAATCAGTAATTTTTACCTGAATTTGAACACTTTTGCTAAAAAAAAAAGAATCACTTGATAGTCCAGACAAAGTACATGAAATGATGAGAAGAGTTTCAAAGGATAAGGAAGAGTGATATTTTTAAAGAATTTCAAAAATAATCTGGATGACAGGGGACACAAAATCCTTCTGACCTGAACAGACACAGGGAAAAAAAATGAGTTTCCCTGTGGAGTCTTCTAGCCATGAAGAATGTTTATGAAACAATTCAGATGCACTTGGTTATGGGAAACAGACTTGACGGGAGTGACCCAAGCAACACCAGCTCTCTTCCTCTCCTCATCTTCATTCACTCACAGCCATGATGTAATTAGCTATCTGTGGTTAACATCTGTAGCAGCTTTTCCTGAGGCATTAGTACTTTGGGAGATATGCAGAGGTCCCATAATTCATGCTATTTAATCTTCAAGTAAAACAAAGCAAAACAAAACTCAATTCTACGTGGAGTAAAAAAATGCCATTTCTTTAAATTTCCATTTCTCTCCCTTGTCTAACTAAACTTCTACCTTGACTCACTTCACCACATGTCATTCTACATATTGTTGCCAGAGTAAATATCCTAAGGTGTAATTCTGATCTTTTCACTTCACAGAATAAAACTGTTCTGTGGCTCTGTGTTGCCTACAGGCTACACTCCTTTGATACCATGCATGCTCTTTTATTATGCAAACATTGTCTACTTTTTCAGTCTCACCTCCTACTACTTTCTCATTCTTTTATTATGCTTCAATTGTGTGAAAAAATTTTCTCATACAGACCAGATTCTTTTACACTTCTATACATTACACATTTGCTTGAATGTTCTTTCTAATTCCTATCTTCATTGATACCTACTTCAATATTTATTTCAAAGACTCCATTTTCAGGAAACTTCCATTGATTTTCAGGGTTTGAGTGTGATGGCCATTTTTTATATTCCCACATGACGAAGGCATATCTCTTTAGACACTGTGATGAGCACTGATGTACATATCAGTCTCCCACATTAACAAGTAAGATCTTTGGAAGTGGGCCCTACATCTGGTTTCTTCCTCTTTTTTGTAACCTCTGTGTCTAGTACACTAAATGACACCCAATATATACTTGATTGATTATTATTTATTGAGCGATTTATGTGCAGTGTGGTAGACACAGAGATCTGCCTTCATGAAAGTAATTGCTGCCCAGCCAAATGCAAGTAGCCTGCTGCTAACACCTCCTTCAGGGTTTGTCTTCACCACAGAGAACTACATCACCCAAGGGCATACTCTTCTGAGTGTAGCCTTTATACAATGACTCATGAAACTGTTGCTATAAAGACCTGGCCAAATGGCCTAATGCGTGATACCAGATGAACCATGTATGTTCCTCCGTGGTGATGGCTGAGGCTTGTTGGGCCTATAGTGCTGTAGGGCCTTCCTATCTACACAATGCTTCTGTCACCTCCTTTACAAAGATGTTGAGCCTTAATTACAGCCTGCATATCAAAGTTCAACTTGTCTTTTCTCATGGACACCACAACTGCTACAGTTGTTACTGGAAGGGTCTGAGAAATTAGGCAATAATGAAGTTTTGAAAGTGTTACTGCTTGTTACCTGGCTGGAAATGAAGGCATCATGACTAATAACAGGTGAACTTCAGAAAGCCCCTGGCATGAGTTCCGATTGTTAAAATCCTCACCAGTGATACTCTGTGATAGCAAGCGGTTAGGAGGTTTTTTTGTTTTTTGTTTTTTAATTTAGTGCTGTTTATCAGATGTTGGAGAAATATAGGAAAAACAGCAAGTATAAGGACAATGGAAGTGGATGGATAACACTATTTATATTCCCCCCAAAAGAAAGCACAAAAATTCTTCCCCTTAACAGACAATTGAAAGTCAGTTATGAAACTCAAAAGACTTCCCTGACAGACTACACAGAGACTTTTATCTTCTGTAGCTGAAAGACAGAGAAAACTGAAGACTAGTACATGAAATAATAGAGAGGATGAACTCCCAAGAAGGGTAGGCATACAACCAAGTCATTGTCTATTTGGTCAAAGTGAGGAACCCAAATAGAATAAATAGGGGCCCTGGCATTTATTAGGAAGACATCCTGGAGGATTCCTCACAACATCTTCGACACCTGATTTCTCTGCTCATTTTGTAACTCTTTATTCAGAGCTAGCTCTCTACTAAAGCTGAAGACAATAGAGAGAACTGTCCCCTACAAGATGGGTATCCAGTTAAGATATCCCATCATCTCTGCTTCTGGCTACTTGACCTATAACTAATATTAGTTCTTTCATAGCCCAGATGGAGACATGCTCGGCCTGATAAGGGAGGGATAGCACTATACACCAATGGAGCTGCAAGTCTTAATTAGCATGTGCAGACTAGATTTTAAGAAGCTTGATCAAAAGAGTTGGCACATAAAATAGGGATAAAAAAGATTATTGATTTGGGGGCAGTATTCCAAGTTACAGGATGTAACAGCCTGGCAAGGACCCTAAGAAAACAACGAGAAGCATGGATAAAGGGCTGTCCCATTGTATCTGGAGTTAAAATACCAGAATTTCCATGGGTAATAGTTTAAGAAAAGATTAAAAGACTCAGTGGAAGGCACACCACAGATTTATGTCTATGAGCTGGTCTATGATGCCTTAGTTACTGAGACCTTGAAGAATATGATGGTGAGAAGGGTGCAGGCAAAACTAAAAAGTCAATGGTGGCTCTCCTTCCTCAATGGGAAAAGTTACTATAGAATGAGGCTAGCTGATAAGAATGGGCGTAATAGGATCCCCAAAACAATGAAGAAAAGGTACAATGTTTAACTTCCACAAGACATGCAGACTAAAATTTTATAGTGAGCAGCAGGTTTAAGTGGCAAACAAGGAAGCTTTACCACTAAAGAATTATAGAGGTTGTTAATAGAACTCAGTACCCCTAGATAAAAAAAAAAATAAAATAAAAATAAATGGCCAGGCAAGGAGGACATTACTCAGCTTATACCATCAGAAAAAAAAATCAGGGTTAGATGATCAGTTAGCTGAAGGAAGTGAAGCCCCTCTTCCTCCCTTTGCCTCAAAAAAGATCACAGACACTTGCCAGGTTTTTTTTTTTGGGGGGGGGGTTGTTTGTTTTTTTAATCTTCACCTGAGGATATGTTTATTGATTTCTTTTAGAGTGAGATGAAGGAGGAGAGACAGAGAGGGAGAGGGAGAGAGAAAGAGAGACAGAAAAAGAGAGAGAGAGAGAAGCATCTCTATGAGAAACATAGATTGGTTCTTCCCATATGTGCCCCAACTAGGGATCCAACTTGCAACTTAAGGTAGGTGCCTTGACTGGGAATTGAGCCTTCAGCCTTTTGATGTATGGGACAGCACTCCAACCAAATGAGCCATCCAACCAGGATATGCTTGCCAGTATTTAGATACAGAAACTATTGCCTAAAGGTATACCTGGACCCCTTAAGAAAGTACCCTGAAACATGGCAGAAAGTAATTTGATAATAATTATATAAGTGCTTCCCAAAAGGTCCCTACAGTCATTTACTTAGATAAAGGTACACTGGTAAATAGGGAATATTCAAGCACATTGAAAAAAATGTAAATTAAGGTAGACGTGGATACCCCTTTAATTTAATGGATCATTAGGTCCCTCTCCTTACCCCTGCCTGACCAGTTATGAAAGTAGGAATATGTGATGGGTGAGAAAACAGGAGTCCTTTTTAGGATTGAGATTATTCTGGCTATTCTCGAGTGAGTCTACAGACCTATGTAATTTTAATTTTCCTGTTCCCTAATGTATAATTGGGATTGGCATGTGTAATCATGATTGCCAGATGGCAGTCATTAAAACTATCCCTTATCCCATTCAAGATAATAATAATTCAAATATGATATCACATATCAAGGGGATGGGAAAGATTAAATCCATGCTTAAGCACATAAAGAATATAGGAACAATTATCTCCATTTAATTCAACAGCCAAATTGACCTACATGAGAAAAAAGTGGCTGGTTGATGCCATATATTCTGACAGACCTTGTAGTCCAGAGGTGTAGTGGTGGTGGGACAGAATATTTCATGGACTTTATGGAGAGTGCTAGTGGGGGAATGACAATAAAAGACTCTGGGGTGGTAGAGCAAGGTCATACAATCTGCAATGTGAATTACAGGCCTTTTGATAAAAATTTCTGGCATGATTCTAATGGGGAAGAGGTACCTGATGATGGGAAAGCAAATGACCCTGAGACAGAAAAATTACAATGAGCTTGGTCCTGTCAGATGTGCCAAGTCATAAGATTTTCAGGTCCATCCATCAGCAACTGATGACACTAAGTTGTACCTTTTTGATCAGAAGTGATTAGTGCTACAGATCACAAGAAAGCTGCATAAACAAATAGCTCAGATGCAGGTGTCATCCACCACAGTTGCACCAATACTCCACTCTCAGGTCACACCTCTGGCATTTAAAGAATCCTGTTTAAACAGGGATTTAGGAAGCAAATACTGAAGCTTTCTTTATGAATATGTCAAATATGGGTGGCATCCTCACTGCAGCCTTTTTTGGAGTAGACTTAAAAATAAGATGAAGAATATTTCTCCCAATAAACAACTTCATGCTGTCACCCTGACCATGAATTTTTTTGTAATGTGGCCTCAAGTTAAAATAGATATGGTCTTATAGGCAGTGGCAACTCAGTGGCAGGAACTCAGGAAAAAATGTTTGAAATGGGTCCATGGTATGTATATGTATGTGTGTGTGTGTGTGTGTGTGTGTGTGTACATATCATAAAAGATGCATTAGCCATGGCTGGTGTGGCTCATTGGATTTAAGGCCAGGCTGTGAACCAAAGGGCCATTGGTTCCTTTCCCAGTCTAGGGCACTGCCTGGGTTGCAGGCCAGATCCCCAGTAGGGGAAGCATGAAAGGTAACCACACATTGATGTTTTTCTCCCTCTCTTTCTCCTTCCCTCCCCTTCTCTCTAAAAATAAATAAATAAAACATTAAAAAATAAAAAAATAAAGTATGTTTTATAGAAAGGCTTAGCTAGTTGATATCAGGGAGCCTCAGTCATCAGCCGTACTAGTGCTGGTGTGGTGGGTGCATAAACAGAGTGGTTACACTGGGAGAGATGGAGACTACCCATGGGACCAACAACATGAGCTTCCACTTGGTAAGGATCATTAGTACACTTGTGATACTGCATATTTGATCTGCCAAAATTAGAGGCTAATGGCTAGTCCCTGATATAACACTATACCTCAGGAACACCAGCTGGTCACTTCTTGAAAAATTATACATTGGACTCCTTTGATCTTGAAAGGGATACATATTTAGTCTAATAGGAAGAGGAAAATACTGAAGGTGTGGGCTTCCTCATCTGCTGGGCCTCAGCCAGCAGCAGGATTTGAGGGCTTGTGGATCAACCTGCTGATTTATTGGCTTTATTTTACAGTCGTTTGTGTGGAAAATAATGCAATAACTAATAAGTAACAATGCAAGAATAAATTCTGTTTTGCATACTCACAACTGTAAACCTACTTTCCCCCCACCCTTTATTGTATCAGACCAAAGGAACAAATTTATATCAAGGTTATAGGAATGAGCCAAGTTACATGGGATCTACTGGTTGTATGTATCAAATAACGTACCACCCTCTTTTTGTCAGCCTGATACAGTGCTGGAATGGTCTCTTAAATATGAATTGAAGTGTCAGCTTGAAGATGGTGTTATATAAAGATTAGACCCATTTTTAGGATGCAATATATACATTCAATCAAAACCTTTGTATGCTGTCATGTCTCTGAGAGGAAGAATACTTGGATCCCTACAATTCTGTGTCTGCAATGCCAGAGGCCCAGGTCTCCACATTTGGCATTCTTTCATCAGAGAATTCAACAAAAGGCTTATTGGCTGCTCAGATGAGCTATTGCATTCCAGAGCTTCTTGCAGGGTTATCCTGTAATGTAGTTGCAGGCTAGAGGTGTTGATTCCTTATAAATATCTTATGTGACAAAATCCATTCCAATCACTGTTGCTGGAAAATTCAGCTGGCAACAAGCAGTGTTAAAATATAATTGCTGTACCACATATAAAATGTGTATCAAAGCTTTCTTTATAGATGTATTTTATGGATATACACATTTGGTATCTCTAACTTTTACATTAACTCCCTGTTTTCAGCTTTCCTGGCCTAATAAGAAGCGGTGGAAGTGGCAATTTAGTTCATCTTAAAAGAATAGTGACAAACTTGCCACATTTCTAAAGGAGACACATAACTAGCTTCTACTAAGTTGTCACTTGACTATCCTTGAAAATCTCATTTATACTATTTATGTATTATTTACTGCTTAATACATTAGTAACATATCAGGAAGAAAGGAAATGTTGGTTTATCATTTCATTAAAATTACTCTATGGGAGAATGAAAGGGAAGAGAAGAGGAGAAAACATAATGTATACATGGAAATATATTTGAATAAAAAAAAACATTCATATACTCTATGTGTCATTTATTTTTAAAAATATATTTTATTGATTATTCTATTACACCTGTCCCATTCCCTCCCCTCTATTCCCCTCTGCCCTGCATACCCCCTCCACCCACATTCCCCCCTTTAGTTCATGTCCATGGGTCATACATATATGTTCTTTGGCCTCTACATTTCCTATACTATTCTTAACCTCCCTCTATTTTCTACCTACCATTTGTGCTACTTATTCTCCATACCTTTCACCCCTCTCTCCCCCTCCCACTCCCCAGCTGATACCCTTCGACGCGATCTCTATTTCTGTGACTGTCTTCCTGTTCTAGTTGTTTGCTTAGTTTTGTTTTGTGTTGTTTTGTTTTTTGTCTTTTGGGGTTTTTTTTAGATTCGGTTGTTAATAGCTGAGAGTTTGTTGTCATTTTACTGTTCATATTTTTTATCTTCTTTTTCTTGGATAAGTCACTCTAACATTTTATAAAATAAGGGCTTGGTGATGATGAACTCCTTTAACTTGACCTTACCTGGGAAGCACTTTATCTGCCCTCCCATACTAAATGGAAGCTTTGCTGGATAGAGTAATCTTGGATGTAGGTCCTTGCTTTCATGACTTGGAATACTTCTTTCCAGCCCCTTCTGGTCTGCCTTCAAGTTTCCTTTGAGAAATCAGCTGATAGTCTTATGGGAACTCCTTTGTAGTTCACTGTCTCCTTTTCTCTTGCTGCTTCTAGGGTCTCTCCTTCATTTTAATCTTGGGTAATGTAATTATGATGTGCCTTGGTGTGTTCCTCCTTGGGTCCAACTTCTTTGGGACTCTCTGAGCTTCCTGGGCTTCCTGGAAGTCTATTTCCTTTGCCGGATTGGGGAAATTCTCTTTCATTATTTGTTCAAATAAGTTTTCAATTTCTTGTTCTTCTTCTTCTCCTCCTCTGGCACCCCTATGATTTGAATGTTAGAACATTTAAAAATGTCCTGGAGGTTCCTAAGCCTCTCATTTTTTGAATCCTTGTTTCTTCATTGTGTTCTAGTTGAATGTTTCTTTCTTCTTCCTGGTCCACACTGTTGATTTGAGTCCTGGTTTCCTTCACATCACTGTTGGTTCCTTGTACATTTTCCTTTATTTCACTTGGCATAGCCTTCACTTTTTCATCTAATTTGTGACTATATTCAACCAATTCTGTGAGCATCCTGATTACCTGTGTATTGAACTGTGCATCTGATAGGTTGAATATTGCTGCATCATTTAGTTGTATATTTTCTGGAGCTTTGATCTGTTTTTTCATTTGGGATCTTTTCTTTTCTTTCTTTTTTCTTTCTCCTCTCCTCTCCTCTCCTCTCCTCTCCTCTCCTCTCCTCTCCTCTGCTTTCCTTTTCTTTTTTTGTCTCTGCATGTCTGTTATGTAGTAAGGCCACCTTGCCCACCAGCCACTCTCTTGCCATGAGTCCTCTCTGCCTGGATGCCTGTCTCTGCCCTTCCCACTGGTCTGGATGAAGGTTTTTTTTTTAAATCCTTCATTGTCAGACTTCCATACAGTTTGATTTTCTGTTAATTCTGGTTGTTTTTGTTTTCAAATTTGTTGTTGTCCTTCTTTTGGTTGTGTGAGGAGGCATAGTGTGTCTATCTATATATACCTCCATCTTGGCTAGAAGTCTCAGAATGTCTATGTGTCATTTATTGATGTTTACTCTCTTGTGTACTTCTTTGGATGGAGAATGCATTTTGAAATTTCTGGAGAAAATGACAATTCTTACATTTCAATTTGTGTTTCCAGTTCAGTCTAACATTAATCATTCACTAACCTTAGCCTGTCATATATTCTTTATCAAAACTCATAACAATGCAAAACCTAGTACCTACTCTAACATGGTTGTATTTGTTCTTTAAAACTGCTATCATTTCAGCAATGAACTCTGTCATATAGATGCTAAAAGCTAGAGTTTAAAAGCTGAGTATTATAACCACAGAACTTGAACTACAAAGTATTAGGTTTCATAAGGTGCCTTTCTGTGAAGATACAGACTCATCTATAAAACATGTGCACTAAGCAGTAAATTCACAAAATACCTGTGAGGCAGCAGTCTCTTTAAGCCCAGTTTTTGCACACGTGGTATAATCTTAATAGCAGGAATGTAACCACAACTATTGCTACCATAACTTTTTGAAATGTCCCATGTGGGGTTTGAATATAATTTATTCTCAATTAATTATTGATAATTATATATTTAAAAGGTTAGAGAAATAAAGCTAAGAGAATTTATATAACTTATCCAGGTTCTCAGAGCTACACAGTAGAAAAGCTGGAAGTAAATCTTATGCCTGTGGCTCCACTTAACATATAAATACATCCATAAATGAAGCAAGTTCTTCCAAAGGGCTGGAAAATGGAGAAGACAAAAAATAATCTCCTGAATAATTAGCAGAAGCAAGTTCAGAATCTCTATGCCAACATCTATGTCCAGTTTACTTCACATCACATCACTTCAAATACATGTAATGCCAAGTTATGTCCAATCTATGACACATCACACCATGTCACATCTCATTTATGTCATGGAAGAGCTGTGTCACATTACATCAGGTCTACTGCACATCTAGTACAAGTGACACATAAGTTTACCCCCAGATCCTGTTTACTGGTATCTCTCTTTTTTACTGGACATAGAGAGCTCAAGAAGCTCTCTTTTTCCTTTCTTTAAATTAAGGTAATACCCTTCACCAGCACATTATGACTCTCATTATTGTGATACCTGCTTTATTGTGCAGATCTGGAACCAGACCTGCAATATCTTAAAGGTATGGCCATGATAAGATATAGACATAAATATCTTATCAATTCTGAGGGAGATATTTTATATGAGACAATTTGTAGAAATCATTTTCAGGGAAAATTTATTGTTAGGAGAATAGTATCTTGTAACTAGACAGCATATACTTGGATTTTTCTAATATTGAGTAGAAAAAGAAAAAACTAGAAAAGATGATATAAAGTTTGAAAATAATAGTGATGAAGGAGACTGAACTTGAATCAACTGGCAATTTTGAGGGTCTTTATTGTCCGTAAGTATAAAGACCATAATATCAGTTAAGAGAATGATTGCTTGGCACTGTGAGAAATAGCAACAAACTTCACTGCAGAGGTCAGACAGACCAGCTAGTGAGAGGATGAAATCTAGGTGGAATTGGTGTGATCTGTTCTCTGGCTGTTTGACCAATGCACTTATGTAGGAAGACTGCTTTGTAAGCATCACAGAGAGACTGTCCTGGAAACTTTCATAATTTGCCCTGTGTGTGTGTGTTTTTACCTTAGTAAACCAAGATTTATAAAGGAGAATTCTGATTTGCCTTTATAATCCTTATTTTTACTTATAACATCTAGTATTACAAGAATCCACTCTGTGTCGTGTTAAATAACTAAAAAATCTCGAAGAAGCCAAAGTTTACATTATTTACCTTCTTAGGACTTATACTGAATATACAAGATACACATAAACAAATCTTCCAACAAAATAGTATCTGAGAATGCCTTCGTTGTTGCTGTGATTGGTTCAAAAGTGACTAAACAAAGGATAATAATGATAATGATAAATAATATTTCATTAGTTAAAATACCTTAATTATTTACTTATTAAAGGTATTTTATTAAATAAAGGCACAATAAGATCTCAAAATAACTTTGTAAAGTTATATGGTATTACCTCACGCTTAAAGATGAGGAAATAGATTCAAAAAGTACAAGTCATTTTCTCAGAAGACTTATAGATTCTATTGCATTCTGCCCTTCTCTTTTTGAAGAAAAAAGATTAGCAGAAAATATAGTTTTTATTATGAAACAATAATCAAGAAAGAAAGAAATGCTTCTCATAGTACAAGACTCATTTCTTTGTGAAAGTAAGCTATTTTAAATTAAAACAAAAATAAGTTCAGTTCACTTTGGAGACAGCTAGTATGAAGGGCAGCATGGGAAAGATACCAAGCCCTGAAATAGCCTCTGATACTGTTCAACTAACCTGTAATGTGTCTTGCAGCTCAGGCTGCTCTTGGAAACCATGGATGGTGCAGTCCTGCTACCTCTGTACTCCTTTTATGCTCACATAATGCCCATTCACATTGATCAATGTTCAGTGTACCAGAAAACTAAGGGCAATTTTCTCTCTTTCCTCAATTTCCAGTACCTTTGTAGTCATGGACTTTCAGCAGCACTTTTCACAATAAGAAGGAGAAATTTTTACACAGAGATAGGAAAGTTGCAGGGAAGCCCTGAGTATTTCAGGGAATCTCTGTGTGTGGAGCCACGTGACTCGTGGCTCTGGGAGGGCACCCACTGCTTGGAACCACCTCAGGGCTATAGGCCATAGGAAGATAACTACCACTGGCTGTGTGTATACTATATTGGCTGTATAACAGCAGTGCCTTCCAGCTGAGCAGTTTCTTTTCCAGTATTCACAAGATACAATTAGCAGAGTTATAAGGAAGCAACTTAAAATCCACCAAAATAGGTCAGTAACCTCATTTTTTGTGGAGTAGTAATCACAGGATATATCTTTAGAGCAACAAACTAATATGAAACTTAAACAAATATATTCCCTCACTCCAAAGTTTTGCCATAGTTCTATAAAATGTAATTATATAAAAATAGGTCTCAGATAAAACAGGAGTGATTTCTGATTGAGATATGTTTCCACATACAATTTCCTAAAGTTATATATTCCCTTGTCAAACTAATAATTTGGGGAACCCAGGGTATTAATACAAACTACAGGTTTTAGGTTATAATATGCTTATGCCTTCCCTATTTCCTCATCTTGCACTTTACCATAATATTTTTTCTATGAATAATAACACATAGGTTAATTTTCTTAGATATCTAAGAAAATTATATACATACAGTTAGCGTTAATCTTTAAAAGGATGAAAACAAAGCATTACCCTTAACAAATATAAACAAAACTTCACCCCTAACACAAAACATTGCCACTTCACTTATTTTTTGATGACACTCCTGTCTTTGATATTTGAACTGATTCCTGAATTCAAAGTTTTTTACCCTGAATTTTTGGCTTGAAAATGTCAAAATCTTACTGGCTAAAATGCAAGTTCTGTTTTGAAGCAGAAGCACTCGAAGCTCTTTTCAAACCTTGACACACAAATTAAGAGATGTACAAGATTCTATAGCATATTAAAGAGTAAAAGAGACAAATGGAGAGAGTACAGGTGTGCTTTTCATCATGTCTCCAGAAAAACTGCAATTTTTCTTCACTCATTCTTCCTTCGTTTAACTTTTTTTTAAAGTAGTGCAACATATGTTACAGCTAATCATATATAAACCACTGGGAGAGTAAATGCTGTCAAAATAATTAATGGTTTAACTCACTCTGAGTATTTTCAACATTAATAACCAAAATGGGACTTTTGTGTTAGTGTGAAGAGGAACATATGTTGTTTATTGCATTTTGTCTCTAAAAAATGAAAACGACGTGCCTGCTCATTCTCCCTAGGTTCAGGTCAGTGAGTGTCTTGATTAGAAGCAGGACGGTGGATGCAGTCGAGCCCCTGTGCTCCAGGACAGACTGGCACAATGTGCTGCCAGCCCAGGAGCCTTCGCACCACACCTTGTCCGCCTCTATTCGCAAGGTTGTTTGGGGTAGTAAAAGGGATTTCAGATTTAAGTAATAATGTTCATGATCAACCAACCAAAGAAAACTTGAACAATCAAAGCATCCTTTGCCCATGTTTCCAGGTTTGTATAAAGACTCCTCTTCTAGCCGTGGCTGGTGTAGCTTAGTGGTTTGAGTGCAGGCTGCAAACCAAAGGGTTGTCAGTTTGATTCCCAGTCAGGGCACATGCCTGGGTTGTGGGCCAGGTCCCCAGTACAGGGTGCGGGAGAGGCAACTGCACATAGATATTTTTCTCTTTCTCTTCCCCTCTCTCTAAAAATGAATAAATAAAATCTTTTTTTTAAAAGAGTCCTCTTCTAAAGAATTCAACATAACATTGTAAAATGAATTTTTATTATTTAAATCTCCTTTCTGTTCACAGGCTATCTAGAATGTCTATCTAACACTATAAAAATGTTTTTACTCTCCACATATATGTAAACTATAGTTTAACCCTTATGGTCATTTTTTGTTCATTTTGTCTGTTTAGATTTTTGTTGATGTTGTAGTTGTTCCATATTAAAGTAGAGCTCTAGTATTTTCATTTAGCCTCATGGATACATTTTTTGAACACATTAAATACCAGGACTGGAAAAGACACTTGCAGAAACTACTCAGTTTTATTGAGCATTTTTATTCCTTTATGGAATACAAATTAGTGTATAAAAATAAAAGTACAAGAGTATTCAGTCAAAGATCTGTCTATTTATTCTGAGTTCAAGGGTGACTACTCCTAGTTTTACTGATCATATGATACTATAAAATGTAAAAAAACATCAAATGTTTACCTAAACATTTTCACTTAAAAATATTTTTTAATATCTTCATCCTAATATTGACACCATGTTGACTCTAAGGCCACTTACCTATGACTAATAATAAATGATTTTTTCTAGAATTCAAATAAGAAACAATAGATAGCTGTATGTATACAAAAAGGCATATTTAATTAAATTAATTAATTTATTAGCATTATTTTATTGTTGTTCAAGTACACTTGTCTGCATTTTCCCTGACCACTCCCTTCTCACTCCACCCATTCCCAACTCTCTCCTCTCATTCAATCCTCCGCTCCCCCCCCCATTTTGTCCATGTGTCCTTTATATTTGTACCTGAAAACCCTTCCCCTCTTTCCCTCCATTATCCCCTCCACCTCATCTCTTGTTACTGTTAGATTGTGCTTAATTTCATAAACTTTATATTGTTATAAATCAAATATTGATATCATACACATGATAAAGGCTATTTATCTATTACGTTTGTTCTTTTTATGTGCTGATGATACTATTGATGATGTGTGATAGATACAATCATCATCATAATAATGGTATAATTAAATAGTTTCTATATGGTAATTCTGCTTGAAATACTATCACAATGTGTTTAGGTAAAAGGTTAATATGTAGGAAAGAAGTTTTCTTAAAAATGACATTAGAATGTGTAGTGTCTGTTAAAAAAAGGCTTATAAAAATTAAATATGCCTCCTGGAGGTATATGATGGTGATTGTGTCTATCACAATAGATGGGAGCTATGAAGATAAAATGGATACAACTGTACCTGAACAACAATTTAAAAAAAAAAAAGAATTCAGCTTAGGTAAAAATGCAAAACAAGGAAAACAAAACAAAACAAAGTAGGTAGAGTAAATTTCAGATATTTTTATAAATTTGGTAATATTCTAAAGTTGCATAAGTCTAGAATACATAATAACCTCTGTTACACGAGAATTAGTGATTCAACACAGTATTTCCTTAATATAAGTTTGAGAAATTTTACTCAAAATTTTACCAGTTGAATTCCAAAAATATCCTTGAAAACAGCATTTTTGATTTAGATTTAAAAGATTAACAATTTACTGAAAATGTCAGAATCTATTGGAAAGAAATACTATGAAAAATTTCATGGGACAGTATTTAAAGGCTAATATAAATATATCACCAAATTATTAATATAACTGTGTATATATGTTTATATATACACATAGGAATAAAAATTGTAATTTTTCTGTAATAACAGGAGGAAAATTTGGACAAATCCTAGACACAATAATTTTGGATAGTTTTGATAACTGACAATATTTTTATTATTTCATTCATGATTTTAAAAATGCATAATTGCTCTAGTGCTTTAAAATATCTATTTTGCATTTGAATTGAAAAATGAAAGTCTATGTAAGGGAAAGGTCTTGAGTTTTTGTTCTGATTCTGCTTCTATGTAAGAGAGGTCCTTACATTTTTTATAACACTAACATTCTAATTTATAAAATAAACTAATTGATTTGGCAAACTGTAACAGTTCCCCCCAACCCCAAAGATAGGAAGAAAGATTTTGATTTGGAAATTTTTAAGTAAAAAAATACTGTAGCTTTGGCTGGTGTGGCTCAGTGGACTGAGCACTGGACCATAAACCAATGGGTCACTGGTTTGATTTCAAGTGAGGGCAAAATGCCTGGGTTGTGGGCCTCCTACCAAGTAGGGGGCACATGAGAGGTAACCATACATTGATGTTTCTCTCTCCCTTTTTCTCCCTCCCTTCCTCTCTCTCTAAAATAAACAAAATCTTTAAAAGAATACTCTAATTATGCTGTTTCTATGTGCCATATTGAAAATATCTATTGGTAGTTAACAAATTATTTCAAATCTGTAGCTATAATGTCTTCAAATGTGTTACATGTAGAATCCGTACTATGATTATACAAAATGCAAATAAAACACAAAACATTGACATTACTCTCCTTAGTTACTAAATATAATGATGTTATTTGGGAAGTGTCTTAAATGTGCCTGTTTTCTGTGTTATCTTTTTACTGTACATTGGTATGACTTATCATCACACCTTGGAGATAATTTAGAATACTTTTAAGAAATAACCTTTTATTTTAAGAGGGTGTGTTAAGTATCTATTCATGTCACAATGGTTTAAGAGCATTTTAACAGTAAGACATCTTTTATTGATTTATGGACCAGACTTTTACATATGACTGTATGAAGTGTATCTGCATTGTGTCTATAATCCCAAGTAGATAACAGTGTTTTTAGAATAAAAGAGTGAGACATGCTCCTATTATGTCTCATTTCTTATTATTGTTCCATTGGATGAAACGTTTTTAAATTTTAGAAATATATGATAGATGCCATACTAAGGATATGGGTCTTTGTCCTTGCAGGTGTTTCTTTAACCATTCATAAAATATTTTGTTGATTTAATTCTTCTTAGTGCAGAGAGTTAGGCATTAACTTAAATCAGTTTTTTAACCTGATTTTGGGTGTTAGAATATAGCTTCTTCAAAGAAGAGGTAGTTTTTTTCTTCTTTCTTATTTTCTAGTATGTTATTTTGTATAAATAACATTTATTTGAAGGTTTTATGCATAGATAAATTCTGAATATTTTACAAGAAGGTGTTAATGATTGGACTTAGATCCTTTATGCTGTATTATTTAATTTTTAGATTAAAGCATTTACACAAAGGTTTTTTTCTCTCTTATATACAGCAATTTTTACAATTTTTAATGGTGCAGAAAATTGTTTAAAAGTTAACGCTTAATAACTTTGTAATAAAAATCCACCAAATATTTAGATTCTCCCATGGATATCAAACCAATATGAGCTACAAAATAAATTGTGTAGTATTGGATGATAACCCAATATGTAAAATAAATAACTTTGACTTCATGAATGATTGGATTAATTTGAAAATGGAGGAGACCAAACAAGTCTCTCAAGGAGAACTTAAATGATTCTTGTAGATGCTCTGTCCTCAAGGAAATGAGTCCTAATTCATCACTCTAAGTGTGGGTTGTGCTTAATGGAGGAGCAGAAGAAGGAGGTGGAGGATCAGTAGGCAAAGGAGAAGGAAGAAGCACTGTTTGAACCCTACCTCATGGCTTACACAAAAATCAATTTGAGATGATCCATAGGCCTAAACTTAAAATCAATAAAAAACATAAGTAAACAGGTATATTTTTCATAATTTTGAGTGAGGTTAGATTTTTTTAGAGAAGACAGAATATATGAACCATAAGTTGAAATACTGAGTTTTATAAAATTCAGAAATTTCTCATCAAAAAAATAATCCATAAGATATCTAGTAGAAAATACTTACAGGTCATATACATGATTGAGAAATTATATCCACAAAATATTTTTAAAGTAAAAATCCAAACCTTAGTAACAATAGGTGAATAAATCAATAAAAATTGACAAAAATACATAGATACTCCTTAAAAGAAGAAAACATAAAATCCAATAAATATATAAAAATTATAAACATCATTAGCCAACAAGTAAATAACTTTATCTCTCTATATAAGATATAATTACATAACCACTAAAATAGCTAAAATGAAGGCAATGTAGAAGACCAAATATTCTACAGCATAGGAAACAAATGGAACAATAATTAAGAGTAAAATTGTATACTCATTTGAAATAGTTTTGCTCTTCATCTCAGTTTTCCATTTGGGGTTATTTTCCTTATGGTTGAAAAATAACCTGTAGTACCTATGGTACTACCAATAGATATAAATTAATTTTTTAAAAAATTATGATAATGTCACCATTTCATGGTCATTCTTTAAGGGTATTTTTATCTTAATTAGGACAAGTTATCTTTTGAGTTCTGACTTTGAGGTTACTTTCTATCAATACTTTGAAGATATAATTAGGTTCATTACTATTATTTTCAAGTTAGTTGTCACTACAATTTTTGATTTTTTAAGCTAATATGTGTCCCAGGCTCTTATTAAGATTCTTCTCTTTAACTTTGTTTTTCTGCAAAATAATTATTCATATATAATTGTGGACTTCTTTTTGTTTGTACTGTGTATGGTTTTTACAGTGTAGTCTATTTCTTGAATATTTTAAAATTTAGGTAGTTCATTTTTTAAGTATGAATTTTCAATCTCTGTTTTTGGGATTGCATTAAAATACATAATCTATTTTTTTTTCTCAAGACAATCTTTTAATTTCTTTTTTTTTAAAGATTTTATTTATTTATTTTTAGGGAGGGAGGGGGGAGAGAGAGAGAGAGAGAAACATCAATGTGTGGTTGCTGGGAGTTATGGCCTGCAACCCAGGAATGTGCCCTGGCTGGGAATCGAACCTGGGACACTTTGGTTCCCAGCCCGTGCTCAATCCACTGAGCCATATCTATTTTTATTATTTACTTTATGTTTCTTACTTCTGTGATTTTTAAAACATATTCTCTTTCTCTATGCTTCATTCTGGATATATATTGCAAGTACATTAATTTTTTCTTCAGCTCATTCTAATCTCTTGTCAAAGTCATCTACTGATTTTTTTGTATGTTTGAAATGTGAAATTCTAAATTATATAATTTCTTTTTTAAATTTTAATTGTTGTTTAAGTACAGTTTTCTGCCTTTTATTCCCATCCCAGCCCACACCCCCAGAACTCCCCACCTCCCTCCCATTTCCACCTTACCTTGTTTTTGTCCATGTGTCCTTTATCCTTGTTCCTGTAAACCCTTCCCCTTTCCCCCTGAAATTCCCTCCCCTCTCCCCTCTAGTCACTGTCAGCCTGTTCTCTATTTCAGTGTCTTTAGTTATATTTTGCTTGTTTGTTTTATTGATTTTTAAAAGTTTCTTCATTTTGTGATTTACATAAATTCCAATTTTCTGTCAAAGTTTTCAATTTTGCTGTTTCTATCATTCCACAAATTTATTTTTATCTGTGTCCATTAGCAAGAACAAATTTAAACATTTGTGGATTTTTACTATCTGTTCCCTATGTTGATTTTTTCTTGTTACCTTTTTTCCTCAAATTCATAATTATTTTTATCTCAGACAATGTGTTTATACATTTAATAGTGAAAAAAATCTGAAGCCAGAGATAATGTCATCTTCTTACAAAGAATATTTCCATGTTTTTCTGCCAGATGAATGGGGATGCTAGTAATTTGGAACCACCTTGTTCAAATTTCAACTAATGAGGTGAACTGCTACTGAGCAATTCTTTAAAGGTGCGTTCCTCCATGGCACCTCTTCAAATTCCTTTATGCATATCTTAGAGTGATAACAATAATAAAATACTTTTGGTCATTCTTATTGTATCCT
Source organism: Phyllostomus discolor (assembly GCF_004126475.2). Lineage (NCBI taxonomy): Eukaryota > Metazoa > Chordata > Mammalia > Chiroptera > Phyllostomidae > Phyllostomus > Phyllostomus discolor. Next base: position 156,227,221 of record NC_040905.2, on the reverse strand, counting down.
AAGCACACTTTTCAGTGCTTTAAAAATAATAATTTATTTAATCTTAAGAACAATTCTATGAGGTAGGTAAATTTTTATCCACATTTTACAAAGAATTAACTGAGACAAAAGAAAATCAAATAATTTGCTCAAGATTAATAGTAATTATTAGGAACCACTATTCAACTGCAAGTCCCCTTTTCTTAATACTATTTATACAAATGAGCTTTCCCGTGAAAGACAGTTGTCCTCTTTAGCAACTGATAGCTCCATGAGGATCAATTCAAGGAATTACTGTTTTCTGGAGCACCTACATTTTTAGATGAGATCACCATGGGAGGAACACAGAAGTATCTCTCTATAACTACTAGTGGTCTTATGAAAGCTGTACAACTTACTCAGTCAAGCAATGCCCATCTCACCTCTGATGCCCCTTCTAACTCACAACCTTTTTATAATTTTTAAATTTAAGACACTTGAAGGACAATGATTATTTGGCAAAGATTTTTCAGACACTTAGTAATCATTTATTACATATATAGCTAATACTTCTCAAGTAATATACTTTGTGACAGCAAATCTGAGGGATCATGTATATAAATTCTTGTATTCAATCATTTAAGCAAATCTATAGTCAGTATTATTACCAATTAGATAAATGATAAACCTAAAAACAATCATTGTTTGATTTATCCACATTCCATAGTAAAGATTCCCAGCATTAAGTTTTTTTACTTTAGAAACAGCATTTTAACCACAATGCTACACTGCAAACAAGATACAGACAGGTAGATCACTAACTATTCTGACTCCCCAGATGACAGTTACTGGTAACAGCATTTTGGCCAGTAATTGGTATGAAATAATACAATCTTTTCATCTTGACAGATTTATTTTTCTTTTAGTGCTATGGACCTAGAATTCAATTAACTAGGATTCTTTCTTGGCAATTAGGCATTAAAAATAGAATATACACTGTAATTGAGATGTCTCTCTCTAGGTTAAAAAACAAACAGCTTAAAATTTAACAAATATTGGGTTCTAGCCAAGATGGAAGTACAGGTAAATACACTTTGCTCCCTCACTCAACCAAAAGAAGTGTAGCAACCAATTAAAACAAAACAAAACAACCAGAACTGCCGGAAAATCAAACTGTGTGGAAGTCTGACAACAAAAGAGTTAAAGGAGAAACATTTATCCAGACTTATACATTCAGACAAAGAAATACAACTTAACTGGAAGAGCAGATCAAAACTCCCGAAATAGAACTAAGCAATGAAATGATAGTCAACCTATCAGATGCAGAATTCAAAACACAGGTAAACAGGATGTTCACAGAAATTATTGAGTATGGTCACAAAATAGAGGAAGAAATGAAGGTTACATAAAGTGAAATAAAGGAAAATGTATAGGGAACAAACAGTGAAGGGAAGGGAACTGGTAATCAAATCAATTACTTGGAACAAAAAGAAGTAAATATCCAACCAGAATAGAATGAAGAAACTAGAATTCAAAAAAATGAGGAAAGTCTGAGAGACCTCTGGGAAAACTTTAATCATTGCAACATCCAAATCACAGGGCTGTCAGAAGGAAAAGAGGAAGAACAAGAAATTGAAAACTTATTTGAAGAAATAAAGAAAAACTTCTTTAATATGATGAAGTAAATAGGTTTCCAGGAAGTCCAGGAAGCTCAGAGAGTACCAAAGAAGTTGGACGCAAGGAGGAACACACCAAGACCCATCATAATTAAATTACCCAAGATTAAAGATAAGGACAGAATTTTAAAAGCAGCAAGATAAAAAGAAACAGTTACCAACAAAGGAGTGCCCATAAGACTATCAGCTGATTTATCAAAAGAAATCTTGCAGTCAAGGAGGGGCTGGAAAGAAATATTGAAAGTCATGAAAGTCAAGGGCCTACATCCAAGATTGCTCTATTTGGCAAAACTATCATTTAGAATGGAAGAGCAGAAAAAGTGCTTCCCAGATAAGGTAAAATTAAATGACTTCATCATAACCAAGCACTTATTATATGAAATGTGAAAGGAATTTATGTGAGAAAAAAATAAAAATATGAGCAGTAGAATGACAACAATCTCACAACTATCAACAACTGAACCTAAAAAAAATGAAAACTAAGCAAACAACTAGAACAGGAACAGAATCATAGAAATGGACATCACATGGAAGGTTATCAGTGAGTAGTGGGAGGAGAGAATGGGGAAAAAAGTTACAGGAAATAAGAAGTATAATTGGTAGGCCCAAAATAGACAGGAGAAGATTAAAAATAGTATAGGAAATGAAAAGGCCAAAGAACTTATATGTATGGCCCATGGGTATGAACTAAAGGGGGGAGAAATGCTGGTGGGAGGGGATATGTAGGGTAGAGTGGGATAAAGGGGAGAAAAAATGGGACAACTGTAACAGCATAATCAATATGATATAGTTCAAAAATTTAATAAATGTCCATGTTTCTTTGAAATGAGGAAGCAATAATATTTCTTTCATAATCTGTTACCATCTCAATTCTTGCATATCATAAGCTTTAAAAAAATCAAGTAAAAATGTTTCCAACAAAGTCATAAATATATACATGTTTAAATTTAATATTTAAATTTTGTCATGCAATAACTGAGAAAGAATACTTATTAGCACTTATGCTTTGTTTTATTGTTCATGAGTAGATTTTTTAAAAGATGTTATTTATTTATTTTTAGAGCAAGGGGAAGGGAGGGAGAAACAGAGGGAGAGAAATAGCAATGTGTGGTTGCCTATCAGGTGGCCCCCACTGGGGATCCAAACTGCAACCCAGGCATGTGCCCTAACTGGGAATCGAACTGGCAGCTTTTGGTTCACAGCCCCCACTCAGTCCACTGAACTACACCAGCCAGGGCATGAGTAGATATTTTTTAAATATAAATTCCTGATATGGACTTAAATTTGTGTGAAATATGAAATATCATATCCCAAAATAAGAATTTTGTACTACAACTATTAGAATGGTTATACAAATGGAAATGGTTTCATTTAGTAATCCTTATAAATCATATTTTAAATATTCCTGTTTATAGTATAATGTAGGTAGATTCATTTATGTATATCCACTAAATTTTTTCCAGTAAGTACTTAATAATAATTCATTGGGTCTATTCAATAATTGTTACCTATTTTCTTCATGAATAGAAATAATCTCTATTTATGTCAAATAGACAATAGTGCATGTTTTGTAAGATAACACCTATGACAAAGAAAAAAAAAAAACTGAGAAGTAGTATTCAGTCTGTAAATGTGAAATAGAGGTGAGGGAAAAACTCACCAGATATTATGATTAAGTACCTTCCCAAAAGATTCTATTAAAGATCTGCCATTTTAGTGTCTGTTCTCTATGTCATTCAGTGGAAATTATAGCTACTTAACTTCTCAAAACAAGTATGTTAGGGTATGGGGCAATAAATGAGAGGTTAGAAATTTCTAGAAATCAGATTAAAATGAAATCATTGACTTGCTCTTAAGAGTTGACCATTGATAATCTTTTAGAAAACTTACAATAGTCATCTAAAAGAAAAGCATCTTTTGCATATGACTTTCCAATAATCCCAGCAACATTTATTTAAGCGGATTTTTTCCATTATAGGTTTTGGCTTCCTTGTTAAAAAATGACTTGCCCATTTACATGTGGGTTTATTTCTGGACACTCAATTCTGTTCCATTTGTCTGTGTATCTGTTTTGTTTTGTTTTATTTTTCTCTCAATATCATGCTGTTTTGATTATCATCACTTTGTAGTATAATTTGAAGTCAGGGAGTGTGATACCTCCAGCTTTGTTCTTTTTTCTCAGGATTGCTTTGGCTTTTCATAGTCTTTTTTGTACCATACAAATCTGATGATTTTTTTTGTTCTATTTCTTTAAAAATGCCATTGAGATGTTCTTTTTCTCTCCTTGCATACAGTTTTATTGTTACTATAACTATTAATTATATGGTGAATACTTAGTATGTGGTAGATTCTGTACTACATCCTTTTTTTCCAGTTTTTTAAATTTAATTGTTGCTCAAATACAGTTGTCTCCATTTTATCCCCACCACTACTCCCTACTCCAGGCATCCCCACTCCCCATCCTAAATCCTCCTCTTTGGTTTTGTCCATGTGTCCTTTGTACATGTTCCTGAAAACCCTTCCCCTTTTCTCCCCCATTATCCCCTCCCTTATCCCCTCTGGTTACTGTCAGTTTGTTCTTAATTTCAATATTTCTGGTTATATTTTACTTTTTTGGTTGTTTTGTTGATTAGATTCCACTTATAGGTCATTTTGATGGGGGTTGCATTAAATCTATGTATTGCTTTGGATATTTTAACTATGGATATTTTAACTGTGTTGATTCTTCCAATCCATGAATGCAGAAGATCTTTGCATTTAGTTGTGTCTTTTTCAGTCTCTATAATGATGCTTTGTAACTTTCAGTATATAAACCCTTCACATCTTTTGTTATGTTTATTCCTAAGTATTGTATTCTTTTTGTCAAAATGGCAAAATGGACCTCAAGAATATCATGTCAAGTGAAAGAAGTCAGAGAAAGCTAAGAACTATGTAATTGCACTTGTACTTGAGATATAAAACTGAAAGGAACAAGTTAATAAGCAAAAACCAACAAACAAAAATTCATAGACACAGGCAACAGCATGGTGGACACCAGAGGTAAGTGGTTACTGCCTGGTCCTCCTCCTTGCCTGCCAGGTCCACCACTTGCTGTGCATCTTTTCTGTACCAGCTGCCTGTCTCCACCTCTCCTACCAGTCTGGATGAATGTTTCTTATTTAACTCCTTGGTTGTCGGACTTCCATACAGTTAGATTTTCTGTCAGTTCTGGTTGTTTTTTGTTTTGAAATTTCTTGTTGACCTTCTTTTGGTTGTGTTAGGAAGCAAAATGTATCTACCTGTGCCTCCATCTTGTCTGAAGGTCCTAAAACTAAGTGATTTAAAACATATGCATTTATTTATAAATGACAATAGTAAACCCTTCACACTTTACATTAGTAAAATATTTATACAATATTTTTCCTGTTCTCCACAAAATTAGTGATTATGGTGATTTACAATTTTTAAAATCTCTTTAAACTATGGAATAATGGAAGATAGCTGAGTTTACAATATGCCTCTGCAATTTTTTTTGTTCCTTTGTTGATTTAGTTGAAGTATATGAAGAAACTATGGCTTCACAAACATACATATTTGAAAAGGGAAAGTAATTTGACATGGTTTAATAAGTATTAGTTTCTAAAAGTTTAGTTGTAGTGTGTAATTGGAAATAGAAACAATGATTATCACTAAATATCTTTATCATTAAATTATCTTTCTCCCTGAGGATTATTTTTACCTCTTCAAGACTCCTTTACATCATGTTTTTGTTTTACTTGAAAAATACTGACTTATTGAATTATGAAGATATCCCAAGGGTTGCTGCCTTTCATTATAAAAGATATCTTAAAAAGTAACAATTATTATTATTACTGCTGAAGTTAACTATCAACATCTTAGAAGTACACAGAAATTTTCCAGATTTGTATTTTGGCTTGAAATTTTAAATTTTATTATTGGCAACAAACTATATGGCATGGTTTCTTGAAGGTCATGTGACTTCATTTCCAAGAATATATCAGCCAAATATACAAGTGTAGATAATCATAATTATATGATATTATTACAAGCAAAAATGTAGTTTATAAAAATAATTTTAGTTATGTATATAATTAATACAATTGCACAGGTGTTTTCCTCAATTAACCATAATACTTAGAATACAGCAAAAATATTTATGAATGCATCTCTTTTGATGACTCAGAATATTATGAAGAGATATACTTGAGTTAATCATTACTAAAATTAATAATTTTAGTGTTTTATCAATGATATTCTTCATATTTTATCTTTTGTCTTACTCCAAACAGATAGAAGCGAAAAATACATTAATGTTGAATGGTTTGTTGTCAATATCTTGGCTAGGCTAATATATTAATAGTTTATACAGTATTTCTTTTTCAACCTCAGCGAAAATGTCAAGGAGTTAAAATGACACAGTCTCAGTATTAGTGTGGTAGACAGAATAATGTCACCCAAACATAATCTATGTTGTTATTCTCAAAATCAGTGAACGTGTAACCATATGTGACAGCAAAGAGTTTGCAAAAATGATTAAGTTTATGGATATTAATCTGGAGAGATTTTTCTAGGTTATTAGTTTGGCCCAAATAATCACCTGAATGCTTACAAGCAGAGAATCTTACCTAGTTGTAGTGAAAGAAAGAGAGAAAAAATGACAGGAAGAGAGGAAGTGTGGGGAACTCCACCTGCAGAGCCCCCCTGGCTGCCACAGATGAGAATAAGCCTACCAAGGCATGATCTGCTTGGGGAGGAAATGTAGCTGATCTCTCAAAGGAGAAGGACCAGGAGCCTGTTCCTCAATGGGCTTTTATTGGGTTTATTTGCATAAGAATACAGGGCATATATGTAAAACTCATCAATCATTGTCAGGCAGTAAGGATCAAACAATAGATAACATTCAAAGAACTCTGAGGGCTCATTTTGAGTCAGGGTCAGATAGCTATAGGGCCATAAACGTTTGGGAAAACAAACTCATTTCCTGCTTGGACCCTTATCATTTAAATTGAGGGTATTAGCAAAGCATCTTTCACAGTATTTTGTGCATTCTTTCTTAGGCCTGATCACTCTGGGGAACCCACCCTTTCCAGCACAGGGCCACACCCACATCTGGCATTGCCTCAGGCTTCAGTCAGGCAGGGGAAGTAAGGCAGCCAAGAGATTAGGAGACTTCTTGCAGACAAAATGAGGACCCAGGCTATATCAAAGCTGAGGGACGAGGGTCCATCACCCCCTTTCACCATAGCCCCCGCAATTCCTTCCCTGAGGGCCCCGTCATGACCATGCCTGTCTTAGGTTGTCCCTTCCTTGAGCCATCTTACCCGTCACTGGCTAACCAGTCATGCACTGGGAGCCAGGCAGGTGAAGTAAAGTGGACAGAGGTGGTGATCCTGCCAGGGAGATAAGCTTTGTCTCCTTAGTGGCTTAGGGTCTCAAGGTCTTTTTACTCTGTCTTAGCCATGGGGAGGTTACAGCTTCTGAAACCATGCAATGTGGTCCCCAACAAGGAACAAGAGATTTGCAGTGTAAGACACACACTGAAATTGCTGTTACTAACTTTGAAGTTTGAGTGAGAGGGCATGAGCCAAAGAATGTGCTTAGTCTCCAGAAGCTGTGAAAGGGAACCACAGTACTTCAACTGTCAGAAATTAAACTCTGCCAATAGACTAAACTGATAAGAAAAGATTTTCTCATAGAGCCTCCAAAAAAGATCACAGCTATGCCAATCCCTTTTATTTTAGTGTGGTGAGATCTGTGTCAGACTTCTGATCTACAGAATTGTTAGTGAATTTTTATTTCAAGCTGCAAAGTTTGTGATTATTTGTTATGGAAACAAGAAAAATGATGTAATCATTATAAGACCTGTTTGAACCTCACATTCCCCTAGATAGTGTTTCAGGAACCAAAAAGTATTCAATAGTTCAAACATTGGAAATTGCGATTCTAAACCTACAAACATCCCTCCATGGTAGAGTTGGTTGATGTATACAAATTGTTTCGTATGCCCTTACTATGTCATCTAATTTTTGTGTTTTTGACAGTTGTATCATTTCTATGTAATAATAAGGTTTGTATTATTAAAACCAGTTAAGTTTGTTCTGTTTTGTCACTTCAAACTAAAATAAATTAAAATAAAAACAACAGAATTGGTTTAAATAGAAAAATTTGCTCCCCACTTTACCCTATACAAATCTAAAGGAATGTAAACTTCCTGCAGAGTATTGCTTACATACCATTAAATTAATAAACATGTCAGTATTCATTAAATTAATAAACATTTAAATGTCTTCTTAACAGTGAAAGGAAAGCATGAGATCAAGAGCATACTTTCCAGTTCCAGGAAAGCACACTTGTTTTTAGATGCCTAAATCTTCAGAGAAAAAAATCAATTCTACCAACAAATTATAAACCACTTGACTCTACTTATTTCCCAGTACCATATTGATGGATGTTCTGTTGTCATAAAGTTGAAACAATAATTTGAGAGGAGATTCTCTATATGATGATACAGAGAAAATGAACAAGAAATATATTTTTTCTTGGGAAAACAATTTATTTCAACTACCATAGATTTAATACATGAATACATGGGGATATTAGAAAACATACAATACAATAGAACCACAACAAATGCAGCATTATGATTTTACTTAATCCTCTTAAAATTATAATATTGAGCATTATAAAATACATTTAAATTTAGATAAATATTTAGCTTTGAGCCACATAAGATGTATTTTGTTAAAATCAATAATCTAGTTTATATATCCTTTATAGGAAAACATAAATATCATAGAAAAATAAATTAGTAATGAACATTTTGATATAAAAATTTATATCAGTTTTTAAAGGGTAGTTGCTCCACCTATCAACCAATGACATAGCAACAAACTGTTTAGAACTTCATGCTGGTCCTACAGAACAATTTCCTGCTAGATCTTTGCTGAGGTATACTTCTTTCATTGTTTAGGTTTCAGTGTAAGTTTCATATCCTCAGGAAGCCCTTTTTTAATCACTCCTGATCCCTAGGTGTTATTCCTCTAAGAGCTCTAATTATGTTTTTAATTGTTTATACTTGGTATGCAGACTTGAATAAAGTATGCAAGCCTTCTCTTTTTTTCCTATTAACATAATTTTGTATTCATTTACTTGTTTATTTTTATTGTTGTTCAAATACAGTTGTCTCCATTTTCACACCACAATGTCCCCCTGCCTCATCCTTCTCCACCTCTCACCCTTGAATATATCCCCTTTGGCTTTGTCCAGGTGTTCTTTATACATGTTCCTTGATGGTCCTTCTCCTATTATCCCTCCCCCCCCTCCCCTCTGGTTGCTGTCAGTTTGTTCTTTATTTCAATGTCTCTGGCTATATTTTGTTTGCTTGTTTGTTTCAGTGATTAGGTTTCACTTAAGTGAGATCATATGGTATTTTTCTTTTACCACCTGCCTTATTTCACTTAGTGTAATGCTCTCCTGTTTCATACATGCTGTCCCAAAGAGCCTTCCCTTATCAAACATCATATCCTAAGTGCTTGGAACTGTCTTTGCAAATAGGAAATACTCCCCAAATATTCTTTGGAAGAATGAATAGACAATGCTCGGCTCACTTAGAAAACCTGAGGCCAGCTTTTATGTATGCCGGGCCTATTAGACATGTTTACGGTTTTGGTAGGGAATCTCGGAACAGCAGCCTAAGAAGTATGCTCCCGACAACTGGAATTAGAATTTATTGCAGTAGGAGCAAGATTATATTACATGTTCTAAAATGTTTTCTAGAAATATAATGAAATGTGTACATGAAAATGTCATATATATTTACTTTTATGTTGATTACAAGTCAGGCCCTAACACATGAAGACATGTGTAGCCATGTCCCAAAGGGAATCTTCTATGCCTAGCCCAGAAATGTGCATAAGGACCTCTCAGACGAGCAGGGCCACAGGATGATCAGGGTGCACCTTAGTCAGACATGTTAGAGAAGGTGGAGGCACAAACATGGCTCTTCAACTCAAAACTAATGCACTAACAGGGAGAAAAATGGGGACAATTTTAATCTGTCAATGCTTATGATGTCCCTAGCATATTACTAGAGAATTAGTTTTCACACCATCTTGTGAAAAAATATTAAAGATCCATTTTATAGGTGAGGACATTGTAAATTATTCAGAATTTCTCCAAGATTATAGTTAGAAAATTTAAAAATAAGGTATGTATGTGCCCAGGACATAGCTACACAGCTCATCCTGTTTCTCTGTGTTTTTACAAGAAATGTTTCTGGTATTTGAGCAGTTTAAAGTTATATTCATTGATACAATGTTGAAGAGAGGGACTTTCAGGTGATAGTACACGTGTAAGTATTTGTGTTATCATTTTACTTAGCATCAAATAGTCATGTGCCAACTTAAAAACTAAAAAAGTATTAAAAAAAGAAAACAGTAGTTTTAACACAGTACAAGTCTATCTTAATTTATGATTTAAAAAGCTTTAATCTGGTGAGAAAGTGTTCTTGAGCATCTCATCAAGAGAAACATAGGTAAATTTATGAATGAATGTTGACAAAAGTGATGAACAAGGGCCATTAGGCATCAGAACCACACACCAGAATTAGCATGAGGAGCCCCAGTATATGAAAAGGATTCAAAGACCCCTTGAGGACTCACACTGCCAACAGGTAAAGGCTTAGAACCAGGAGGTAAGAGTGAGCAAAAGAGGGCAAGAGAGATAAACATGCTTTTCAGATAAATTGATTTACTTTTCTCTGGCATAGTTCCCATATGCCCATTAATGCTGTTTGCTGATGTGGGTGATAATATGACTTGGGCTTTATTAATGGGATCATAATCTATTAATGGGAATCTATAGTTAATTTGTCTCCATGATTATCTTGTGGTGTGAAAAATACACTCTTGCCATGATAAGTTAGTTTCAGTAACATTTTAGTAAAAGATAGCTGGAGACAATAACTAACATAAGGGTTCTCAATCCTTTTTTTAAATATAACATTTTCCCAACATAATTGTTTTTTAATCCCAAAGTTATTGATTCCGATTTGAAGTGACCTTCTAGGTTATTCAGATGATAATAGACCTCCTGTACTGGTGCTACCATATCAGGGGACTTGAGGAAAATGCTGTGTCCTCTATTTGACACTCTCTGCAGCTCCTAAAGCCCATAAACATAAAGTAAAACAGTGCGGTCTAATTCAATCTTTCATTTGAAACACCAGAAAGCTGAGTCCTAAAGAGATGATGTTCCTTGCTCAGCATCACACAAATGGTTAGGATAGTGCCGGGATACTGGCCTCATGCTTTCCATAGAAATAAGCAACCTAGGCTCAACCCCAGACATTCCTGTCATACCTTTCTCCTCCTGACCAGGTTCCCATTGCCATTACCACCAGTTATGAGCAGTAACCATGAGGTCCTGAGTAAGTTCTGAGCTTTGAGGAAATACAGAAGCTTCTACTTTAACCCCAGCATGTACACATTTGCCATTTTAACACCAATATACTGAATTTAATGATTAATTTATCCAAAACTTTCACACAAGGTCATATCCAAAAGTGTTTTCGGTTGTTATTTAAACACTTCAAAACCTGTGTGTGCGGATTTGTATTGTTTCCACACTGAGTGAGAATGATCTCTGAGGACACAGCAACATATTAAAATTGATTAAGGAAAACATAGGAAATAAATATATGTGTGTCTATCTATAGGGCTTTTGAGGGCAAGAGTAATTATAAAATAAGGAATTTTAGTGTCAGCAAACCCATAATACCATGTCATTGAAAAGATGGAAGTTTGCTTACTTTTGCTTTCTTTCTATTTCAAAGGTGTTTTCTTGTCGTATATATGGTTTCCGTTAATTTTGTATGTTGTAGCTATATTTGAGATTTTTAGTACTTCTTTATCATTTTGTTGTGAAATTTGGGGTTATAGATAATTATTACCTCTCCAATGATATTAAAATATATATTCTAATATTTATCTGGCTTTTCTAAATATCTTTCTAACTTCCCTATAAATATAGGAATATATATCTGATCATCTAGGAGACAAGCTTAAACTCTTTATTCTGGAGAAAAAAACAGAGCCTTTTGATGTTCAGATTTAAAGTAGAGAGTTTTGAGAATGTGTTATGATTTTTATCTCTTTACATATTGGTTTCACTTTTATGTATTACACAGTATTCGGATCTACCTGAAATCAGTTCTTCTATATGCATGCAAATATTAGTTATTACCAGTCGATGTAAACGGTTTCTATTTTGTTTGTGTGCATAATTTTAGACCAAAGTTACCAAAGAAATAAAAATTATTGTTGCCTGCTGGGTAAAGGTACAAATGATTGAAATCTTCTATTTCAGTGCTTGACAGGATGAGGCAAAAGCAGTTTTTCCTTACACCAGAAGATTATTTATAGTTTCAGAGTGGAAGTGATCTCCTGTTTCCATACTTTGACCCCTGCCTTTTTTTTTACTATAAATTCCCTTTCTCTCTTCTAAGCTGCTTATTAAGAAGGGTGCTACTAATCACAGATGCTACAAATAAGCTTATTAAGAATGTTGCTACAAAAACTTTAAGAAGTTAAAAGGTTTGGGGAGATTTCCTGAAACATTTGCTTTGGTATAAAATTTAAGTAACTGTCATTAGCTAAGCCTTGAAAAATTTTAAAATACTGATGAGTGAGGAAACATGCAAAAAAGACATAAATTTGGACTGAAGTAGTATAAGACATTTAATAGGAGCATGAACAAGTGCTATACTGTTGTGAACTTCATTATAGTATTTAGGATTGGAATAGTATATAGCAATGTGTGTCCATCTCTCACATGACTCACCACAGAGGGGAAAAAAAATCAGAGACTACTTTTATGCACTGTAGGTTGAGATGGCTAAGGGAGACACTGTGTGTATATGTTTGTACACATCACTTATATACACTAACAACTGATCTAGGTAAAAGCCAAATATGGGAAAAATAAAATGATTTGGAGTATGATAGCTAGAGTAATAATGTGCCACAAACATTTTAAGCTACTTTGCAGGGAATAGCAGTTTTGCATTTTAAATGGAAGCAAATGTCATTGATAGTAATATGAGAAAAACCATCACTGGCAGATCGAAATTACTTCTTAGGCTTTGGGTTTTTATAGCTCTAGTTCATGTGATTTTGCTACTCTACAGAAATTCTTTGTGCATTACATACATTCTCCATACTTATGAATACTAAATTCTTTGATTTTTAAATTTATTAGAAACATTCTAAATAGAGCTCATCTTCCAGTATAAAGAAAACAGTTAAAATTATGGAGGTGAAATATTATTAGTTTATCTCAGAACTGACTACTAATACATCCTGAACTAGTAGTTAAGTGGATAATACATTTAAAAAACTAATATTTATTTCACAACAATAATTTATAGTCTTGATATGTTTCTGGTTTTGCACTTGTGTGTAATACTTGACTCTCAAAACACCCAAAAGTAGCCTCGTCTCTTTTAATTTAAATGCTTTAAAAACTGGTTTATAAATTACTGTAAGTACACAATGTTGAAAATTAATTCTAAGTTGAAAAACCAATGCTTAAATAGTATTATGGGCTGAATCGTGTCCAGCTCCAAATCCATATGAAAGGTCAGAACCTCCAGTACCTCAAAATGTGACTGACTTTGGAGACAAGGCCTCTGAGAAGGTAACAGATGAAACGAGCTCACATGGCTGGGCCCTAAACATGTATAATTGGCCCTTCTAGTTTGTTCTGAACTAGACAACATATTTCTATTTTGTTCAAACAATTACTTTTAATAAATTCTGGAGATATTTAAGTAAATGTATTTACTATGTAACTTCTGACACATTATTTATTTATATTTAAATTTCTATCTGACGTTATTTCCCTCTGTCTGAAGAGGTTGCTTTAAATAGCTTGAATTTTTAACTTGTTGCAGTAAAACCTCTCAGATTTTATTCGCTTGAATAAGTCTTTTCCTTTCACTCCCATTTTGAAAGATCATATAATACATATAAATAATGTATAAATAATATATTACACATTAATGTATAAATAATATATAAACATATAAATAATATATTATACATTATAACTGTTATATTAATTATATCATATTAATAATATATTAAACATAATAAAATGTAATGCTTGTATATCACATAGCATACACTATAATGTATGAATATGTATTTATATGGTTATATAATATAATATTTGTATAAATAACTTATAGCATAGATTTATTATATAATAAATAATTATAATTATTATTATGATTATAATTATATATATTTATTGTAATAATACAATTAGCAGCATTATTATAATTATAAAATATTATAATTGTAAAATATTACAATGTAATATATGTTATATTATTTTTTTAAGATTTTATTCATTTTATTTTTAGAGAGGGAAGGGAGGGAGATAGAGAAAGATCAATGTGCAGTTGCTGGGGGTTATGGCCTGCAACCCAGGCATGTACCCTGGCTGGGAATTGAACATGCGATACTTTGGTTCCCAGCCTATGCTCCGTCCACTGAGCTATGCCAGCCAGGGTTATATGTTTATTATTATATTATAAATAATGCATGTTAGATAAATTAATATATAACTTATATATAAAATATTATATATATTTATATCTATCTATTCCAGGTAAAAAAAAAGCCAGGTTAACAGTTTTAGATTTTTCCCCCTGCAAGTTATTTAGAACTGTCACTACATTTTCTTCTGGTTTACATACATTTTGACAAGAAGATTTCATTGTTTTTAACTTTGTTTTCTGTACATTTAGGTTTTTTTTTAAATTGGCTGCTTCATAGATTTTTCTTTGTATTGCTAGTTTTAAAAAGTTTGGTATTATATGCCCTTGTGATGTTTCTTCATATTTTTGTCATAAAGGTTTGTTTTGCTTCTTGGTTGTGTGGGTTTACAGTTTTCACGAATTTTTAAAACTTCTCTACTTGTCTTTTCTTGAATAATGCCCCCCTCCTTCCTTCTGGTGCCAACAGCACACATTACAGTAGTACACTAAGCCTTATTTTTGCATAGTCCTTTTTTCCATTTCTATTGCTATGCCTTAATGTTCAATAGTCTCTTTTTCTGTAGTATCTAATCTGCTGTGATTCTATCCAGTGTGCATTATTTATATATATATATATATATATATATATATATATATAAAACAAAAAGGACATATATAAAGAAGAAAAATACATTATGTATAAATCTCAACCTTTCCAAGACCATAACGATGTTTACATATTATAAACTTCCAAGAAGTTTTTATATTTATATAAATATATACACACACACACATATATATTATGTATATATGTATATACATATATATACATACATATATATATATATATGAACTTCTTAAATCTACAGGTGGTTTATCCCAGTGAAATGGGTACTGAGGCACCAATACCATGAATAGCTTCTTAGTTCAATTCTCAACACTATGACATTTACCAACATTATTTATACCATACTTTGGCCACTTATGTACCAGGTATTTATCATTTATTTATCTTTTCTTCATATCTTTGTTTATACCTTTTCCTCCCCATGTAATGTTCTTGGCTTTTAGGATATTTGGATTCAATGAAAAAGAAATAGTTCCTATCTTTCTGTCAGAACTTCCCTCACTCCCTTAGAAATTACAGCTATTTACCCCTAAATATAGCACTCAGCATATTGTGTTATCTTTCTATTTTTTATTTATCCATCTGTGTTCTTTATTAAACTGTGAGTTTCTTAAAGAGGAAACTTTGTTTTTGGCATCATTGTATTACAGATATAGCAAAATTATTTGATACTACTAGATGTTTAATTTACATCTATTCATTTTCATATTTTGTTAACAGCTCAGGGATTTAACCGTGAATAAATATCTATTATTTTATTCATAATTTATAAAGATACACTTATGTATTTAAAAATAAGCTTATTTGTGGTTATAACATAATGATTGACTAAGTGTATAAAAATCTGAATGAAAACAGAACTTTATTTCATCTCACAATTATATCCTTCAAGTATATCTCACAATTATATCCTTCAATATCATGTTTCACAAATAAATTAGTATTTACTACTGCTTCTTCCAATATTATTTTATATTTTTGATTAAAAATTTTAGGTATTTGCCTTTGATGTAAAGCCTTATAGTTTAGTTTGGGATAATGAATATTACTTTGTAAAAAGAAAAATAAATCTTAATATTATAATAGTTTTCACATATAACTTAGGAAAAATCAATATATTACTTCAGATAGAAGAAAAATGTATGCATCTTTCAATCCACTCAACACTCACTTTTCTAAATTTATCTATAGCCCTAAATCAGTTGTTACTAAAAAGAAGGCAGATTAACTTCTTTCTATAAGTTCACTTTGAATAATTTGATATTCAATTTGAACCGAATTTGGAAAGCTGCCAGCTGAAATGAGGTGACCAATGAACCATATGGTCTTGGAAAGGTTGCTAATGCCCAAATACTAAGGAAGAAATCCAGGAAGTTTTGTCTTTTATTGGAAGAATTATATTCAACCCCTATTGCAGAAGACTTAACTGTGAAGAGCATGAGTATCTTAAGCAACAGTACCAGAACCAGGGCCTAAAACATCTTAGAAAAACTAAACATGTAAAGCTGCAGAAATGACTCTTTCTATAGGTGAATGGGAGGGGGAAAAAAGGACAAATTGCCATAATTACAATAAGGTGCTAGGGTAATAGTGTCAAGATATACCACACAATACTGTAGACAGTGGCCATAGAAATGAATTAATATCAAAATCGCTGGCATAATTGCTACTTTAAAAAAGTAAAAATTTTTTATTCAAATCTTGTCCCAAGTGTAGTTTTGTGAAGGCTATCAATCTATTTTATTCAAATATAGCATACATACCAACATATTACCTTCTGATGAGAGCTAAGAGCATTGTTGCTCATGTCCCAAAGATTGATTCTTTTTTGTGGTATTTTATTTTATTTTTAAGTATGTTTTATTGATTATGCTATTACAGTTGTCCCATTTTTTCCTCCCCTTCATTCCCTTCTGCCCTGCACTCCCCTCCCATCAAAATTTCCCTACCCTCAATTCATGTCCATGGGTATTATATATAAGTTCTTTATCTAGCTTTATTGTATTGTCAATTAGAATGTAAAAATTCTAATAGTTTACTTTTTTGCCTTTGGTGATTTTAGGCTTTTCCCCTTGTTCCTTTTGTGTAATTTGGGTCACCATATAAATAGTTATCATGTCTAATGATTCCTTAAACTTTTTCACGTGGATCATTTTACAAAATGGATCATATTGGTACTAACTTCCTCCCTTCTATAGAGCAAAATATATGAATGACTTACATATAATACAGATAAAAGAAAATAGACATTTATTGGCTGCAGCCCAATAATTTAAGTGGTACTGTGTCAGCAACTACTTTTAGCACAAATTCCACCATATATGACTTAAAATTATTATTATATATTAATAATTATACAATTAATCTTACTCATGTAGATTTCTCTCACTTATCTCCCTCCCCCACACCTACCTGAATATCTGGGACTTGTCATTGATAAAGGTTATTTTCCACCATCAGAATTAAAAGGCAGATCAGAACTAAAAAAAAAAAATAAAGAATGGGTAAGATGGGAAAATATCAGTTAACCTGGAAATCAACTGAAATTGTTCTATTTGAAGAATAGAGAAAAAAATGAACAGTCTTAGGGAACTGTGAAACAATGTAAAATGTTCTAACAAGCATATAACAGGGGTCTTAGGAAAGGAGTGAAAGAATGGGGCCAAAATAGCATTTGAAAAATTACAGAATTTTCTTGATTCTGTTGAAAGAAATAGAATATAAATAAGCTCAGTGAAATCAAAGCAAGAGATGCATAAAACTTCAAGTACATCGTAGTTCAATTGATGAAATTCAAAGATAGAGAAAATCGTGAAAGCAGTGAGAGGACAGAAACACATCACATAGAGGGGAAGAGCCCCTTGGTTGACCATGGTTCCTCATTAGACACCATAGAGAATGTGAATGGTGAAGCAGCTTTAGAGTGCTGGAAGGACACAAAAACAAACACACAAGTATTGCCTCCAAGAATTCTACATTCAACAGAAATATCTTTCAAGAATGAAAGAGAAATAAAGACATTTCAGGTAGAAGAAAACTAAGAGATAATTCAATAGTAGACTGGTACTGCAAGAAATATTAAGGAGGTTCTTGATGCTACCAAGAAATGGTAACATGTGGAAACTTGGGTCTTCAGTAAGAGGTGGAAACAAAGCAAATGATACTAGTGTTTCTTTTCAGAAATAGTATTTGTAGTGGAATGGTGATAGGCTACCCTAGTTCTCCTTCCAGGCAGAAGTGTTATCCACAGACAGTCTGCAGTGGATAACATCTTCCCAGGCACTTCAGAAGCGTATATATTTTTTAACATGCAATGATCCTCAAGATGGGCATATAAAGGTCTAGGTATTTGTCAACACAAAATATCTGATGGGTCATTTCAGCTTCAGATCTCCATAAAGGGTGAGCTGGTGGTGTTGGAACTATACTGTGGGTAAAAGTTTTTCCTCTACACAATAGTGTCTTCTCCCCATCTTTCCAAAGATGTTATATCAAAGAACACTACCTAAAAATATAAATCACACTGAAATAATAAAGATAACAGAAAATATGGACTTTAAATTATAATTCATTGAGGAGGATAAAAAAGCTTTGGGTCATGATGATGTACATAATATGTAAGGAAAACACAATAGTTACCAAATTATAGACACCAAATAAAAAATCAGTAAAAGACATGTCGAAAAAAAAGCTAGTCAGAGAAAGATAAATGCCCCATGATTTCACTTAGATATGGAAACTAATGAACAAACTGAACTAACAAGCAAAATAGAGACAGAGTCATAAATGGAGAGCAGGATGACAGCTACCGGGGTTGGTGGGGGAGTATTAGGAGTTGGAGGGATCTAGCAAAAATGAAAAAGGACTCATGGACATGGACAACACTGTGCAGACTGCAGAGAGGAGTGAGATATAAGGGGGTTAAATGGTAATGGAAAGATACAATGAAATAATATTTTAAAAGAACTTAAAAATATTTAGATTTCATTAGCAGACTTCCATAAGCCTCATTCATAATTATATTAAAATGTGTCTAGAGACATTAGAAATTTATGTGTATATGAGAATGTATATACACTTTACTGCATATGCCTATATATCTTCAATTAGGAACATGAATAAGTGATTAAATAGAAAGTTCAATACTATGCTTGCAATCAAGGAAGACTCGGAACAATGGTGATTTACAACTGAATGATATTTCTCTGAAGCTCTCCACATTTAATTTGACTTTCAAAAATTCTAGAAACTAATATTAAGAGAAATAAATCTGACACAAAATGCACCTTGTATTTAGATAATTATTTAAATACAGCTTTATTATTGCTTGAATGCAAATAAACCTAAGTTGACAGTCTACCAGTTGGCCCTTTTGTCTTCAGCATCATCCAATCCCAGTATTACATTTCCTTTAGTAACAACAAATTAATTGTGCTGCTTCCTTCCAAATTTCAAGAAGTTGCTTGCCTGCTGTGAACATCATTTGGCCTTAATTAAGCCAAGCTACCCCATTAGAGGTCTAGCAGTTCTAAAAAACTTTAATTCATAGCTATCTTATGGAATAAGCTCCAAGTCAAAACCACTTCTATTTAAAATATCACTAACATTAAACTTGTTCAGTTATAATCAGCAAATAAATGCATGATTTTTATATAATGAGGATAAACATTGCAGGTACATTGCATTGAGGTACATTGCAAAAACTAACAATTTCAAATAGTGGATAAAATAGGGGCATGGAAGGTTATGACTGATGGCCATGACGCTATTCACAAAAAGTAAATTAATGTATTGAAGCCAACTAAAAATAACTTCAATAGAAAATGAATAAATAATGTTTTGCTTACTTTAATGTTTTAACTTGAAGTAGGGCTGTCATCATGCAATTTTTTAATATCCTGTAAGCTCTGAATGTCATTATGATATGTGGCTATTCACTTACTTGTCTAACATGCTGTCACTGCATTTTATGTCATGAGTAAAGTATTAGATGACAAATAATGGCAAGATATTGTTTTGATTTCAGTGAACCCACAGTTCAACTTAACCAATGGTTCTAAACCTGGGTACGGGTATGAGAAGTGTCTATAAAAATACAAATGCTCACGTTTCACCTAGACCAATCAAATAACATATAGTATGAAGATAATATGATAACGTTTAATATGAAGCATATGAGAATGCTATGATCTAAAATACCCCAAAATGATTCTATTGTGAAATAAGATTTGAGAAACAAATTTATGCAACCCATAAAAATGCATAATTCATAAAATTTTCTTTCAAATACAAAATAAATGTTTAATTTGAGATAGCTTATAGTCATTCACATGACTGAATATTTTAAATTTTCTAAAAATATCTAAGTTTTATCTGATGTTAATGCAAAACAATCAGAATTCCAAGGCTACAAAATGCATCACATGTTTGACAGTAAAAATTCAAAACAAATAAAATTAAAATTATGTAACTTTGGAGGGGGAAATGTGAAATGCTTTAAAAGTTGGTATCATTTGAAAATTATTAAAATGTAAATTAATTTAAAATTTTAAAAAAGGACTATTCAAAGTAAAATGTTGAACTCTAAAATATTTTTAAGTATTTTAAGTAAATCAAAATTGATAGCAAAAAATAAAATGGCATAAGTAAGGGTAATTTAAATCAGTTGATAACATGGTAGTAAAAGGGAACATTACAAGGGAAGAAAAAGAAATGTGATTTGGAAGTACACTATATACAGAAATAAGTGAAAAACATCAGTAACAAGGCCATGCGCAAACAAATTAAACATGCTACTTTAAAAATAAAAACAATAATCATTCTGGGCTAAAATACAAGCTGAAACTACAGGCTTTGTATGGGATAGACATCAAAAAGTTTAAATGTTGAATGCTTGAAAGTCAATAAATGGGGGAACCCATTATAAATAAACCCCAAATAAAGCAAAGTGAATTTGCTACACAACAGACTTTAGTACAAAATCATCATGTGGAAATCACTATGTAGTGATGAAGAGTCTGATTACTCAGAAAGCATTAACAGTTTCATACTTGTCTGCATAATAAGACAGGCTCAGTATATATGAAACAAAAGTTGATGGAAATTTAAAGACAAACTAAAATATCTTTATTTTATGAGAGCTGTCAGGATAAATATCCTGATTATGGATACTTAAACAATAATATATTTTTAAATGCACAATTAACAAGCATGCATATATAATTCTGCACCAAACAGTTACAGAATACATATTTCTCTCAAGAACACTTGAAATGTTTGCAAAACACTCACAATATATTAGATCCTGAAACAAATACCAACAAATTTAAAATAACTGTAAAGATAGGCAGCTTTCTCTGTGTAAAGTGTAATTATGATAAAAAGTAACCAAAATTAAAATCCCAAACATTTAGAGATATAAATATCTAAAAAGTAAAATTTTAAAATCTATTGAAAATACAATGAAACTATCAATGTTACATGTATTAAGGCATATTCCTAATGTGGTATTTTAAATATAGTACATAAAAGAAAAGAGACACTGATAATTAATGCTTTAAATACAAAGGTAAAAATTTAGAAAAGGAATAAAAAATGAAAGCAAAGTAAATGAAGAAAATAAAATGACAATATATAAAAGATTAGCAAAGGCATAGTTTATTTTTAAAAGCATATTAACAAACAACTTAATGACTTAGAAAAAGGCACAAGACACAAATAAATAATATACTACAATGTAGTAAGAGTAAATATTAAAAATATAAATTAAAGTACATTGAATAAATTAGAACAAATATTAAAATTTTAATAAAATTATGTAACAAATTAATTACAAAAGATAATGCTTTAGTAATATTATAATTATTTTAATAATGTTCTATATTTGATACTTTTCTACTTAAATCTCAGATGTCAATGAACAGATTGTTTTTAATCCAAAAATACTTCATCTTTACAAGTTTTATAAAGATAATTTGTCAAAGTAACAAATTAGAGGGCATGTTGCATACAAATTTGAAATAATGAAATAACTTTGTTAACCCAAGGAATAGGTAGGTTTTCTCAAATTATAGATCTATTATGCAATGATATTTTTGTTTTAATAATTTATAGATAAATTATGCAATGCATTGAAATGATTCATATCTTGACAGAATAATTCTAAAATTCACATTGATATTTCAGAATGATTTTTATAATGGAATGTAGCATATACATAAGAAAGTGTGTAAAACAGAAACATGCAGCAAAGTAAATAATTGCAAAACAAATGATCCTGCAACAACAATCACCCACATCAATAACGTTTCAATCATAGCAAAAGCCTAATACTCCCGTGAACCTTGATCCTTGGGGTAAATACTATTTACCTTAAAGTAAACATTTATAGTAATCACTGTCTTGCTTATCTTTTCAGTTTCATGAACTCTAAATGAGTCTATAGACAAAATGAAGGTAGCCCAGGAGCTCAAAGAAGGAGCCTTATGGGTCTGGGACTAAGACCACTGTGGTTTTAATGCTGATGCTATGAGGAGTCACAAGGAGGGAGTTTCTTGGACCTTTGAAGAAACTACAAACTGGCATCAATTATTGTTGTGGAAGTAACTATTACTAAACTACTGGAGTCCATCTGAAGGGGCAAGAAGCAAAAAGGAAAGAGAGTGCCTTGCCTTTCTACTTCAGCTTCCAGGCTTCCTGACACATCCTTATTAGCACAACTAATTAAAAACTAGCAGGTTTAGAGGGTCCTAGTTACAGATCACAAGTCATTACATAGAAGAATGGGTTCAAGCTGAGTGGGAATATCCTTTTATTTTTTCTAATATTTTATTTATTTATTTTTAGAGAGAAAGGAAGGGAAGGAGAAAGAGAAGGAGAGAAACATCAATGTGTGGTTGCCTTTCACACACTCCCAACTGGGGACATGGCCTGCAACTCAGGCATGTGCCCTGACTGGGAATTGAACTTGAGACCCTTTGATTCATTCACAGGCCAGCATTCAATCAATTGAACCACATCAGCCAGGGCAGAAATAGCCTTTTAAGCATCATTCCTCCTTGGTAGCCTCCCTGCTTCCAAGCTTCTAAAACTATTCTGAACAAAGCTGCCAAAAAGAGATGACCAAAGCAGAGGTCAGGTTGTGTAATTCTCCCCCAATGTCTCTCCAGGCCTCTAAGCATAAAAGAGTACTTACAATCAAAATAAGATGGCTTCCATAGACCTTATGATCTGACCACCCTCCTATTAGCTCTTCTTCTTTCTTCCACACTGGTCTCTGTGCTATTACCAGACCGATTCAGGAATTCCCTCTCTTGGGATCATCCTGTTTTCTGACCACCTTGCCTGGAATTCCCTTCACAGATACCCACAAAGCTCACCCTTCGCTTCATCCTTATCTTTGCTCAAATGCCTCTCCTCTCATAGGCCTTCTCTATCTTATTTAACTTGCCTATCATCTTTGCTGCCATATATATATATATATATATATATATATATATATATATATAATCTCCATGTGGACTACTGCTTTCTAACTCTTTCCCTTGCTTATATTTTGGACAGTGTTTCTCCATTTAGTAGAATGAAAGCCCCACAGGAATAGATATTTTTATTTTTCTGTTAGCTGATGAATCCCTGGTGCTTAAAAGAGTGCCTGGGTACCTAATTGGTGCTTCATTCAGTTCCAACCTTGGTTCTAACATTTATAGCAATAAAATAACTTTATCTCAATTTAATAATCTGTACTATTTCTTATACCATGGGGTTTTATGAGAAATGAAAGAAAAATATATTCACGATAAAACACTATACATTGTGCCCTAGCTGGTGTAGTTCAGTGGATGGAGCACGGGCCTGAGAACCAAAGACTCACTAGTTCAATTGTCAGTCAGGGCACATGCCTGTGTTGTGGGCCAGGTCCCCAGTGGGGAATGTGCAAGAAGCAACCGCACATTAATATTTCTCTCCCTCTCTTTCTCCCTCCCTCCCCCTCTCTAAAAATAAATAAATAAAATATTAAAAAATCACTATCCATTGCCCAGTGCATATTAGGCAATCTTGATATTATCTATAAAGCTATTATGCCATTTATTATTTTATATTATTTTATTATTATTAATTAATTACTTTGTTGATTTATTATTTTATATATTATCATGTTAGCAATAATTAATTATAATAATATTTGTGAAGGAACAATAATAAAAGCACATTTTTATTTTTGGTTTTGAGAGCCCGACAGTGTTTCTTTTCAGCTAAATCTCAAAAACCAGAAAAATGTAAATTTTAGCTTGTTTTCTTTTTTTAAACTTTCTTTGTTTTTTAAGTACAGCAGATATACAATATTATATTAGTTTCAGCTGTGCAACATAGCAATTAGACATTTATATAACTTAAGTATTCATCCATTAAATTGAGTAGCTATCTGATACCATGCATAATTATTATATTATTGATTATATTCCCTACACTGTACTGTACATCCCCATGATTGTTTTTATAATTGATAATCTTTACATCTAATCTGTCTCCTTTTTCACCCATCTTTCAAGCTCTTCCATCTGTCAATCATCAGTTTGTGCTTTATATCTATGAGTTTGTTTCTGTTTTTTTTTCATTATTTTGTTTTTTTTAGATTTCACATATAAATGAAGTTATGTGACATTTGTCATTCTCTGTCTGACACATTTTGCTTAGTATAATACCATCTAGGTCCATTTATGTTTTCACAAATAGCAAGATTTCAATCTGTGTTCATGGCTGAGTGATATTACATTATATATGGAATATATATAGTGATTATATATATATATATATATATATATATATCTCACAACTTCTTTATCCATTCATCTACCAATGGACACTTAGGTTGCTTCCATATCTTGCCTTTGTAAATAATGCCTCAATGAACATAAGGATACATGGGTGTTTTCAATCTCTATGGATAAATATCCAGAAATGGAATTGCTGTGTCATAAGGTTGTTCTATTTTTAATTTTTTGAGGAACCTTCATATTGTTTTCCATGGCTGCTGTACCAGCTTACAATTTCAGCAACAAAGTTCAAGGGTTCCCTTTTTTCACATCTCCACCAATGCTTGTTTTATGATTTATTGATGATAGCCATTCTGGCAAATGTGAAGTGATACATCATTGTAGTTTTAATCCGCATTTCCCTGATGATTAGTAATGTTGATCATCATTTCATGTCTATTGACTCTCTGTATGTCTTCTTTGGAGAAATTTTTATTAACAAAGTCTTCTGCTTATTTTTAGATTAGGTTATTTTTGTTGTTATTTTTTATGTTAAATTGCATGGGTTTCTTTTTTTTTTAAAATATTTTATTTATTTATTTTTAGGGAGGGAAGGGAGGGAGAGAGAGAGAGAGAGAGAGAGAGAGAGAGAGAGAGAGAGAGAGAGAGAAACATCAATGTGCGGTTGCTGGGGGTTATGGCCTGCAACCCAGGCATGTACCCTGGCTGGGAATCGAACCTGGGACACTTTGGTTCCCAGCCCTTGCTCAATCCACTGAGCTACGCCAGCCAGGGCGGGTTTCTTATATATTTTTAATATTAACCCCTTATTAGAGGTATCATTGGTGAATATCTTCTCCCATTCAGTAGGATATCTTTTAGTTGTGTTGATTTTTTTCCTTTATTGTACAAAACCTCCTTAGTTTGATGTAGCCTCATTTGTTTATTTTTTCCTTTGTTTTCCTGGCCCAAGGAAACCTATCCAAAAATATTACTAAGTCAATGTCAAATAGATTTCTGCCTTTGTTTTCTTCTAAGAATTTTGTGGTTTTGGGTCTTACATTTAAGTTTTTAATCTGCTTTGAGTTTATTCTTATATTTGGTACAAGAAAGATTCAGTTTCATTATTTTGCATGTGTCTTTCCAGTTTTTTCTATACCATTTATTAAAGAGAATGTATTTACCCTATTATATACTTTTGCTTCTTTTGTTATATATTAATTAACTATATAAGTGTGGGTTTATTTCTATGTTTTCTATTCTATTCTAGTGATCTGTGTTTCCTGTTATCCAAGTATGTTGTTTTGATTACTATGGCCTTGTAGTATATTTTAATATCAGGTAATGTAATACTTCCATTTTGATTCTTCTTTTTCAAGATTACTTTGGCTATACAACATTTTTTGTGGTTCCATTTATATATTTGGATTATTCTACTTCTGTGAAAAATGTCATTAGTGTTTTGACAGAGGTTGCATCGTATTCCCTCTGCTTAAGGTAGTATGTATGTACACTTTAACAATGTTGATTCTTCTTTTCCATGAGCATGGTATTTCCTTCATTTTATTTGTATCTTCTTACATTCTCTTCTTCAATATCTTATAGTTGTTGAATATAGGTCCTTTACCTCCTTGGTTAATTTATTACTAGGTGTTTTATTATTTCTGACTCAATTATAAGCAGAACTGTTTTCTTAATTTTCTTTCTAGTAGTTGTATTAAAAAATGCAACTGATAGATACCCTACAGACCCCACCAAAAAACTACTCAACTTAAAAAGTGAATTTGGCAAAACAACAAAATACACAATCACTATGCAGAAATTGAAGGCATTTCTGTACACCAACAATGAAATATCAGAAACAGAAATCAGGAAGAAAATCGCATTTTTTCTTAACAACAAGAACAATAAAGTACGTAGGAATAAACCTAACCAAGAAGGTAAAAGATCTATACACGGAAAACTACAGAATGCTGAAGAAAAAAATAAGGAAGATAAAAACAAATGGAAACATATACCATGCTCATGGATTGGAAGAATTAACATCATCAAAATATCCATACTCCCCAAAGGAATGTATAGATTCAAAGCAATCCATACTAAAATACTAGTGACATATTTCACAGGTATGGAACAAACATTTCAAAAATTTATATGGAGCCATAAATGATCCAAAAAGTTTCTGAATGGCAATTTTGAGAAAGAAGAACAAAGTAGGAGGGATCATCATACCTGACATGAGATTATATTATAAGGCCACAGTAATCAAAACAGTCTGGTACTGGTGTAAGAACAAATGGATATATCAGTGGAACACAATAAAGACCCCAGAAATAAACCCATCTCTATGATCAATTAATATTCAACAAAGGGGATAGGAGCATAAAATGGAGTAAAAATAGCCTCCTCCACAAATGGTGTTAGGAGATCTGGACGAGTACATGTGAAAAAATGAAAGTAGACAACCAACGTACACCATACAGAAAATAAGTTCAAGACGGATAAAAGATTTAAATACAACTTGTGGCACCATAAAAGTCCTAGAGGAGAACATAGGCAGGAATATTTCAGATATTCCATACAGCAATACTTTCACTGATATAGCCCGTAGAGCAGAGGTGTCAAACTCATCTTCACCAGGGGCTATATCAGCCTCGCGGTTGCCTTCATAGGACCTAATGTAATTTTAGGATTCTGTAAATGTAACTACTCCTTAACTGGGAGCAAGGAGTTCTACTTTCAGCCCTTTGAAGGTAACCACGAGGCTGACAAGGCCCCCAGTGAAAATGAGTTTGACACACCCACCCTAGAGCAAGGGACATAAAGGAAAGAATAAACAAATAGGACTCTTTTGAATCAAAAAGCTTTTGCACGGCTACAGAAAATATGGACAAAATGACAAGGGAACAAACCACATAGGAAAATATATTTGCCAGTGCTACCTCGGATAAGGGTTTGATCTCTAAAATGTATAAAGACCTCACACAACTCCACTCCAGAAAGACAACAACCCATTTGAAAAATGGGCAAAGGTCCTGAACAGACACTTTTCCAGGGAAGACATACAGAGGGCCCAGAGACATATGAAAGAATGCTCAGCATCACTAGCCATCAGAGAGATGCAAATTAAAACCACCATTAGATACTACTTCACACCAGTCAGAATGGCCATCATAAACAAATCAACAAACAGCAAGTGCTGGAGAGGTTGCGGAAAAAAGGGAACCCTAGTACACCGTTGGTGGGAATAAAGACTGGTACAGCCACTGTGGAAAACAGTGTGGAATTTCCTCAAAAAAATAAAAATGGAACTGCCTTTTAACCCAGAGATTCTACAGCTAGAATTATACCCTAAGAATCCTGAATTACTAATCCAAAAGAACCTATGCACCCCAATATTCACAGGAGTGCTATTTACAATGACCAACTGCAGGAAACAGCCTAGATGCCCATCAGTAGTAAATGAGTGAATCAAAAACTGTGGTACATTTACACCATGGAAGACCATGCAGCAGAAAGAAAGAGGGAGCTCCTACCATTCATGGCAGCATGTGGAACTGGAGAGCATTATGCTAAGTGAAATAAGCCAGGAGGTGAAAGAAAAATACCATATAATCTCATCTATAAGTGGACCCTAATCAACAAAACAAATGATCAAACAAAATAGAACCAGAGACATTTAAATAAAGAACAAACTGACAGTAACCTTATGGGTGGGGAGGGAGATAACGGAGGAAAGAAGGGGAGGGTTCAGTGAAGAAACGTGTATAAAGGACCCATGGACAAAGACAACACGGGGGAGAATTGAGTGTCAGAAGTCGGAGGTGGGTAGGGCAGGGGAGAGTAATGGGGAAAAAGGGGGACAACTGTAACTGAACAACAATAAAACATTTTTAAAAATTCAACTGATTTCTGAATATTAATTTTATATATTGTTATTTTACTGGATTCACTTACCAGTTCTAATAGTGTTTTGTGGAATTTTTAGGGTTGTATGTATTTAGTATCATGTAATTGGCAAAGAATGACAATTTTACTTCTTTCTTTCCAATTTGGATGCCTTTTATTTCTTCTTTTTGGTGCAATTGCTGAGGCTAGGACTTCTAATACTTTGTAGAACAAATATGGTGATCATGGACATCCTCTCCTTGTCCCCAGTCTTAAGGGAAACAATTTTAGATTTTGCCCATTGAGTGTCGTGTTGGATCTGGGTCTGTCATATATGCCCTTTATTGTTGGGGACAGCCCTGCCTGGTCTCAAGAAGCTGTAACCCCCCGTGACTTAGGCTGAGTGAAAGACCTCCGAACCAGGAGCCACTGAGGAGACAAATCTCATTTCCCTGGCATGAACGCTGGCTGTTCTAATGCCTGGCTTCCCTTTTGCATGATTGGCAGCCAGTGATGGGTAACAATTCTCTAAGAAAGGGAATGAACCTAAGACAAATGCGATCACATGGGATGGCCTGAGGGAAGAAAATTCATGGGGCTGTGGAAATGAAGGGGTGATGGACATCAACCCCTGCCCCCTTTGGCTTTGTCAAAGCCTGAGTCTTTGTTCTTAGATGTGAGAAATCCAAGTTTCCTGGCTGCCTTTGTCTTCTCTGTTAACTCAGGCCTGCAGGGGCAGCCCAGACCAGAAATGGCGGACCCCTGGGATAATCAGGCCTGGGACATAGAATATGCAAGATCCTGTGAGATCTTGTTTGCTGGAGGATGTTATTAGATTAGAATTTGAAGGCACAGACAGGAAACCAAAACTAGCTCTTTCATATGTTAAAGACCACAAACCTTGCCCAGAATCACAGCAGGGGTTCTGTCCGCACCTTTGTAAGTTGCCTACATCTTTTGATCTTTTCTGCCAGACTGTGAATCCACAAACTAAGTCTGTTTTCTCAATAAAAATCTGCTTGGGTTTGGACACAGGGTGCTCTCCCCACTAGAGAGGAGGTGGCCATTCTGTCTCTATTCCTCCACAGGACCTGGTTATCTCTGTGTATGTTTTTCTCGTGTTTCAATGGACCATCTACAGCGTTCTGTACTCACTGCAGGCAAGTGGGCACATGTCACTTTATTTTGTTGAAGGTTTGGCTCCTCTATTCCCATTTTTCTGAGAGTTTTTATTATAAATAGATGCTGGGTTTGTCAATGCTTTTTGGATCTATTGATGTGGTTATACAATTATTATCCTTTGAGTTAATTGATTTACACATTTTGAATCAGCTTTGCATACTAAGAATAAATTCTACTTGAACAAGGTGTATGATCTTTTTAATGTATTGCTAAATTCAGTTTACTAATATTTTATTGAGGATCTTTTGCAGCTGTGTGTATTAGGGATATTGTCTTGTAATATCTTTTTTTCTTTTTTTTCTTCTTTTTTCTTTTTGTCTTTGTCTGGTATCTAGTGTCAGGATGATGCCAGCCTTCCAAAACAAGATTGCCAAACTTACCTTCTCTTCACTTTTTTGGAATAGTTTGAGAAGGGTAACTTCTTTGAAAGTTCGGTAAAATTTACTTGTAAAGCCATCTGGCCAGCAATTCTGTTTGTTAGGATATTTTTTTTATTACTGATTCAATTTTTTTAGTATTATCAGTCTGTTTAGATTTTGTTTTTTTGTTTCTTCTTCATTCTGTCTTAGAAGATTTTATGTTTCTAGCAATATATCCATTTTTTTCCAGTTTGTCCAATTTGTTGGTATATAATTGTAGTATTTTCTTATAATCTTTTGTATATCTGGTGTCAGTTGTCACTTCTTTGTTTTGATTTCTAATTGTATTTATTTTGGTCTGTTCTATTTTTATGAGTCTTTTTAAAGGTTTGTCAATTTTGCTTATCTTTTCAAAGACTATGTCTGAGTTTTATTGATCTATTATATTTTTTAGACTCTATTTTATTTATTTTGCTCTGATGTTTATTATTTCCTACCTTTTACTAACTTTGGTCTAGAAAAAGCACATTTTTAAAAAAGAGCCTTTTTCACATATTTTGAAAAATAATGTTGTGACACTGAATGACATTCATTGTTGTAATAAATTGTATAGATTAACTTTTACTAAAGCAGCCATTTTTCTGGTAAACTTTTTTGTGGGAGCTTTGGCATTCCTGATCTATCATTAATTTCCAGCCAAGCCTGTCTCATTTCTAATACCAAGACCTCTGATCAGGAAGGACATACTCCCTTGAGGTCTCAGGAACTTCTTAATCAGGGATGTCTGAGTTCATGACAATGAGGTAAATCGCAGGTTGCCAGGTTGTACTCCAGGTTTTTTATTTTTGTTTATGTCTTTTTTATTGGCTTCCCAAATGCTGAGTTGCTTTGCCTTCTATCGATGATGTCTACACTATTAGGGCTGTTATCAATGAATGTTCATATATAAAAATTATTTTCCTTGGTAAAAATCCTGTGTTGTTAACCATTTGCCTCTTTGTTTGTTCTTGTCCCAAGATGATATAAGTCCCTCATTTCTGGCAGACTACCATTTTCCAGGCAGGTTACTAAGTGCCAGTTAAGAAGATTCCTGTGACTCTCCTAGTAATGAAGACAGTAAATTTCTAGCTATGCCAAAATTGCCTTGTCGTAGAGTGTGACCAGGTCTCCAGTATCCAAAGCTCTTTCTTTGCAACTAAGAAATGAACATGAGATTTTTTATAATGAACTATTTTACTGCCTCCCAATATCAAGCTTTCTCCCTATTCTGCATAAGTGATGTGGGCAGTCCTTGGTGCCCAGAAATAGCACCTTTGACACTAGACCCCGTCTGTTGCAAGCAGACACCACAACTTATGATAAGCAGCTTATAAAATTTACATTCTATTATCAATTGATACAGGCGAATTTTTCTCAGCATCTTCTGAAGAGCCTCTGTGTTACCTAAAAGTCCAGAGACCTTGTCTTTTGGAAGAGACCCAGAGAAAGCTAGCCCTTGAAAGTAAATAATACTACCATATCAAGTTCACAAAGGTTTTAGTTTGGAAATAAAATCTAGCATCTAGCTTTTGAGGGGCATATCGTGATCCTGGCATAAAAGTGAAGTACCGACTGTGGTCATAATCCCTCTGTTAATATTTGTCTGTGTTGCAGTGTTCATTGATCTAATTTCCAGAGTCTCAAATGTTGCTGTGCATTTTTAGGAACATTAAAATATTGCTAAGTAGTCATTAAACAATAGTTCAAGGAAACCTGACATTAAACAAAAATCCAAGGAAATCTGACATATGTAGCAGTTAAACTTTATCAGAATCTAAATGCCCTACCACAGTGTGTCAAAGAGAGGTGCATATCTGGACTTAGCATGTTCTGAAATTTTAAAAAAAGATTTTATTTATTTGTTTTCAGAGAGAGGGGAAGGGAAAGAGAAAGAGAGGGAGAGAAATATCAGTGTGTGCTTGCCTCTCATATACCCCCTCCTGGGGACCTGGGCTGCAACCCAGGCATGTACCCTGACTGGAGATCAAACCCACAACCCCTTGGTTCTCAGGCCTACAATCTATCCACTTAACTACACCAGCCAATGTCATGTTCTGAGATTTTGTCCTGACTTAAGCTGAAAAAATGACTTAAAGAGAAGACTCAGAAAACAAAGAATTTCTACATTACTGATGGAGATATAAATTGTTATTAAGACTTGGTTAAACAATTTGGCATAATTGTTAAAGGTAACAGTCTCTTCTACCTTATAACTCAAAAATTCAACTTTTTATATCTGAGAACTTTGCTCTGCTTCATGCGTATTTGAGGGTATCAAAAAGAAGATAAGTAGCATTTCAGTTCATAATAGAAGAAACTTGGAAACAAAGCAAAGCGTATTCAAAGGAAAAGACACAAATGAATTGTGTTATAAAACAAAGTCATATTTAGCAGTAAAATTTAGTGAACAATAGTTTCATGTAACAGGCTATATGAAATTAGTGACATAATGTCAAATGAAATATATATATATATATATATATGTACTCTTATAGAAAGTTCATAAACAAGCAGAATTTTAAAAATATGTTAATATCATAGCAAGGTATAAAGTATTGAGAGATCTGTGAAACTGCAATTTTGGTAGATTGGCCAAAGACTCACTGAGTTAAAATGTGCATGAAATCTTCAAAAATATAAATCTGACCATTAATTCATCCAAGAGAATAGTGCCTTGGGAAAACTACTGAGGTCAAAGTCCTAAGCACATGTCTACTACTGCCCATTTCAGATCTTTATCTGAAATATTTTATTATTCTATCACTCTATGTGTTGGAATCCTTCTGAAACTGGCAGATTTCTACTTAAAATTTAATGCATCACCTCCTGTGGAAAGCCTAATTTGGATTACTTTAACTGATATATATCCTCCTCCTTTTTGGTTACCTCTATCATAATAATTAATGTATATTGATAGCTAGGTTTTGTTTTCTCCACTGTCTTCACACCTGGATCTGATACATTTTAAGTACTGATTTATGTCTCAAACACTAAGTTTCTATTATCCAACACCGTATCTAGCCCATAGTAGATGTTCAGCATTTAACCAAGGAAAGGACTAAAAGACTAAGTGAATAATGAAAGATAAATTAAATATACCCAGGAGACAAATAGCTGATTAGGCTAGGAAATCTTAAATTGTGAAGTGTTCACATTTAATGTTTAAAACAACAGAACACAAAACCTCACACATACACACACGCACTCAGACATCACTGAACAGCCTCTGCCATTATGCAGTATACTTAAGAGTAGTTGAGGAAAATATTAAAAATATTTAATATAATGCTGAGAGAGTAAATAAGTGAGCTATGAGGGAATAACAGATCCAATGTAGGTTAGAGTCAAGGGGAGGCTTTTAGTTCAGATAAAACAGTGAAAATTGAACAGTAAGTAAGGCTTAGGTGACAAATAGGAGAAACTGTGTTCCAAGGAATAAAAATAGCTTGTGCAAAAGACCCAGAATCAATTTTTATAAACTGCAATAGGCATAAAAAAGTTCAAAGCTGCTAAATAAATTAAAAGGACAATATCTTTTTTATATATAAATGTAAAATTTTGCATAAAATTTTATTTTGATTCTTCATACCTTTTTAATATGATTTTTTATTTTGTGGTTAAATGAGTGAGGTCACTAAAGTAAACTGGAGACAATTAAATATACTAGCTCTGGGTCTATATATTTAATTTTTTTTTTTGCCTTTAACCCAAACATTAAAACTCTAACTGGAACAAATAAATTGTATTTTAATAAACATGTGTGCTAAAATGTAAATAGTTATTCAGAATAAAAAGCCTTTGAGGATGGCAACTACTATTAAGAATTTATTAATAAAACATGCATAGTTTTATGATTAGTGTTTATTTTTAGAAATGTATATTGTTTTCAGATAAAATGATCTTAAGTCATTGACAAACAGTGATAAGATAAAACATGAAATTCACAGCATTAACACTTCTCAGCTAAAAAGGATAAATAGTTCATTTTCAACATTCAGAGTGAAAATTGTCAGTGATGCCCATTGTATTTGTGGAAGTGAAATGAAAGAAGAAATGCTGACAGTTAGTTGGAAGGAAAAGAAAGCATCGTACCTTCAAATAATAACAGGCATATAGAGATCCACAGTAATGTTTATGGAAAAGTACCCTCTCACTGATGTAGTATCTGTCAGATATGTCAGTCTGTGAAATGTTTAACTTGCCCAGGCAAGGAAAGATGCTAAAAAAGAAAACAATCTGCCCTGAAATCTCCTCATAGGGAGGATTAAAGTTACCTAGAAAAAAAACCTTCAAAGTTTTGTTTCTTCTCATGCAATGTGGTAGAATGTTCTAAAACAAGGAAGCAAGCCATTACATATTCTTAGCCACATTTTCTTTTCCAAGTCTGTGTCAAATTAGATGATATTAACTAATAATATAAATTGATTTTAGAGTTCTAGGTGTAAGTTTACTTGGTTTGGAAAACTATGGTTTTTTTTTTAAATAGGGGGCTCTATGCTTCCATCTTAGTCAATGGCAGAGAAGGAATAACCACAATAGGTAACCCCTTGTAGGAAGGGAAAAAAGAGACACTAATGTTGATGCTTTAGGAAGTCTGACATATCTATGAGCAGATATTTTGAGGAATTCTCTCTCTATCTTGGTAGACAGAATATTTAATTAGGCTTCTTCTCTCATTGATAGTAACCCTGTCCATTATTTTTCCCAGCTCGGTCACTGCTAACTTGTTAACTTCTCCTTTTACATTAACTTCAAGTAGGTAGTGATAAATTTTTACTTATTAAAAGCTCAATTGTACTTGAACAACAATTAAAAAAAAAGCTCAACTGATTTTATTGTCCACCTACTTCACAAAGAATTGGGAGTCCAGTGATAATTTTTAGCCATAACATAATTTTAAGTCCAGACCAATGTGTCTTTTAGAGTAACACGTCTTTCCAAAGTTCAGTGAACTTCTTATCTAATTCCAGCAGGTCCATGTGCCAACAATCAAAGTATCATTTGAGTTATAATCCTAATATTTACTATGTTTCTTTCTTTCTAATTCATACATTTCTTTCATATGGCGGTGGAAAACATCATCTTCAGTTAATTTTCTATTAGTCATATTTACCATTTGCTATTTGCCGTGGTAGTGTTTCACTTGCAGCACACCCTTGGTTGTATATTTACTCTCACTGATTTTAATTTATTCAGAGGTTTTCACAGTGGAGTGATGGACTTTGGTGATGGCCTTAATAAATCTTTGTTGTGTCAAGCCTTTGTTTAAGTGATAAGTTTACTACGCAAATTTGAGAATTCTTTTCTCTTCCAAACTCAAATGCTTCCAATATTAAATTCTCTTTCATTTCATTCTTGCTTTCAAATTGATCTCTAGTTTCCTGAAGTCGTGTCCTTCCTGTAATTCCTGACTAATTACAGTTACCAATAAACAATACATACACTCATATTTTGTTGCATGACTTCTTCACTCACAGTCCATATTTAATAAACAAAAGCAACAGCATTACTGCAAATTTTGCTACTGTGTGACTTGGATGGCCATCTTCCAAACCCTAGAAACAGTTCCCTTGCTGGTAGCCACTTAACTATTATGTCTCTAAAACATACCCTATGATTTTGTTGGGACAACACTCAGTTTCTGGTTCCAGTTTCTTAATCACCTAGGAGAGTTTAATGCTGCAATTAAAAATAGCCTTACTATATGAGAAGCTTAAAAAGAAGTTTTATTTTTTATTCATACAAGTCTGTTGTGTGTAAAACTGGGAACTTTATTTCACATGCTCCTCACTCATATATAGCAGCAGGGAGAAGGAACCTCAAAATTATTGTCAACTTTAAAAGGGTTCTGCCTAAAAGTAATATATGTCATTTTCATTCACATCCCATTAGCCAACTAACTCACATGATCACACTTAACTTCAAGGTTCCAGGCAGTGAAAGCCTACGAGTCAAGATAGAGAAATGTGAACAATTAGTAGAGGCACTTAGGACTACTAGATAAGTCAAGGTACTTAGTTACTAGAATTTTACATATTTAGATTAAGAGAGAACAATGATGCCATTTTTGCTGATTAATCAAAATTGAATTTGAATATTGACTAAATTTTTAAATCTCAAATAAACAAAATTATCTGATAAGTGTTTCAAATAATCGGGCAAAATAAATTACTGTTAAATAGTGTTAAATTGTAATGACTGTCCCTTTCCTACATCGCCTTTATTTCTGAGCTCTAAATGAGTCTCTTCCAAGTTGTAAATATGCCTGCTTTAAAACTAGCTTTCTTCTAAATAATAAAGACACTAAGAAACATTATCATACATCTGCTTCTACAACTCCATAACCGATTCCATAAGTTTTCTCAGTATTCTTTGCTTATTGACATTAACACAAGAATAGGCATGTTGTGATCAAAAAGAATCATATTTCTTTAAAAGACTGCAGGACATGTCACTCCATTTCTTATTCAAAGTTATAAAAAATGGGACTTAGGTGGCAAGCCAAATATTTGCCCCAAGTTATATGCATAATATAGGCCTGTCCATGAAATACTTAAATATTGATCATAAATATTCTTGTGAGTTTTTGTTTTTCTCATTGCAATGCTAGGAAAATAAGTTTTGGAAGAATTAAAATCTCTTTTATTTCTCATATGTGTGCTATATCTACAACTTTTTATTAGAGCTTACCCAAGGTTGATATATATTTTCAAAGTCCTAAATTATTTTCTTTTGCTTTATTTGAGGTATTTTAGACAAGACAATAAAATGAATTAATGTTAGTTGAAAATATTGCGATAAACTCCTTTAAATTCTGTATTTCATTTTACCTACTATTACAGCAAATTTCAGAGAATCTAATTTTTTTCTAAAGTATCATAGTTTATATTTTTCTTACTTCGTTTTTACTGTTTACACTATTACAGATGTTCCAATACCCCCCTTGCCCACCTGTGTCCCAACTCCACAATCCATGCTTTTTTCTCCATTTTACTTGTACATGTCATCTCAAAGTCCATAAAGAATACCCATTTTTTTTTATTCAAAACACTGTGCTAGATCCAGGAAGCAGGGGAAAAGGCTCAGATTTTTCCCCTAAGAGATGCATGATCTTATAAGGACTGAAGAACAGAGGTAACATTTGAGATGAATTTTGGAGACTGATGTTTTCCTTCCTTGAGCATTGGAACTTTGCATTCAATTCTAAGAAGAGCATAAAGAAAGTTGCAAAAGGGAGTGAAGACTAACTTTATAGAACTGATGGCTAAGTGAGAAATAAGTCTGATGAGGAAGGAGGCATTGGATCACAGGCAACCTCAAAAACCATGTTAGAAAATTTGCACTTTGACCTCTACATACCCTTGCCTGAATATCTGTCTCCAAACAGAAAACTTAGCCCATGCTTTTCCACCATTCTGATGGAATGCCCCCTTAACACAAAACAAACTACAAATATAATATGCAGCAGCATTATAATTTTGTCAAACTATTCCTAGGAACACAACATAACTTTTGCTCTGAAGATTTGCTTTAAATTCTGATATTTTAACATGAATTCTACTCCTAGCCATTAGCACAATGACCTCTCTAATGTCCTTGTTTACTCCAAACCCAATATTCTGAAAAGAGAAATGGGATGATGTATATGCTTTAAGCTGGACTCTGACTGAGTGATGACATTTAAGTACATTGTGAGTTAGAACTAGTGCAGTACAAAGAGCAATTCTGGCTGAGGAGTAAGGAGGATGGGCAATTATGCTTCTAGTGGGTTATTTTTCATGTCTGTAACTGGACATAAACATAGGCAATTCAGAGCAGAAAGAAATATGACTGGATCTCAGCTTGGCTGACTTAGTTGCAAACAAAAAAAAAGGATCCTGGAAAGGTCTGGGAGTTGGTCCATTTTTGCCTCATTTGTTTTCAAGAGGAGTCTTTTCTGCTTCATTGATTTCTACTCCTCCTTGAGACATGCTCCCATGCTTGTTAAATACCACTTCATTATTTCAATTTCATCCTTCTTAGTCAGCACCTCTCAAGTAAGCCACTGCATAGTAATACCAAATTTCAACCCCCAATCAAGTGCCCCGTGGCCCTGTTTTGTTTTCAACTGTGTATATTCACCACACTGATCTGAGTCATTAAGTATTCTCTCCATTTCAACCACTCCATTAAATTACATTAAGGGCCTTGTCACCACCAGGGGCAATGGCATATTTGAAATAATGGAAATAATTGTCACCTTGTAGTAGTTCACTAGCAATGATGGTGAGACACAGATGACAGGAAAGAAAATGGTATTCCCACTGCCTTCTGTAAGGATCTCTTCCTCTCTTTTCCCCTCACAGCCATATCTTCAACAGCTTCAAGAAGGAGATATTACAGTGAGCTCCCCATGTTCAGGGTTCAAGACCACAACTTGAATTGACTGAGCTCTGGCTTGAAATGAATCAGGGCTTATATCAGCGCCTCCTTTATTCGTGTTTCTCAGGCCATAAATTACGCAGACACACATCATCATACCAGTCCATTCATCTTCCCATAAATTTAATACCCTACTTCCCTCAACCCCACAGGACTCTTTAGACATGTGATTTTTAAAAGTCTTCTCTAACCTCCTGATGTTTCCTACATCTTACTCTCAGTAAAAACTGGAGTTCTTCTGCTTCTCGATAAAGCAATTACCCCTGTAGGATTCTTTAGTGGAAAAAATTATATCCCTTTTATTCCTTATAACTAGATATCACAAGTAGTGTGGCGTTTTTCTATATTCCACTCTAAAATGCCAACTATTTCAGCTGTTCCTTCAAAGTGGCAGCTTATTTGAACCTCATGCCATTTGGCTACTAAATATATATATATATTAACCCCCTTTTAAACTGGCATTTACCAACCCCTTAGGTATCTACATCACTTTTCTCAGTCATTGAATATTTTGTATTTTACTTCACTCTTTTTTTTTTAAAATATCTCTGCTCTGTCACCATCTTGATGACTTCAGTATCCATATGGCAATCAATAACACTTTGAGTCCTCGGCTTCTTGAACTACCCACTTTTAGGTATGTTTTTCTCCACCTCATCTTTCTCTCATGTAAATGTTAATGTTATTAATGAAAATATTCACGTCCAAAATAAATTTTTATTTTCTTCCAGAATAATCTCAGGGTAAATGTTACTTAAAAGGAAACTTGGACTAGCACTCTGACCTATGAATCATTGTGGTGCAACACATATAGCTTAGATATACAACCAAATTAACATTTTTTCTAATACTACTTATATATGCAGAATTGTCTTTATTTAGGTTTGAACTATTCTTACATGAAATAAAATCTATTGGTATCTACAAGGGTTCATTTTGTGACTTTGAACTTCACACCATGTCCTTGTTTCATGCACCTTGGACTGGCAAATACAAAAGTTATTTAAAAGTTATTCCAAGTGCATGCGTCCAATAACTGGATTCTAAAGGGCATTTAAGGGATCAATTTTATTTTTTAGGTAATAAAAATATACCACTTGGGTAGACACTCCGGCACTGGAAGGAAAGGAAAGAGCAAGAGATTATCATTTTTTAAAGTTTGAGAGCCAGAGTAGCTAATGAAAGTCTACTGCCAGAGGATATTTTTTTATTAACTTCATTTCACTTTTGGAATCAGTGATGGGTTATTTTGGGATTTAGCTGTTTCTACATGCATATACACTGCCTCTGAATTTTGGATTGGCTTCTCTCGGACTAATTTAGCTCTTCAATAAGCAGTCATTCTGAAATGTGCTGGAAAAGCCTAAATATTCAGACAGAGAATCTAACATTTTCTCTCTGATGGGGTTTCTATGACATCTCAGATTACTATGTATGCACCTCTTATGTATAGAGAAAACATTTCTGTGGCTCCCTCTTACGTTCCTAGAACAATAAATTTCCTAAAGAAACAAGACTGATGAAATGACAAAATGGGTTCATCTCTGCATGATGCCTTCCCAAACTATACAATATAATTAACTATGAATTTCTGATTCTGAGAACAACAACCAAAAAAGAAAGGAAAAAAAACATTCATTTAATGACAACAAAATTCTAAAGTTATATAATTTGGAAATTTGTGCTTAAATCTAGTTGGTAAGAGCAAAGCTTCTTTTTTATTTAGACATTTGACAATACAACTTTGAACATTTACTTATTTTACTTAAATTTCTTATTATAAAAACAATATATATCATTTTTATATTACAAAAACTTTAAAAAGACCTCTTTCCCATTGACTTAAGTACTTCTTCCTGAGGTAAAATTGCTTGAATACGCTCTCTCAAAAATTCTTTGGCCACATACTAATTTTCAAATGAGATCATAATATACATATTTTCAATTTTATTTATTTATTTGTTTGTTTTATTTAAATTATCATATTGTTCAGTTAGTTGTCTGTATTTTCCCTCCACCACTCCCCCCCACCCCCTCTAAACCCCCCTCCCTCCCTTGCTTCCACCCTCCCCCTTGGTTTTGTCCCTGTGTCTTTTATAGTAGTTCCTGAAAACCCTTCTCCCCACTTTTCCCTACCCCCTCCCCTCTGGCTATTGTTAGATTGTTTTTAATTTCGATAACTCTGGTTATATTTTGTTTGCTTTTTTCTTTTGTTGATTATGTTCCAGTTAATAATTTCAGGGATCATTTCTATAGTTTATTTGTCTATTTTTCAATTAATTCCATTCATTGGGGTGACATATGTTAAAACATATGTCATATGTTAACGACATATGTTAAAACATATGTAGGTTTAAGTGTACATTTCAGTGATCTATGATTTGTATATTGTGTTGTGTGTATATACTTAAATTTTATTCATTTTACCATATTTTTAAGATCCCTTTATACCATAAATAACTAATATTCACTTACTTTTAAAATTTTAACCACTTGTACTAATTGTGACTTACCCCTCTATTATTTTTTATTTTATTTTATCATCTTATTAACATTTCACTTTATTTTTATTGTTGAGACTATTAGCAATGTCTCCATTTTCCTTTCCTTTGCCTACCTCTAGTCAGCCCCCCTGCCCACTTCCCTCAGGCTATCACCACACTGTTGTCTAGGTTTCTGGGTTAAGCACACGTGTTCCTTCATTAATCTCTTCACTTTTTTTCACCCAGTTCCCCACTCCCCACACCCTCTGACAAGCTGTCAGCCTGTCCCATATAAGCCATGCCTCTGTTTCTAAATAGTTTAATAGTACTATATCCCATTGTATAGATACATTATAATTTACATAGCAGTCCTGGATAAATATATTGATTCTTTCCCATTTTTGGTACTTGAAAAAGAAGTTATGACAAGTATTACTGACCATGTATTTTTGCACAGC
This sequence comes from Phyllostomus discolor, assembly GCF_004126475.2. Lineage (NCBI taxonomy): Eukaryota > Metazoa > Chordata > Mammalia > Chiroptera > Phyllostomidae > Phyllostomus > Phyllostomus discolor. The sequence continues at coordinate 156,185,833 of NC_040905.2, read as the reverse complement.
TGTAGGATCATATTTTATGACTTTTTAAAATCAAAAAATGTATTTCAATTTTAGCTTACTTTTCAATGTAAAGTAAATTTATAAAACAATTTCAAGGTAGTTTACTTTCAATATCATTTTGTATTAGTTTCAGGTGTGAGAAATAGCAGTTACACAGCCATATACTTTACAAACTGATCCCCAGTATTTCAAGTACTCACATGGCACCATACATAGTTATTACAATATTGACTCTATTCCTCATGTTGTACTTTGCCTTCCTGTGACTATTTTGTAACTACCATCCTGTACTTATCAATCCCTTCACATTTTTCACCCTATTTCCCAACTCTCCTCCCTTTTGTCAACCACACAAGTCTGATTTTCAATAGTGGACATTCTGAGTTAAAGGAGTATAAACATGTAACATTTTTCTAGATATAGCCAGATTCTTATGTTTAATTTCAGTTTCTGTTATTTTATACCTTAAGTCAGTGTTACAGTTTTTAAAAATCTAATAAATATAAGTATGTGAACTGAAAATCAGAAGTCCAAAGTATAGAATAGTCAATCAAAAGAGGCCAGTTTCATAATATACTATAAAATTACCTTTTAGGATCAATTTCTGTTAAATACAAATGAAAATTGATCAGATGTTTTAATCAGAAAGTTGATTCAATATGATGCACAAATAAGGGCCAATGTATAGAACTTATTTGTTAAACAGAAATAATTTATTAATTCAGAGATTTATTTTTTATATTTCTAAGAGCAATATTGTTATTTACTTGAATTTTGCCCCAAAAGCTATTGTTAAAGAAAAAAAAACTAGTTACACAATTATGGTGCTTTACAACTAGGGAAAGAGAGCATTAAGTATTAATGTGTTTATATGAATATGTCTAAGAAAAAGTACTATGAATATTTTCATACATGCTGAAAAGACTTTCATCAAATTTCAATATGTATTTTGGATTAAAACACACATACAGAGTAATATATATTAAATGAGGGTATCTTTTAAATATTGACATAGCATATATACTTTATTATGGATGACCATCTTTTTAAATTAAATTTATTAGGATGGCATTGGTTAATAAAATTATATAGATTTCACATGTACAATTCTATGATACATCACCTGTACATTTCATTGTCTGTCTACAACCCAAAATTAAATTTTCTTTCATCACCATATTTTAGAACCCTTTTACCCTTTACAAGCCCAAATCTTCCTTCCCTCTGGTAACCACCATACTGCTGTCTGTGTCTATGGGTTTTTGTTTTTTTCTCTTATTTACTCATTTGTTCCTTTCAATTTTATATCCAACATATAAGTTAAGTATATAGTTCTTGACTTTTTCTATCTAACTTATTTTGCTTAGTGTAAACTGACAGCTACTATAGAAAAGAGTATGGAGCTTCCTCAAATAATTAATAACACAGTTACCACATAATCCAGCAACCCTTCTTCTGGTCATCTATCTAAAATTTTTGAGAACACTTATTCCCAAAGGTATAAGCACTCTTATGTTCATTGTATCATTTATTCATAGTGACTGACACATGAAAACAACCTAAGTGTCTTTCGATAGAGGATTAGACAGAGAAAATGTGGTAATATGAATTACTACATATTATAAATAATGAGATACTACTCATTCATAAGAAAAGATGGCATCCTGTCATTTGCAACAACAATTATAGATCTTGAGAATAACATCTTTCTTAGTGGAAAAACTGCTCTATTTCCACTATGGAATGGAAAACAGCTGAGTTGAATACTGCCTTCTCTGCTATTTAACACTTTATGAAAAGTATTAGACAATGAAATTATGCAGGAAAAAAAACTAAAGGAATGCAAGTAGGGAAAGAAGTAATTAACTATTTCTCTTCATGAATGATATAATTGGATAACAAAAATCCAAGAATGAGTGATAAGATGAACAAAAATTAATTTTAAAGAATAGCAGGATGTAAATTTAATATACAACACATACTTCATAATCTCAAAATATAACCAATTAAAATATAATGAAACAAAATATACAACACAGAAGAAAAATTATAAAATAGTAATGTTTTAAAAGTTATATAAATAAATGTCAAGAAAGTTTAAAACAAGATGAAAGACAAAAAGTACATTTCAACAAATAGGAAACTATTAGTTTTTCTGGATAAAAGACTCAATACTTTAACTATGACAATGCTATCTAAATTAACTTAGATATTTAATGAAATTCTAGTAAAAATACTAAGACCTGTTCTTCACTTAGCTACTATTATCTATCATATATATATATATATATATATATATATATCATCAAAAAATGAACAAAAGATAAAACTAAAAGTTACCAATATTGGACAACAGACAAAATCAGTCTTAGCTCCCTTAGAGAAAACGAACAAATGAAAACAAATCTACAAATGGCCGACTTCATGCCTGCATGCACTTCTGGACCATGGCTGGGAAGGAAGTCAAGAAATAGAAATTAGTCTTGGGTCTGAGTTGACAAGAGAGACCAAATTTTGGAAGGATGGGAACTGTGAACATTTATGGAGCTGAGTACCAGAGATCAAGAAGCTACACAGAGAAAGGGCTCTAGAAATATGCATGTGGGGGTTATGAATTTCAGGTTGAATGTTACCCTGTGTATGTAGGTGAAGTTTTATGAGACTAGTCGCCAAAAAATCTGTAGCTTAAGCAATTTCAAGAACATGTGTGCATACATGCCCACCCATGTGTATGGACAACAGAAACAAAAGCAACATAAACAAGAAATGAGCTAACAATGACAGGAACTCAGATTATGTTGGGTGCCATTTGAGTTTTAGCCCCAGTAAGGAAACACAGGAAGTTTAGTAGAGACCCCAGAAGGTCATATTTTATTAGGAAGTCTCAATTAGTTTTATAATAAAAGCTACTTTAAACTTGCCCTTACAAAACTTTCAGTTAAAACTAAAAAAACATCAAAATGATATGCAATCAATTTAATTACTTGCCAAAAACAAATGCCAACACTTTTCAGGAAAGATAATAAAAATCTTGAATGTGTGTGTGTGCATGTATGTGTATACATACAATTTTATACACACACACACATATATATGCACACACATACACATTTTAATGATAATACTCTAAATCATTACTAGGATATAACCCAAGGAGGAGAAACACAATGAAGTCATAATCTTTTCTCATATATACAACACAAATATATTATTACAGCAATCTTGATACTGCTTAATGTTTATTACATGATAGGCAAATATATAAAATATAAATTTTTAGAACCAAGATTTTAAATTATAACCAAATAAATGCACAGTGTCACAAATTTAAAAAAATACCTAGTATTAAATTAAACATGTCTATATAAACTAAACTAATTTTTAAATTTTATTCTGAGATCTGTATAATAAAAGACCATTAGCAATGATCACTTCTAAATGGCAAATTCTAGGCATCATTGCTTACTAATAAGATATAGTGTCTCTTGGAGAAATGGGCATTTCTATAAGTAAACCAAGGAAATTACAAAAAAAATATGGTACATATATTTTTGTAAATACCTTCAGTTATCAGAAAGCAAGGAAACTCGAAAAACTAATCTGGAGGCATGTCAAAAGATACAGATACCAAATTGAAGGTGCTTCCTAGCCAAATGTGGAATAATTTAAACATTAAAAAAAGTGCTACAATTAATTGTAGCACACTCACTATATAAATATAAATGAGTACATATGTATATCCTTACAAAGAAATAAAATGAAAATAAATGACATACAAATTCTTATTAAAGGAAGTTAAAGACAATCAAATTTATATCTCTGAAAAGAAGCATTGTTATTTACCATAGTTAATGAGATTAGCTCTGTGAGATTAGTTTTCATCCTTTGTAAAGATCACCCACCAATAAATAAAAGGAAAAACAAGATAAATTAAGAAAATGTTATGATTTAATTTACCAAAAAATGATATTTAGGTACATATCTTATTAATATGTTAAGAAGAATCCTAAATTTTACTTACTAATATTAGAGGTAATGAAAAGATCTGACTGTAACTAAATCAAGAGATTCAATCTAGTATGATTAGTGGTAGAACAACTTAACCGTAGATGACTCTGCATGGGTTTCAATTAACTAATAATTCAACTATGATATATATTTTGACCCCAAAATGTATAACCTGAATCTGATCTATTGTTTAGACCTATGTTCCAGTCCATAAAGAAAACAGTGCATGGAGAAACAAATTGAACCACCCTAGTAAGATATAAGCAGACAAATTCAGATTTTAGACTTCAGAATGGCTTATAAAACAATGATCCACTTTTTTTTTTTCAAAAATCTATAGTACAAAAATACTTATGTTACTTTTAAAGAATCTAAAGAGATTTGAGGGCCAACTGTAATAATGTATGATTCTTGAGTGAATAATGTTCAACAAATTTGAATATGAAGTCCTTACTTGCAAGTGGTCCATGAAAACAAAAAAAGATAGATAGTTGGATAAATAAATATAAATATATAAGTAGATTAGATCAACAGTGAAAGAAGTGATACAGATATGTGGTAAAGTAAATGTTAAAAATATTGACAGATAAGTTTAGATTATCATTGTATTATTTTAACCTGTTTGGCATTTTTGGAAACTTTCATAATAAAAAGAAGCAAGGTAATAATTTCCCAAGGAAGTTCATTTCTCAGATTTAATTTGGATTAAAAAATGACAAGTATGAAAACTTTGCTGCCAGTTACCAACAAATTATGTAACTAATCCAAAAAAGCTGTTTTGCATGAAAATTCAATTATATGCAATAAATATTGTCTTAATTCATTATCACAATCCTATGTGTTCTTGACACATAGTAGACCCCCAACAAACAACTGCATTGAATGGAAATAGCATCAACATGTTCACAAATGGCCTTTGGCTTAAATTTGGTCATTTTCAATGTTTATGATTTTTTACTCAAAACTATTCATTAGAGATTTTAGATCAAACTCAAATATTTTTTAAAAAGTTACCTCCACTACATTGAGGTGAAAATATATTTGAACAAGAGTTAACTAGTACATGGATATATGTAGAAGAAGGGGTAAGAAATGACCCAATGTTACTCCTACAATTTCTGCCATCATTTAGGTTAGGAAACCTCAAGAAAGCAATTTTACTGGTTGTTAATGACATTTTAAAAATTTTTCAACTAGTTTCTTACAATAAATGCTTCACAGATTTGTTTTTTAAAAACTGGCATGCTAGCAGAGTAGATATAGTGAATAAATTGATCTACTTTGTCATGCCAAGTTTTCTTGGAGAAGACCCAGCTTTTATGCTGATCTTTGTGAATTTTAGTAATTTTATTTTATTATGTGAAGAGTCCTTGGCCTCTTTTAAAACACAATTTAGTATCACCTTAATTAAGACACTTAACCATAATTTTAAGAGCTTTTATGATTTTTTAAAATATTAAACACATAAGTTTTCTAAGTCTTTTGGTCTACATTCAGAATTTCTTTTATTCCTAAATTATTTTTTTCTATCTCAGTTTCTAATTATATGAGCTAAAGAATGTATTCTTTCCACAATTTTTAGTAACTTTAGGTTTTTGATTTCAGAATCTTTTGGATTTCTTATTTCTGCTCTTTTTTTTTGCTATATTGTTTTTATTCTACTGTGACTTCACAATAAAAAAAAAAACAAAAAAACAAAAAAAACATCTGTTTGGTGTTCACTAAAATGTATCCTAGTGATGAAATTAACTCCCTGCCTTCATTGCCCCTTCAGAACAGTCTTTTTCCCTCTCCATCTCACTCTTCTGCGAACACACACAGTATATTATTGGAGCTTATTTTTTTTAATTAACTTTGCTTTGGTTGCTGTACTTCCGTTGTCTAGTAAGATATTTTTATTGATTTTTAATATCTATTGTCTAGCTAGTGAATCACATCGGAAGAACATTTTCCCACACCCTAATGCAGTTCTAGATTTCCAAACCTTACCAAGAGGTGATAACATAAGAACCAAAATGCTTTAGCTGTAGCAGTTTGAAGCAAATACATGTTCTACATTCTACAGACAATCAGACCAGTTATCGATGTCAAATTCCATTTCTCACATGGAGTTCCTGACATCACAGCACACTCTGAAATAAAAACTTTCTGTTAATAAGCTGATGGTTAAAAAGAAAAACAACATCATGTCTTGTTTTAAGAAATCTTTTTTTAATTAGTTTTCAAGTACAGTTGTCTCCATTTTTACCTCACCCCACCCATCTCCAACTCCCACCCTAAACCTACCCTCTTTGGCTTTGTCCATGTGTCCTTTATACATGTTCCTTGATGGACCTTCTATTTTCTCCCATTACCCCTCTACCCCCTCCTCTCTGGCTACTGCCAGTTTGTTCTTTAATTCAGTGTTTCTGATTATATTTTGCTTGCTTGTGAAACAAACAAACAAACAAACAAACAAAAAAGAACCCATGGATAAAAACAGCAGTGTGGGAGAGGATTGAATGTGGGAATGTGGGAGGTGGGGGAAAGTAATGAGGGGAAGGGGACAACTGTAATTGAACAATGAAAATAAAAAAATACATAAATACATTAAAAATACATACATACATACACACATACATAAAAAGATGAAAGATAAAAAAGAAAAATAAATCTTTCTAAGGATATAAGCAAATTAAACTCCTTTGCTATAGGACTCTCCAATATACCTTGAATTTTGCCTCCAGGATTTGGAGACAGACTTTGTATCTGCCTACAGCTGTCTGATGACCTGGTATTCAATAATAACCTTGTGGAAATTTCCATCAAGATATAACTGCAAGCTATCACCTGTAGTTGCATTAAACCTCCATATATCAACTTTTAATTTACTCTCTCCAAAATATAAATCATATTTTCATTAATTTTTGAATCTATATATGTTATATTTTCTAAACACTTGTTTAGATATATGTTGATGACCTTTCAGTATCCCTATAAGTGATATTTATAAGGCCTGGATATTTTAATCTAGTCTTTAATGCAGTGACTCATTAAACCACATCACTCTCAGCTCTTCTAATTCATTCAAGTAATATTTATTGAGCATTTTAATAGCGATATTTTACCCTAGTTCTTTTCATTCTTTTTAAGCAACTCTTTCTCAAAGTAATGATCTGTTTGAACAGCTGAAATCTTAGACTCTTAAACATTGGTTTGCTCTTACTATCTGCATGAATTTGAGACTGAGAGTTCCCTGTTCTGAGCCTTATTTTTCTATAATATAGGGTGTGTTTGTGGGTGGGGATGCTTCTAATTCATAAGGTAAATTTGGGGGGAAAGCAATACAAAGAAAGGCAATAACTAGAATCTCATTTTTTGAAACTTCTTATTAAATTCTTTTTTTCATTATTATGTTGCTTTCAAACATAAACTCCTATCTCTTAAATCTGTTTTTCTGACCCCGATGCCACTTCACCACCTTATGTCTAATATTAATTTTGTATTAGTCATACTCATGTTTATTCAGGAAAATCTTCCATTCAGTATTATGTAATTCAGTTAATGATCACTCTATCCTTGTAATTATTCAGAAAAAAAACTCTATGAATCACAGTTTATCTGTCCATCTTTCTTCTTAATATCGTGCTTGGTACAACATAGTTTCTTTTATGTTTACTAAGATATTCTTCCTCTCATTAAATATTCACTTACCTTATTTGCAAATACATATTATGAATCTTTAACTTTTTTTTCAAAAGCATTTGAAAGCTCATGTTTATTTATATTTAGGAAAAGTGGGTTTTTTATTTATTTGCTTATTTGTTTAAATAACACTCCTTAGATATTTTAACTTCTTTATGAATTGAGCTAGGAAACTCTCACTTAATTTTAATCATGATGGCATGAAAGTATGAATATGATTGGAAATATATTGTGTTTTTGTTTTGTTAAATAAGAACAATGACAGCATGTTTTTACTACCCTAAGAAAGATTAACTTGTCTGTATTTATTCAAGTTATTTTTTTCTACTCTGAAATTAAATTCTAACAAAACAAAGTTTTGTTATTGGAAGTGGTAGGCTTACACTAATTTAGACTGCAAAGAAGTTGATTTAATTAAAATTTTTCCATGACCTAGCCATTACTTCAGTATAAGAGATTTTCATAATTTGTTTTTAAACAAATTCTGATCAGAATCTGATACACTATGTTTTAGATATTAGTGCACATATTAATTACTGTGGAAAAATAAACATCAGTTCATATTTCTGAACACTTAGATTTGGATATTTAAATCAAGATAAAGACTACTTAAAAGTTACTGAGACTAGACAACATTATTTTATTTTTATTAGCTGTTAGTATTTTAAGAGAGACATTGGTGAAGTGATCAAAACTTTTAATCTATTAGGTTCATTTTGCTTGTTAATCTGAAATAAAGTCATCATTAAACAAATGTATCTCACATCATCACCTTGTTTGTGTCCTTGTAGATATGCCAATTTTCTCCTACTCTTATGTAAATCCAAAGAATCATTTTGATCTCTCTAGAAAATGATGCTTTATAATACACAGTATGTTAGTACTAATAATTGGCATTGACTATTTCACTTCTCTCTATCAAAATGTCCCTTTGGGACTATGTGGCCGTGGTCACGTAGATAGGGAACATGCAACTGTATTTTGTTTTCTCTAATCAATTGCAAAAATGTTACAACCACAATAATTTTAAAATGTTTTCTCTTTTTTAAAAATAAAGTAAACACAAAAACATCAAAGAAAGTGATATCCGAAATTGTTATATGGAACTAAATTAATTTCCTCAATAAATATCCCTAATTTTCCTGTGATATAGAAAAAATTATAAACCTAGAAAATCAAGTTTTTTCAAAAGTCTGTATTTTTAAGTCAAACAGAATATTTTAAAATATTTGTCAGTGAATTTTATTTTTTTGTCTTTTTTTAAGATTTTTATTTATTAATTTTTAGAGAGGGAAGGGAGGGGAGATAGAGAGAGAGAGAGAGAGACATCAATATGCGGTTCGTGGGGGTTATGGCCTGCAACCCAGTCATGTACCACGGCTGGGAATAGAACCTGTGACATTTTGGTTCTCAGCCAGCGCTCAATCCACTAAGTGGATCCTCAATCCACTATACCAGCCAGGGCTGAAACAGATATTTTAAATATTACTAAAATTATATTTTTTCAAAATCATTGAAGATTCATTGTGTAGCTTTAGGACAACAATTAGAATCTTAAAATATCAAAAATAATATTCTAAAATTAAGTTAAAATTATATGGAATACATACATTCAAAAACATTGTGATGAATATTGGTATACTGAGAGATGTAAGTAAAAAAGTTTATGGAAATCATTTTAAATTTACTATTATAAGTATATAGAATCTATATCAGTGTCCAATTTTAGTCTTGCGGTGGTCTGTTCCTTGTTTTATATTTTAAGCAATATAATGTAGTTTTTGAAGAAAAATATAAAATTTAGTAGGAAGAAATAAACAGAAAGATTTTTAAAAATCTAGCTAAGTAAAGAGAAGAGATGAATAATTAAAATATAGTAAAAAGAAAAAGTAAGATTGACTTTTATATACAACATTTCCAGTTCTAATTTTTAAACATATGCCTTATTTTTAAAATTTTGAATATCTATCTCTCATATATCATATACCTTACTTAAGAAGCATCTTGTATTCTTTATTGGCTTGAATTTCAATGTCTAAATTTTAAAAATCATTGCAAGTTAAAATGGAATAAGTGTGTTATTTCTCTGAGTTAATATATAGAAACATAGGTTATATATGAAGTGTTAATGGCATTGATTATCTCTTTATATTTAGTGTCTGCCTGTGTGATGATACAGAGCCAAACTGAAGGTCCTTTTGTATTCATTTAACATCAGTAAATATTATAGAAACTGGCAATTAATTATTCATTATTATATAATGTATAATATTAAATAGTATAAAAATTTAATATTTTGAATTTTGATATGATTTTTAGAAATGGTATTTTATAATTTATTATTCAAATATTAGATGATATAATACTAAATTATGAAAAATGATCATCACATCACCACCATCGACTTAAATCTGGTTTAAAGCTTGTTTAGATGGTTGATTCTAACTAATGACGTATTGTTGTCATTCATTTAGATCTTGCTATACTGATGAAGAACATCATATGTACTGCCTGAGCTTGTCTTATAAAAGATAATTTCACTACTTTTATACTTGAGTTGTTACTTAAAAATATACATTATTTTCCACTTATGTTAGGCTTTTTCTTACCAGTCACAAAAAAAAAACTGGGGAAATTGTACATTTAAATAAAAGTCATGTATGTAATGCCTGATTTTTATTTTTACTTTACAATATATTTTAGTATTATAGCCTGGAGAAATTACATAAACTCAGTAAAGTTTTCCAATTTTAACATTATTTGCAATAGGTTCTCAAGAACTCTTAGATCACATTACATTTTGTGACATTACATTTAATCCCTCTAAAAAATATATGTTCCTCTTTTTTGAATTTAAAAACCATGGAAAACCCTAACCTCTTTGGTTTATTCAGGTTTTATCCACTATTGTATATCCTTCTTTATTCCTAGAAAACGTTAAAACCTGATAGTACTGTATGAATCTTGAAAATCCTGACCAATGTGCCTGACCATCCAGTAGAGACTACTAGCTTTGCTTGTGGCAAACAAAACTAAACATTTAATCTGAGAGAATATTGTTTTTTAGCTATACATATGGAAAGATTAGTTTATCTTCAAATAATTCTAAAGATAAGCTTTGTTAATTTGCTTTGACAATACAGCACTAGATAATGGTTTATATCCTTTTTTTTCACATTTATTTATTGCTGTTCAAATACAGTTGTCTCCATTTTGGGATGGCTTGGGTGGGAAGGAGTCATGGGGGAAATGGTTTCTATCTTTAATTTATTGTGGGCAATATATTGAATGCTATCTCCTTATGGAATGCATTACTACTCATTTCAGGGCAATATAAAGGAAATAAGATATAGTCTCAGTGCTTCATAATACAGAATGTAAGAAGTTGTGGTCTCTTTAAATAATATGAGACAATTATTGACCCTATTATTAAGACATTTATATATGATTTAACAGGTATTTTGGGGAATGGATGAATTTTAAGAGGTTTGATGTCCATCAATAAACCTTACGTCTCATGTTTATAAGATCCTGATACAAAGCATACCTGGGTTGCAGGCCATGTACCCAACAGAGGTTGTGCAAGAGGCAACCACACATTGATGTTTCACTTCCTTTCTTTCTCCCTCCCTTCCCCTCTCTCTAAAAATAAATAAATAAAATATTTAAAAATAAAGACTTACAGAAATGAAAATTTTTAAAAAAGATCCTGAAATATTTTAATAGGGTTATGTATACTTAGATACATACACTAGTTTGATTTGAAGTGACTCATATGAAATAATTAATCAGTGTCTTCAGCATAGTACTGAGCACATAGAAGATGTTTGGCAAATGCTAGCTAAATCAATCTCATTACTAGAATATCTTGATTTTTGCACTAAAGAAACATTCAGTTAGATTATTCTTGTAATATTGGTTGATAAATATTTGGGGGAAATCTGTATGCATGCTTTTTTTTCCTCTTGTTATTTCTTAACTATCCACTTTTTTTCTTTTTCTTTTTTTCTTGATTCAATCTCTTAAATATGCAGACTCAAACCTTAATATTTTCTATTCTTGACTATCAGTCTCAGTGAAACTTTATACCTAATTTAAACAAAGGCATCTAAATGTGTAATGTGATTTGTCTTTTATATCCAAGACTTCCTGTTTTAATTTGGAAATACAAAGGCAGTCTTATCCACTGTTGGGAATCAATATGATAAAACCAGGTCAGTAGTTTTTCTAATGTGAGCCATTGTGCCAATCAGCAATTCAGAGTGTCATGTATGCATCTTAAAGTGAGAAGTTACATACTGGCTAATCTATGCTACTGGAAGCTGTCGTCAGGTACAAGACACTGAAATTATTAGGCTACCCATGTAATTAGCCACTATGTTAGGTTTTACTCCGCTATGGTGTATAAAAGATTAAAAAGCGTTTGTGAACAGAATTGAGTCTGTAGCTACTCTGAGCATTCCATATGAAATTCACTCACTACCCTGAAAGATTAGGATGGGAAACATTTCTCTAGGGTGAATGTTTCTGAAAAATTATTCACATTCATAGTCCTTCCAAAATCCGGGGAGCCTGATTTCTCACAACAGTCCTTTGAGTGGCCATTCTGAAACTTTCCATTCCAATAGTAACAATTTGTGTGTAAGAGTTATGCAGTTAAATATCTTATTTTTCCCTCCCTGAGGTTCCTTGGATCCTGATTTTAGTAACTGATTTAACATATAAATTGGCTCAAACTTGGCAAAAATTAAGAATATTTAACAGGGCACAGATGGTGCAGCAAAAAGCAATATCTAGAGATTTGGTGACTCGAGTGCTCTCTAACCCTCTACCAGCTGCTTTAGCTCAAGTGTGAATAAAGACCCTTTTAGAATCAATGAAAATGTCTTATGTTGTGCCTAAGTATTGCCCACACAACCAAACTGACACCAAAAACAGAAACAACCATATGGTTTTCAGTGTATTAGAGAAAAGTAGGTTGCAGCTTGATACTTAAGATTAAGTATATGTTAAAGTATTAATGCTGATTGCTTACACATTGCATACTTCTAAGAAACATCTGAACTCAGCTCCATCACATTGGCTGTCTCCTTAGATTTTTGCTTTAAATATAGAAAGTGAAGCAGACAACCATTGCCCAAGGTCAGAGGATAATGCAGAAGACCCCGCAGGTTCCTTTAAAAATTAAAACAAAATTACAATTGATATAATTTTAATGTATTGGAGTCCTGATACAAGATAAAGTGAACAATTAATTTTTTTCAATGTCTAGACGTGTTCTACACAGCTTCTTCAGCTTGCAGGAAATGAGGACTGATTGTACACACTAATTACACCTGACACATGAACTCTGAGACCTCTTCATGTATCTGAAGACCTCCAGCAACAGCTGTCATTTTCAGCAGGTAATATTAAGTAAATAGATCATATTTAAAAATTCAAATGGTCCTGGTTAATATGGAATGTGTTTCCAGCCTAGAATGTAAAAGATATTCAATCTAAGCCAGGGTTTTATATTTTTTCTGTGACTTTTTATTAATCACAGGGAGTGAACAGGAGACAAGAACTTGTTAAAGAAGTAGGAAATAAAAGTAGTATTACTCAAGTGATGCAGAAAAAATGAATGGATGTGTACCTAATATGTAAAGAGAATTATTTAAATATCTAAACCACATACTAATATATTCCACTAAAAGAATACACTTACCCTAAAAACTAAGTACTTTAAATTACCTGCTTGCTATCATAATTGTGTGTATATGATTGATGACAATTGTGCACTTAAAATGAGTTATCATTTTGATATATTTATGACAAAATACCTTTATCTAAATTCTCCCAGTTTTGAGTCTTCTATGTATGACATGTTATCTACCTGGGTAAAATATAAACATATGTCAATTGACTATTTGACATTACAAATAAAATTTTATATTTTTTCAACTGAATATTCAATTTGAATATTATGTGAGGCAGTAGTATGAGCCTTATCTTTAAGCAGAATAATCTAAGATTCAGTTTTATCATTCAGTGATAAAATGGTGGAAAATTACTAAAGGTGTCAGTGACAAATGTGTGTTTCTTGGGGAGTTGTAACTGAATCCTTTTTAAGTACCTGAAAAGATTTCATGATGGAATATTTGGGGCAAGGGTGGATACGAGAACAGGGAAAACAAAACAGGAGTGCTCCTTCATAATTTTTTTGAAAATTATCTAAGAAAATCAAATGTTATTTAGGAGGTCAAATAGCAAGGCTAAAGGCAGAATAGGCTGTCCTCTAAAAATGTGCCTCACTTGTGTGATTATAAAAACGGAGATGGTGCAAAGAAGTCTGAGCCACCTGCCACAAAGAAACAATTGCTACCTTTCATCCACTGTTTTTTTCCAATCCCATTATCACATCCAAAGCACACTAACTGAATCGGAGGCTGGATTTCATGAGAAAGAGCTTTTCAATATCCTACAGTCCTTCCTCAAGAGGCCATTGAGAAAAAAGGAACACCAAGTATTTTAAGTCTATTATACTCAGAGTCTCAGCTAGCACCAATACCAGAGGTCTTGAATTGCTCTTACCGCCTCCTGGTTACAGGAGGTTTTATGGAATGGGGCAATATATGAACTTCTGGCACAGACATCTGACATTATATACAATTGGTACAAAGACCCAGTTTGTGCTTGTTTACTTGGTACTTCATGCATAATTAGAATGGATACACTTAGATAGTAGAAGGGTTCTAACAGTGGTTTCCCGATCTGAGATGTGCAAAAAGGATGTAAGAAATGGCCAAACTGTACCACATCTTCTTTACATAATCATCTATTGAAGATACTGAACATAGGGGTGCATATGTCTTTATGAATAAATATTTTCAAATTTTCAGGTAGATACGCAGAAAAAGGGCTGCTGAGTCATATGGTAACTTTATTCATAATTTTTCTGAGGAATCTCCATACTCTTTTCCTTAGAGACTGTACCAGTTTATTTTCCCACCAACTATGAATGAGGGTTCCTTTTCATCCACAATCTTTTCAACACTTGTTATTATTTGTCTCATTGATAATAGCCATTCTAACAGGCATGAGATGGTTTCTTATTATAATTCTGATTTGCATGTCATCTTTTCAGATATCTGTTGGCCATTTGTATGTCTTCTAAGGGGAAACGTTTGTTCAGGCCCTCTGCCCATTTTTTAATTGGGTCATTTGTTTTTTTTGTTGTTATTCTTCTTGAGTTGTATGAGTTCTTTATATATTTTTAATATTAACCCATTATTGGAAGTATTGTATGTAAATATATTTCCCCATTTGTTTGGTTGGCTTTTATTGTTTTGTGTGTTTGTTTTGCTGTGCAGATGCTTTTTAGTTTGATATAGTCACATTCATTTATGTTTGCTTTTACTTCCCTTGTATTTGAGGTCAAATTCATAAAATCTAATCTAAGACTAAGGTTTATAAGTTTACTAGCTATACATATATACAATGAATTAGTACTCGGCCATAAGGAAATACAAAATATTGCCCTTTGTGACTACACAGATAGATCTTGAGAATATCATGCTAAGCAAAGTAAGTCAGATGGAGAAAGTCAAAAAACATGATTTTACTCATGTGGAATATAAAACTGAAAGTAACAAATGAACAATAAGATAAACTAACCAACAAAAATTCACAGACACAGATGACAGTATGGTAGTTACAGGAGACAAAGGAGGTTCAGAGAGGTGGTAAAGGGTAAAGGGGTCAATATATGGTGACTGAAGAGGATTAGACTGTGAGTGGTAAATACACAGTGTAAAATACAGATGATGTATTAAAGAATTGCACACTTGAAACCTATATAATTTTATTAATGATGTCACCTCAATAAAGGTAATAAAAAATAAAAAGAAAGACCAAGTTCAAGTCCATGAAACTGCTTCCCATTTCTTCCTATCAGATGAGTAAATCAAAATTAATACTTCATCCTGGAGGAAATTGTTGAAATTTTCTTTTTTCTTTTTTTTTAGATTTTATTTACTTATTTTTAGAGAGGGAAGGGAGGGAGATAGAGAGAGAGAGAGAGAAACATCAATGTGCGGTTGTTAGGGGTTATGGCCTGCAACCCAGGCATGTACCCTGGTTGGGAATCGAACCTGGGACACTTTGGTTCCCAGCCCGCACTCAATCCACTGAGCTACGCCAGCGAGGGCTTGAAATTTTCAATTCACACATGACTTTAAAGAATACACAGGTTTGTGGTTCCCCATTATTTTTTTCTTTTATTTTACCTTTTTTTCACCCCTCCCCTCAAAAATGGAGCACTGTAAACTTGGTCAAGTGGTATTTTACTTGCTTTGTTATATATGGTATCCTTACTGGAAGAGATTTGTGCAAATTCTTAATTTGAAACATTCTTCCAGGTGACCACTTAGTTGACTTCAATTTGATATAATTATATTCCTTTCACTTTGGCAGAGACAGCAATTCATACTCACCGGAATTGATCCAAGTATGGGTGTACCTTTCCTGCCTGAAATGTCTTTGCCAATAGCAGCGACTAAGGGCTTACAAGAAAATTACATTTATTAACATAGAAGGTCATGTAATATTGTCTCAGATCAAGGTGCTTATCTAATGGCAAAGGAAGTATCATAACTGGCACATGGCTATGGATGAGTATTCCTAACATATAATACATCATTAGAAGCAACCAGATTTAAAGAATGACAAAATGGCCTGCTGAAAGCTCAACTAAGTTGCCACCTCAGGGTAAACACCTAGAGATATGGGAATTCTGTCTCAGAATTGTAGTACATGTACCTATTAAATGAAGATATGTATTATTTTAACTCTAACTGATATGTTTAGAAACAAGATGGTAGCGGAATAAACCTCCTTCTCACACTGACTCTCTTCAAGACATGCTTCTCTCCTTTGTGTACTAAGTTCTGGTGGGTTAGATGTTCTGCTTTCTATGCAGAGCCCTTTCTCTAAGAAATACAGTGAAGATTAAACCTCAAGTAATGACATTTTTATGATCACTTTGAGTATTGATACTTGGTGTATTAGAAAGAAAAAGAATTAGTTATAATACTGGCATGAATAATATGTACATATTATTATGAAGAACTAGATATGGTATTATACAAAAGGACCCACAAACACATCTAGAACTTGGATTTCACTAGGAAACCCTGTGGGTTTTTCATGTTACATTGTATCCTTGAATGTGTACCTGATGGAACCATTGCCTCACAAAGATCAAGTAAAACAAAGTCAGATGCTTCTGGGATGAAAGTCTGAATCACTATGTCAAGCAAGCATACTGCACTAGCTAAAGAATTGACCAAAAGTGAGATGAACCAAGAAAGTGTTTTGGAGTAGGGAGATAGTAAAAATCAATCCATGAAATCAATGATAGACTCAGTATCTCAAAGAATAATTAGACCACATTATGCACAGAACATTATACAGCAATAAGGAAACAAACAGCTGGGGTTTTCAGAAGTATTATATTAAGAGATGTGGAACAGTCTGACCTGCAATACAGGTTGATGGGCATGCAAATAAGGATATGAGCTAACTAAAATGAAGAAACATTGACCTTGAGCAAATAAAGCAGTAGAAACCACATGCCAGGGAAGGAAACTTTTATATGATCTTATAGGTAAACTAGAGTTAAAAGGAAACAGAAAAAGTTGTGAGAATGATTTGGCTGATACTGCTGAGCAGCAGCTTTCTCATTTGGGAAGAGGACTGGGTGTGCTGAACCTATTTATACCTTAGTTGCCAATATTGACAAATACATTAAGTTTAAATATTAGACCTGTAACTCATAAATTTTAACTTTACATTGAAAGAAAAATTAAGACCTTTAAGCATATTCAGTATGTTTACAGGTTAAAGAAAAAGTAACCAATATAATTAAGAAATGTATTTAAAAGCAATTAAACTATTAAGTGTGGATGGGGATATATTCAAGATAATAGTCTCACATTTTTTGTTGATTTTTTTGTTCAAATGTTGGTCCATATGAGCAGTAACAGTTTAGTTAAACAAACAGATTTCTTCTCTCAAGCAGTTGTTCCTCACTGCGTGACATGAAACTAGGTTTGGGTGGACGAATTAGATAAGATGACCTCCAGAATTCCTTTCTACCCTCTGTTTCTAAAATTATCTAGCAGAAACTCTTATTTTATTGATCAGTAAGTCACAGAAAATGGCTTCAGAAACAGTCAAATATATTTCTGAAGCCATTTCAGAACAGAGACTAATTTTAGTAACTACATTTTCAAATATATTTTTATGTTTTTAATTGGTTTAAAAAATCACCCCACAAGCTGGTCTAAAGAAGACACTTTCAAAATCAATAATATATATTGTAGATGGTAAATTCTACTATTAGGGTTTCCTTACAATAAAGTTGAAGAATCTGTAGCTATATTTGGGTATTCCATTTTACTGTCTGAAGAATCACTTATGTTCACAACTTGAAGATCAACAGCACCAATTTATTTGCCCTGACTTGTAAATGTAAATGTAATAATTATTTAATTTTCTACTGAAAATGTATAACTACCTAATCATATCCACATATTATATAAATCTTTTTACCAAAATGGAAACTGCAATGTTACATTCTGCTTGAGGGCATTAATAGACAGCAGCACAATTATGTTTAGGCAAAGAGAACAATTTTAAATAACATTATTACTGTATTTTTTGGTCCATAGGAAGCACCTCCCCCCACCCCAAAATTTGGGAGGAATAATGGTTGTTAATGCTGCTGTTGAGTTCTGTTTACATTTACTTTGGGGGAATATTATGTTATTTATGTTATTAGATATTTTACCATATATTTTGCTTCACAATTTTTCCCCTATTTTTTTCCTCTAAAACCTAGGTATGTCTTATGGTCCTAAAAATATGGTATTTGGGATTAACAGTAAATTTAAAACCATCCTTTCTATTATTTTTACCTAAAAACTCTAGGGAAAATAACAAAAAGTATATTTAAATAAGATGATATATATTACTTGAAACTAAAACAGTGAAACTATGTTTCAGAAGAGGAGAAGATCTTAAGCCTTGGTCACAGTGGATCATCAGTCTCTGAGGATTCTCTATTCACCTGCCATAACCTAGTTTTTATGGAAAAATAATCAGACCTGAATAATGTGCCCTAAGAAAGGAAAGATCAGATGGATTTCCAGCTGGTAAGGCTCATTGCTTTGTAAAGTTTTACAGCATTTATTGATGCAGAAGATTCCAAAAAATAATCTCAAGGCCATTGACTGAGTGCTAGACTATAATCAATCTTTTGGAATTAAGTAAGTGAGAAGGGGTGACAGAATAAGCTGTCACTTGAATGTTGGGAGCAAGTTGTACCAGGGTCAAAGGCTTTAACCTCAGTTGTGGCTGAAATCATCAACAGCAAAGAAAGTTACGATTAAAATTATTTAAGAGCAAAACATCAGAGATACCAAGAACCTCATTATTATAGAAATATCTTCTGAAATTCTTTGCTTTAAAAGCTATGGTTATTCCTATGGTCAAAAAAACCATATGTACAAGATAGTAAAGAGAGAGAATAGAGAACAGAATAGGCAGATCATAAAAGAAATTCCAAATGACCTTTTGAGGTATTAGAGTAGATATCTATAATTTGATGGTTTATTTATTTTGATTGAGTCTTTATTGTATTTATTTCATTACCATGTAGTCCCCTTATAGTCCCTCCCCCAAGCAATCACCTCACTGTTGTCCATGACTATGAATCCTTTTTCTTTTAGCTCAATCCCTCAACACCCTAACACCTACCCCATAGCTGTCATCCTGCTCTCCATTATGAGTCTGTCCCCATTTTCCTTGCTGGTTCAGATTGTTCCACATTAGATTCCACATATGAGTGAAATCATATGGTATTTATCTTTCTTTGATTGTCTTACTTCACTTAGCATGTCAAAGGGAAATTTTTCTTCTTTTTTATGGTCAGTATCCCATTGTGTAAATGTTCCACAGTTGTTTTATCCACTCACCTAGTGATGGACACATGGGCTACTTCTATATCTTGGCAATTATAAATAATACTGCAATGGTGCTTATGTTCTTTTGAATTAGTGTTTGGGTTTCTTTGAATATATCACCAGAAGTGGAGTTGCTAGGTCAAAAGGCAGACCCATTTTTAATTTTTTGAGTTACTCCATTCTGCTCTCCACAGTGG
Organism: Phyllostomus discolor; assembly: GCF_004126475.2. NCBI lineage: Eukaryota > Metazoa > Chordata > Mammalia > Chiroptera > Phyllostomidae > Phyllostomus > Phyllostomus discolor. Next base: position 156,165,939 of record NC_040905.2, on the reverse strand, counting down.
CTGCACCAAACTACATTCCCACCAACAGTGCACTAGGGTTCCCTTTTTTTCACATCCTCACCAGCACTTGTAGTCTGTTGAGTTATTGATAACAACCATTCTGATAGGTGTGAGATGATATATTATTGTGGTTTTAATTTGCATTTCTCTGATGATTAGTTTGCTCTGATGAGCATTTTTTCATATGTCTATTGGCCAACTGTATGTCCTCTGGAGAAGTGTCTATTCAGGTTCTTTGCCCAATTTTTAATTGGTTGTTTGTTTGTTTGTTTGGTATTCAGTTGTGAAAGGTCTTTATACATTTTGGATATTAACCCTTAATCAGATGTGTCAGCAAATATGTCCTCCTCTTCCATAAGCTGTCTTTTAAATTTATTGATAATTTTCTTTGCTGTGCAAAAACTTTTTAGTTTGATGTAATTCAATTTGTTTTTTCCCTTTGTTTCCCTTGCCTGAGGAGATATATTAGATAAAATATTGCTATGAGTAATGTCTGAGATTTTACTGCTTACATTTTTTCCAACAGTTTTTATGGTTTTGGTTCTAACTTTAAGTCTTTGACCCACTTTTAATGTATTATTTTGTGTGGTGTAAAAAGGTGGCCTAGTTTCATTTTTATGTATATATCTGTCCAATTTTTCCAACACCATTTATTGAATAAACTATCATTAGCCTAATGTATGTGCTTGCCTTGTCTGTTGAATATCAATTGACTATAAAGGTGTGGGTTTACTTGTAGTCTCTCTATTCTGTTCTGTTGATCTATGTGTGTGTTTTTATATCAGTACCATGATGTTTTTATTACTATGGCCTTATAGTATAGTTTGATATTAGGTAGTGTGATTCTTCAAACTTTGTTATTCTTTCTCAGGATTTCTGTTGCTATGCAGGACCTCTTGTTATTCCATATAAATACTTGAAATATTTGCTATAGTTTTGTGAACTACATCATTGGAATCTACATAGGAATTGTGTTGAATCTATAGATTGTTTTGGAGAGTATGGCCATTTTAATAATGTTAATTCTTCCTATCTTTGAACATGATATGTCCTTCCAGTTGTTTGTGCCTTTTTCTATTTTTGTTCCTCATTTTCTTATAATTTTCCAAGTATAGGTCTTTTACATTCTTGGTTAGGTTTATTCCTAGGCATTTTATTCTTTTTGTAGCAATTGTGAATGGGACTGTTTTCTTAATTTCCATTTCTCTTAGTTTATTATCAGCTTATAAAAATGCAACTGTTTTCTAAATATTAATTTTATAGCCTGCTAATTACTGAATTTATCAGTTCTAGTAGCTTCTTGGTGGAATCTTTGGGGTTTTCTATGTACAGTATCATGTAATCTGCAAATAATGACAGTTTTACTTTTTTCTTTCTAATTTGGATGCCTTTTATTTCTTCTTGTCTGAATGCTGTGGCTAGGACTTTAGTGCTATGCTGAATAAGAGGAAAGGAGAAGAAGAAGGGAAAGAAAAAATAGAAGAAAATAGTCTAACAATAAAATGGCACTAAATACATATCTATCAATAATCACCTCAAATGTAAATTGTTTTCTCCAACCAAAACACAGAGGGTAGCTGAGTGGATAAGAAAACAAGACCAATATATATGCTGCCTCCAAGACACTTATCTCAGATCTAAAGATACACACAGGCTAAAAGTAAAGGGATGGAAAAAGATATTTCATGCAAATCCAAGGGGGAAAAAACCTGGGTTAGCAGAACTCACAGCTGACAAAATAGACTTTGAAACAAAACTTTGTAAGAGACAAAAAAGGACACTATATAATGATAAAGGGAACAATTCAACGAGGATACAACCCTAGTAAACATTTATGCAGCCAACATAGGAATACCTAATTATGTAAGGCAAATTTTGATGGACATAAAGGGAGAGACAGAAACACAGTCATAGCTGGGCATTTTAATACCGCATTAACTTTACTGGATAGGTCTTTCAGACAGAACATCAAAAAGGAAACAGTGGCCTTAAATGACACACTAGATTAAACGGATTTAGCTGGTGACTTCAGAGCATTTCACCCTCAAGCAGGAGAATATACATACTTTTAAAGTGCACATGCAACATTTTTTAGGATAAATGACATGTGAGAACACAAAACAAGTCCCAACAAATTCAAGTAGATTGAAATCATGTGAAGCATCTTCTCTGACCACAATGCTATGAAACTAGAAATCAGTCACAAGGAGAACAGTGAAAAATACACAAAGACATGGAAGCTAAATAATGTGGTATTAAACAATGAATGCGTCAACAACAAGATCATTGAAAAAATAAAAAAATACCTTGAAACAAATGAAAATGGGGACACAACAATCCAAAATCTGTGGAACACTGGGAAAGCAAACCTAAAAGGGAAATTCATAGCATTACCAGCCTTCTGGAAAAAAAACCCAAAAAACAAACAAACAAACAAAAAAACAAGAAAAAGCTTAAATAAACTATTTAACTTCACACTTAACAGAACTTGTAAAAGAACAACAAATAAAGCCCAAAGTTAGTAGAATGAAGGAAATGATAAAGATCAGAATAGACATAAACAAAATAGAGCCTAAAAAATAATACAAAAGATTAAAGAATCCAAGAGGTGGTTCTTTGAAAAGATAAACAAGATTGACAAACCTTTAACTAGATTCATCAAGAAATAAAGAGAAAGGACCCATATAAATAAAATCAGAAATGAAAGAGGAGAAATAATAACTAACACCAAATAATCAAAGGATTGTAAGACACTATTATGAACAACTATGTACCACAAACTGGACAACCTGGGAAATGGATAAATTTCTAGAAACATATAATGTTTCAAAACTAAGTCAGGAAGAATCAGAGAATCTAAATAGACAGATTATACCTGCTGAAATTGAAGCAGTAATCAAAAACCTCCCAACAAACAGAAGCACTGGACTGAATTGCTTCACAGGTGAATTTTACCAAACATTCTGAGAACTAACACCTCTCCTTCTCAAGTTATTTCATCTAATTCAAGAGGGGGGAAGACTCAAACTCATGTTATGAGCCAGCATTATTCTAATTCCATATTCAAACTCATAAATACCAGGGACCTACAACCAAGATTAGCAAAGATATCATTTTGAATCCAAGGGCAGATAAAAAGCTCTCCAGACAAGAAAAAAACTAAAGGAGTTCATCATCATCAAACTATTATTATATGAAATATTAAAGGGACTTATTTAACAAAAAGAAGTTAGATAAAAATTATGACCAATAAAGTGGGAAAAAATACAAATATATCAACAATTAATCTTAAAAAACAAAGTAAACAAACAAGAAGAACAGAGACAGAATCATGGACACAGAGACCATTTTGATGGTGGCTAGATGGGAGAGGAATGTGGGGGAATGGGTGAAGAGGTGAGGGGATTAAGAAGTACAAATAGGTAGTTACAGAATATCCATGGAGATATGAAGTTCAGTATAGTAAATGGAGTAGCTAAAGAAATAGCTTATACACATGACCCATGGGCATAAACAATGGTGAGGGGATTGCCTGAGGGTGTGATGGGTGCTTGGGTGGAGGGGGACAGAGGAAGAAAATCAGGACAATTGTAATAGCATAAACAATAAAGTATAATTTACAAAAAGATGCTACAAACAAAAAAATTACAGGCCAATATCTCTGATGAACACAGAGCTAAAATCCTCAACAAAATATTGGTAAACCAAATAAAGCAATCCATCACAAAGATCATACACCATAATCAACTGAGATTTATTATAGGAATATAAGGTTGGTATAGTATTTGTAAATCAATAAATATGATTCACCACATAAAGAAAATGAAGGATAGAGAACATAACATCATATCAATAGATGTAGGAAAAGCATTTGATAAAATCCAGTATCTATTTATGATAATTACTCTCAGCTAATTGGGAGTAGAGGGGACACACCTAAACATAATAAAGGCCATATTTGACAAACCCACTACCAGAATCATACTCAATGGGAAAAAACTATAAGTGTTCCCCTTAAGATCAGGAACATGTCAGAGATGCCCACTTTCACCTCTCTTGATTAAGTATGTAAAATACACTCTGTACACTACTGTCAAAAGAGTTTTCTCCTTTTTTTAAAAGATTTTATTTATTTATCTTTAGAGAGGGAAGGGAGGGAGAAAGAGAGAGAGAGAGAAACATCAATGTGTGGTTGCTGCGGGTTATGGCCTGCAACCCAGGCATGTACCCTGACTGGGAATCAAACCTGCGACACTTTGGTTCACAGCCCATGCTCAATCCACTGAGCTTTGCCAGCCAGGGCTTAGTTTTCTCCTTTTAATCATAGAATCTAGAAGAGTGTTAATAAACTGAATTATTAATTATACTTAAATTTATTTTATATTTTCTTATAGTTCATGTTTATATTTATTTCATATTTATGCTTCTGCTGTGTACTTTTTATTTATATATTTTATATCATAGTAATATATTTATTAGTTATATTTTAGATTTAATTTCAATATAAAAAGAATATTATTAGGAATGAAAAATGACTGAAAATATGGACTATAAATTTTATATTATATATCTCTTATATAATGAAGAATAGTAATCATAAAGATTAATTTATTCACTCAAAATATTAGTACTTCTCTATGAAATGCAATTAAAATTCTGTAAATGTTTCCTTTAAAATATTCTCCTAGCTCCTCCCTTTAGAATGATCTCATGCTAGATATTCACACTGCTCCATTGTATTGCCTAATTCAATTTTCTCAATTATCAGTCTCTGTGCCATTTTCTTTACTGTATCTAAAAATTTAGTCCTTCCATCCTGACAATGCCTATTCCATATCACTGTTTTCTTTTTACTCCTTGTTGCTATGTACAAGTATTTTATTTACCCTTCTTATGTTTTAACCATTTCTTACAGCAAAATGTAATCTTTATGGGTTTAAATATTTTTGTGGGCTCTTATTCAAACTCTAACACTTGAGTGTTTGGCACAAAATAGGTGGTTAAGTAAATGTCTGTGGGGAAAAAGTGAAATATTATATGATCTATGAAGATTATATAGCTGGAAATATGATATGGTGTGACCCTGAAGAAAAACAGAATGTAAGGATTGTACAGAAAAGTAATAGCTTCCAAAATAGATACTGAAGCTGGAAATATTAGTTGAAATCTCAGATAATTGTTTTGTTAAGGAAGCCAAAGGAGGATTATATTTTACAAAGATAGTAGTCAGTAGTTTCAAGAGATGAAAGTGGCCAAGAAAGAGGATTAATGAAATTTCACGTGTAACTTTGTGACATGGATATCATTGGTAAATTCAGTAACCACCGCTGTATTAAAAAGTGGATGTAAAACATGATTGAATTAGGCTTATGCGTAAAAGAGAGCCTAAGAAATGGTAACTCGAATTTACCAACCTTTTAGGGTATATTTGAATGCAACTGGAGGCACAAAAGTAACTTCAGAAGAGGAAGTGCTTAAGTGGAGGATTTATTTTATACAAATAGGACCAATGTGAGAATATGTAAAAGCAAAAGGAAATCCCAATTAGATAGCTGAGGTTTGTCTAAGGGAGAAAGGATGTAAATAGTGTACATCCTTTGAGATGTAAAAGTAGATGGTGTCACAGATTTTGCTTGTTGCTTACCCAATACTTACTCTTCTACACAACAGGTTATTAATTATTCATCATGATGATGTTCCCAGTTAAAAATACTCATCTCCAGTGAATTAATTGTTGGTAGGTATGATCTTGTTATACATTTTAACTGAAGACAGAGAGAATTCCACGTTTAGGGTTTTGGAAGTGTGTGTTAAAAATAGAGGCATTTCTTCTACCTGGAAAGATCCTCTGGACTAAGGAGATAAATAATGCAACAAGCAGAATATTAGATAGTCATTGATGGGGACATTGAATACATTCAGGATCAAAACATAGCTTCAAATGAGAACCTAAAGTTAGGTTAAAGTGTAAAAGTCATATGTGAGGTTTTGATGAATGAGAGTAATCAAGATATTGACAAATAATTGCAGGAAGAAAGAAGCTTGGTGGAGTCAAATGGGCATCAAAGGAATAGGCATAGGCATCAAAGGGTAGAAATTATTTTCAAATAAAGGGTAGAAAATAATAAATTATAAAAGCAATAAGGAGCAGAGGCACTTCTGTTAACTGTGTGGTAAAAAATTGGATAACAAGAACTGCCATTTAAGAGGAAAACAAACTCCACAGGCAGCTCATGATTTCACGTTTTCTGACTCTAACTTGGAACATGGTGCCCGTGTTAATAAAACCGGCCAGATGACCTGGACCCCAAGGCAGACCCCAAGGGTGATAAGGTGGGGGAGGTAGGGGTGGATTGGGGGGGTGGAAGTGAAAAATCAGAAATGGCTCATGTTCACAGCAGGGGCTCCAGAAATTCTGATGCGGGAACACAGAAAATGCCAAGGAAGAAGAGTACCAACAGGCATGTCCACTCCTAATGAAATGAGTTTCCAATAGGTCTCACACCTTGGAATACTCTCTGCCCAGCACTCCAAGTGCACACGCGCATGTACACATGTGAACAAACACAAACATCCACACCAGTGCGCATGACCCTGGGAAGACAGGTGCACACATGTGCACATACTGACATAATGTGCACACACAGGGAAAGGACTGGAACAGTGAACACTCCCTGTCAGGGCACCCCTTCTGTAAATGTCATGTTCTTTTCTTGACTCTGAATTGCTTTAGAATCCATTATTGATCTATAATAAACTTTTATTTTTTGCCACAAATCCTCTAAAATTAAAAATTAAATAATGTACTTTTCTTCATTAATGAGTGATAAATGGATAGCATTGAACATATCACTTTACTATTTTTGGAACTATCAAAGTCATGCATGGATTATAAAAAATTTGGACATCAGCTCTGGAAGAAGATAAGAGATTTGCAAGTCCTACCCCAGAGTGGCCATCATGAGTGGCCATCATGAGTGGCTTAGTGGGTGTCTCTCAGACTCTGCCTTTCTCATTCTGTTTGTCTGTCTCTGTCATAGGAATAAAGATTTTCACATATGTATGTCTGCCTATTGAAATCACATGTATGTCATTTAACAGGTAGAACCCTGGATGCACACAGGGTGTCACATGCCTCACACCCCCTGGAGTCTTTATCTGTCAGCAGGTAGAGACCCCTGCACCCACTTTAGCAACTGATCAGCATACTTTGTCCATGTGGACCAGGCTTGGTGGGTCCCACCCCCTCTCCATAGATATTAGTGCTTTCTCCAATTCCTGAATATTTCATCAGTGCTTTCTTTGATGGGCAATTTCAAAAATACATCTTTGAAAAATTGTGTAAGAATTTCTGTAGGGTAATGTGTTGTGACCATTTAAGGTTGGACAGGTTCACTTGGGATTTGGGAAGATGGAAGAGAATAGTGGAGTTGTGAGGTTGTCAGACATGCTTTTATTCAAGAGTGGGCAGTGGGTGATGCATGCTTGTGCAAGCCCCTTCTTGAGCAGTGGGAAACCCCCAAGTCCCTTATATACTAAATGCACACAAAGCTGGTAGGATGCCAAAACATTATATAACACAGAATAAACCTGCACATGTGGGCCCATTCAAGGTTCTGAGAATGCTCCTTATTGGGCACATTCTCAGCATTATGGGAAAACTGCTTCTCTTAGTTGCCCAGGCAGCTGGGTGAGGGATCCTGACTGACTACATTTACCCTACAGGTAAATGTAGGCTGAGCAGTGCCAGGTGAGGGCGTGCACCTGTGGAACTTTAAAAATATTTTATTTATTTATATTTAGACACAGGGGAAGGGAGGGAGAAAGAAAGGGAGGGAAACGTCAATGTGTAGTTGCTTCCCACATGCCCACTACTAGGGACCTGGCCTACAACCCAGGCATGTGCCCTGACTGGGAATCAAACCAGGGACCATTTGGTTCACAGACCGGCACTCAGTCCACTAAGCCACACTAGCCAGGATCACATGTAGAACTTCGACAAGTCCTACACACTATTTTCCCAGAGGAGGGGCATTTCCCCTCTCTCTCCAGGGGAACTGTTGGGGACTCTGCTTCCTCAGTTTGCCCCAAGGGATGGGTGCCATCAGACCAGAAGCCTGCCAGTCTGATGCTGACAGTGCTCTGTCCAGTGTTTACAGTGTATGTATCCCCACTGGAGAGGTTGGGCATCTCTGACATGTAGAGGCATGTGCACGGCCTCTCGATGGAAATGTCTGTATTTGCCCTGTGTCTCTTTAGAAAACAGATTTTTTAGAGTTTTCGGCAACACAGTAATGTTAAACCTTTCTCTGGCTTTGGGTTGTGAGGAATGCTTTCCAGCTTATAGTATGTCTTTCTAGATTTCTGTATTTTTCTCTATTTTGCTTTGGGCACAGGAAAAGCCAGCCGTTGACTGTCTGACTTCTGGCCCTGTGGTCACACTTAGCACAGGGGTCTGTACCTGAAACTATGCATACCCTTACAAAAAGGCCTTCTATTTTTTATACCTGATATCTACTCTATCTAGGATTTTTCTATCAAATAACAAAAATATGTGAGCAAACACAAGAAGGTTCACATATTGTATAAGGTTCCATTTATAGGAAATGTCCAGAATAGATAAAGAATCAAAGACAAAAAGCTCATCAGGGGTTTCCAGGGGCAGGAGGAGTGGGGAGTGAGTGCTTTTGGTGCAGGGTTTCCTTTCAGGGTGATGGATGGAGCATACTTTGACAGGTGGTGGTGATGGTTGCACAGCATCATGAATGCATTTCATACACAGGAATGAATGACACAATTTACATTATAACAATAACTTTTATGTAATACTTAAAATTAATTACGCCCTGGAGAAAAGGTAAACATAACTATTAAAGACAACAAAAGGTTAAGGTCACAGAGGGGCAGTAAAACAACTTCTGGAGGGAGCAGGAAAGCCAGTTGAATAATAATCAGCTCTAGAACTGCCCCTGGTGCATTTTCCAGAGGCAGCTCCTCCTCTATGGCAGTAACCGGGGCAGAATCTGAGGAGGGGTCTTCAGGCAAGCATGGAAGGGCCTCAGGTCAGGAGATGCTGCACAGGCTGGTACCAGCTCCAGAGCTGCAGCTGGAGTGGCTGCTGGAAGTGCCAACACCACTAGAACTTTGCAACCCTCAGTGTCTGGAACAGCTGCCAGGTTTGCCCCTTCAACAACTCCTCAAGATGTACTACATACAGGTGTGGAACCAGGAACCAGCTCTGCCTCCTGGGCTTCTTATAAAGTTAAAAAAGGAGATGAAATCACTCATGTGTCTGTGTTTCCAAGTGCCTCCCAAACACAGAAAACAACCAGAGCCTTCCAGAGAAGACACAGTACAGGACAGAACATCAAATGGGTGGTCTGAGGTGGGTCTTTACATCTGGCCAGCCTCTACAAGTCCTCCCTGTGTGTCTAGCATAGCCTCTTCCCCATAAACTCAACTGCAATACCTCTCCCACTCCACATCTATCTCTGGCCAATTCTTACCCTTGAGCTCCGACTCCTTGGGCTCCAGGTCATCTGTCCTGGTTCCATTAAAGTGGGTACCATGCTCCATGTTGCAGTCAGCAATTTTCAGCCTTCTGTGGAGTCTGGGCAGCTTCAAGGGAGGTGTCCTTCTCTGACCATGCATGCATCCTGGTTTCCCAGACCCATGAGTGGTGACAGTGGCATAGGACCTGCTAAGTCCCTCAGTGGAGAGGAACATGTGTCCCTTACTGGTACACATTGATGGAGACTGGTAAGGGTCTCCATCAATAAGTTGCTCCACTTGGGCTTGTTTTGGAGGTGGGGGAAGAGAAGACAAGACAAATGTACCAGAATCCACTGTCCCTTCACAGACAGAACAACAAAGGCTCCTAGAGTAGTGGAAGCCCAGAACATGCCCCAGAATGCCTCCCCAGCACACAGGTCAGCAGATTAGTATCTGAGGCCTGTCTTTGCTTCTGGCCAGCCTCTGCCAGTGCTCCAAGAGTCTGGTACTGACTCCTCCCCATGATCACTACTTCAACTAGCCTCCCATCCAAACCCAATCGGCCCCACCTTCTAACCCCTGGATTCTGACTACCTGGGCTTGGAGTCCTTTTTTGAGTTTCAGATCACCTGGCCTGGTTTGTTTAAGATGGGCTCCATGCTCCATGTTGATGTCAAAAATTGTCAGCTTCCTGTAGGTCAGGGAAGGTGTCCTCCGTTTACCCATGCATTTTGGTCCCCCACACTTCTGGGTGTCATCAGGTTCATTTTCCCTGTACTGGCTCTCAGTGGCATGGTAGACCTTCGCATCACTGGTGGAGACCAGGTAGGTGTCTCTATCAACCTCTTTTTGTTCTTCTATGAGTTGGATGAGCTCTGCAATTACAGTGACCAGTAGCTGGTTGGGAGACCTCAAGCTCTTAACCCTAGTCACTGTGGCTTCTGCATACTGGACCTTCTGCTTCAGGATCAGACCCAACCCTGTGTCTGCACAGGGTTGACTGCTCAGTGGAGACTGAGGGTAAATGAGATCCCCCTCTAAAGTTCAGAATAAATTTCAGGCACAGGACACTACCCACACTCCACATCCACCTAGCCAGACTTAACCTGTGGTTTGAACATGACCAACCCACCAGGCTCCTCACCTCTTCCTGCTCAGGGCAGGATTACCCACATGAACCCCTTAAACACACACACACATACACAAAGGGCAGAGACATAGAATAACCCAGTCGGAATCTGAGTGGTGGCTTGACCCAAACAAAACTGCCCTGGACCTTCCTGTGTTATTTGTGGGTTCTGCCCTGAAAAAGGTGTCTGGGCTGAATTCAGACCCAGTGGTGGCAGCACTAAAATATACTAACATTCCTGTCTTTTTTGAGTCTGTGGCCTTGAGATTTGGGCAGGCAACAAGAAAACATTCTATCTTTGCAAATTTCTCTTGCCAAAGTGAACCAGCTAGGGGCAGTTATAGAATGTGGCTGCCTGGTTGCCAGGGTTCCAAGCTCTGTTCGGCTCTATCATCAGGAAGTGAGGTCACTGCCTGGGTCCGTTATTGGGAGCATGCCTCCTCAGACAAGGGCAGTGACTTCACTTCCTGACAAGACCTGTGACCTTGCCTGAAGAACCCTCCCCAGGACCTGCTTTGGTTTTTGCAACTTTGGAGGAGCTTCCTCTTGACAATGTCTCACGGCCAGCTCTAGAGCTGCATATTAAACCTGCACTCCCTTTCCTACCAGAATGTTTTCTTCTACCTCTATGACTTTTCTCAATTTTTTAAAATTTTTCTTTATTTTCTTTATTGTGTGATTTAGTATAAATTATAAATGAAAGTTATTGATCTGGCTGGCATAGCTCAGTGGATTGAGTGCAGGCTGTGAACCAAAGTGTCGCGGGTTCGATTCCCAGTCAGGGCACATACCTGGGTTGCAGGCCACGGCTCCCAGCAACCGCACATTGATGTTTCTGTCTCTCTCTCTTTCTCCTTCCCTTCCCTCTCTAAAAAATAAATAAATAAAATCTCTAAAAAAGAACAGTATGGAGGTTTTTAAAAAAGAAAGTTGTTTATATTTTAAAATGTGTCATTGCTGAGCCTTGACATGCATTCACGACACTGTGCAAGCATCACCACTGCCCTGTTGCAAGATGTTCCATTTCCCCTAAAGGAAACTCTGCACTGGAAGTACCCACTCTCCACTCTTCCCAACTCTGGAAACCTATGAGGTACTTTCTGTCTCTGCCCCTTTACCTCTTCTGGATGTTTCCTATGAATGGAATCTTACAATAGGTGTCTTTTTGTGTCTGCTCACATATATTTGTTTTTATCTAAAATATAATTTTTTGTTAAAGGACAATGCTAAAGAGGGGTAGGATTGAGGGTAGGAGGTGGGGGTGGGTGGGGTGGGAGAAAATTATGGTGGGAACATGGAGGCAACTGTACTTGAACAACAGTAAAAACTGCATAATTAAAAAAGAGAAAAAGTAAAAATAAAGCAAATTGTCATATAGATTACAGAGCAGAAGTTAATAAAGAAGCCCGTTTTGTAAGTGTGTGCATAATCTTGTGGTAGAGACTGCTTTGCTAAATGTAACCCCAGGGCCTGAAGCCCATCAGGACTATTTAAAAAAATTATGAGGATTATGAGCATTATCCTAATTCTAAATCAGATAAAGATACTAGAAAGAAAAAAAATATATAGGCCAATATTTCTGATGAACATGTGAGAGGGACCCCCAAAAAATCAGAATTTATTTATAAAAAGTTGTGTATTTACTCTTACATATTTCAAATCCAGTCACTTTCAAAGTACTCTCCATTTGATGCAATACATATGTTGAGGCATTTTTTCACTACTTAGAACAGTTTTTGAACTCATAGATTTTTATGCCTTTTAGTGCTTCTGCTGGTTTTTGTTTCACCCCTTCCACATCCATAAAACATTGCCCTTTGAGGATTTTTTTTTTATCAGGGGAAGCAAAAACAGAAGTCAACTGGGGAGAGATCAGGTGAATAGGGAGGGTAGGGCATGGGGATCATGATGCTTTTGGTCAAAAACTGCTGAACACTCAAGCCAATTGTGGGCAAGTGCACTTGTAAATCACCCATCATGGAATGGGCAAATGTGTTGAAAGAATCTTCAAAAAAAAAAATAACTGAAGCCAAATGCAGCTTCTACCAAAAGTGCCAGCTGGCGCACCAATATATATGGGTTCCTAGAAATCTTACCTGGAGAGGAAGCCTATACTACAAAGGGACACACCATCCAAAAGATAATTTCATTCTGGGGGGTCTCCCCTTGTGCATGTTCAAATCCTCATCAAACTGTTACTAATCTGCTCCAGCAATACATAAAATATTATAAACCCCAAGTGGGATTTATTTTGGGGATGCAAGGTTGGTACAATATCCACAAACCAATAAATGTGACTTACCACATAAACAAAATGAAGCATAAAAGTCAAGTGATCATTTCAATAATTGCATAAAAATATTTTAAAAATCCAGCACCCATTTATGACTTTAAAAAAAAATCTCAGCAAACTAGGAATAGAGGAGGCATGCTTCAACATAATAAAGTTCATATATGATAAATCCACAGCTGAAATCATACTCAGTGGGCAAAAACTAACAATGATCCATTTAAGATCAGGAACAAGTCAAGGGTGTCCTCTTTCAATACTCTTTCTCACTATAGTACTCGAAGTCCTAGACACAGCAATCAGACAAGAAAACAAAAGAAAAGGCATAAAAAGTCAAATGGAAGAACTAAAGCTGTCATTATTTGCATATTACATGATACTGTATATAAAGAACCCTAATCATTTCCCCTAGAAACTGCTAGAACTGATACATGGATTCAGTAAAATAGCAGGATACAAAATATCCAGATATCAGTTGTATTTTTATATGCCAATAATGAACTATCAGAAAGGGAAACTAAGAAAACAATCCCATCTACACTTGCATTAAAAAATACCCTAGGAATAAATTTTACCAAGGATGTAAAAGACCTATATTCACAAAATTATAAGACACTGATGAAAAACAATGAAGAAGATACAAGAGGTGGTTACAGGTACCATGTTCATTAATAGAAAGAGTTAACATCATTAATATGTCTATACTACCCAAATCAGTCTATACAGTCAGTGAAATTTTTATCAAGATAGCAATGGCATATTCACAGAACCAGAACAAATATTTTAAAACTTTTAATAGAACAACAAAAGACCCCAAATAGCCACAGCAATCTTGCAAAAGAAGAACAACATTGGAGGAATCATGTTACTTGATACTAAACTATACTAAATACAAGGCAAAATTAACCAGAATAACATGGTAATGGCATAAAAACAAACATATAAATCAGTGAATCAGAATAGAGAGCTCAGAAATAAACCCACACTTCTATGATTGATTGATATTTGACAAAGGAGGCAAGAGCATACAATGGGGTAAAGACAGCCAATTCAATAAATGGTTTTGGGAAAACGAACACACATATGCAAAAAAAAGGAAACCATACCACTTTCCTATACTATACACAATAGTAAACTCAAAATGGATTAAAGACTTTAAATTTAAGGCTTAAAACCATACAATCCTAGAAAAAAACATAGGTAGTAAAATCTTGGACTTTTTTTGTGGCAATATTTTTTGACATGTCTCCTTGAGCAAGGGAAATAAAATAAACAATTGGGACTACATCAAACTAAAAATGATTTTGCACAGCAAAGAAAACCATCAACAAAATGAAAGGTGACCCACTGAATGGAAGAACATATTCACCAATGATACATCTCAGAAGTAGTTAATATACAGAATTTATAAAGAACTATACAACTCAACAGAAAAAAAAAAACAGTACAATTAAAAAGTGGGCAAATGACAAGAGTAGACACTTTTCCAAATAGGACATACAGCCTGCCAATAGACAAATAGATGCTCAAAGTCACTAATCATCAGGGACATGCAAATTAAAACTACCAGGAGATATCACCTAACACCTGTCAGAATGGCTGTCATCAATAAATCAACAAACAAGTGCTGGAGAGGATGTGCGAAAAAGTGAACCCTCATGCAATGTTGGTAGAATTGCAGATTGGTGTTGTGACTGTGGAAAGCATTGTGAAGTTACCACAAAAAAATTAAAATGGAGCTGCCTTTTGACTCAGCAATTCCACTTCTGGGAATAATCGCAAAGAAACCCAGAACACTAATTCAAAAGAATATAAGCACTCCTATGTTCATTGCAGCATTATTTACAATAGCCAAGATTTGAAAGCCGTCCAAGTGTCCATCAGCAGATGAGTGGATAAAAAAACTCAAACATTGGTTCTCAAACCAGGTGAGGGTAACTTCAGGTGCATCTAGAAGACATTGCATTCTTGGAAAAGTAATGGAAAAGGAATACTGTCAAGCCAAAAAGACACAAAGCAGATTTAAAGTTCCTCGGGACAAAGTTTTCAAGAGTGAAAGCTGTGTCGTGGAATAAGAAAGTATAACTTATGGAAGAAAGTGACATTTCCCTGATTCATCCTGCAGTGTTCATTCATCACTCCAAAAACAGAAGACCATCCTTTCATACAAAAGTCAACATGACAATGTGCTTCATTGGTATACATACACCTTTTACTTTTTCAATAGTGACACTTTAGGAACAATAAATTCATCAAGACCCTTGGCTGAATTAAAATGGTTTTGTTTTTGTTTTTACCCACATAACTAGAGAAATGCAGACCAAACTAGTTCATTTTGTCAAAGAGCATACCTTGTGCATTGTGGCTTATGATTAGCCATGTTAATTGCCTGTTACATATACATTAGCTTGAACTTAGATATTAAATGTTAGTTGTTATTACCAGCATTTTTCTTTTTGTGGAATCAATATAAAAAAACTTGCACTCTTTAATACATTCTTTATAAACTGTATAAGTGTTTAAAAACTAAAGAAAGAGGAGTGTTATTTCATGCAGATAAACATAATCTGGAGTTTGCCACTGTAGATTACTAAACCAAATTATTTCATTTATTTTTAAAAATGCCCTTTGATGTTTCAAAACAAAAAGAAACTCACTTGATTGAGTGATTTTTACAATCAGCTGTAATTAGCAGTATTTAAAAGCACTTTCAACAGATTGGTCACCTGGGTTCTAAAGGGAAGGTTATATACTCTTGGCAGATTCAAATAAAGCACTGAAAACTTCCCAATATCTTTATTATTCTGTTTAGAATAATCATACTGATAGAATTATAAGTTATGATTTAGTTTCAGGAAAAAAATATTCATCATACATAAACCATTTAGAGGTCAGTTAAATAACAAAATATTGTAAAAGACATGAAGAATTTTAAAACAATAAGGATTTGAACCTTTAAATGTGTGTGCCTTTTAAGAATACATTTTTGAAGAAGTGCCTGTTCAGGCTCTTTGCCCATACAGTGGGCTCATAGACATATGAAAGGATGCTCAGCATCACTAGCCATCAGAGAGATACAAATTAAAACCACAATGAGATACCACTTCACACAAGTCTGAATGGCCATCATAAACAAATTAATAAACAGCAAGTGCTGACAAGGTTGTGGAAAAAAGGGAACCCTAGTACCTTGTTGGTGGGAATGCAGACAGGTGCAGCCACTGTGAAAAACAGTCTGGAATTTCCTCACAAAATTAAAAATGGAACTGCCTTTTGACCCAGCAATTCTACTGCTAGAATTATTCCCTAAGGATCCTGAAACACCAGTTCAAAAGTACCTATACACACCAATGTTCATAACAGCACAATTTACAATAACCAAGTGCTGGAAACAGCCTAAGTGCCCATCATAAATGAGTGGATCAAAAAACTGTGGTACATTTACACAATGGAATACTATGCAGTAGAAAGAAAGAAGGAGTTCACCCTTCGTGACAGCATGAATTGATCTGGAGAGCACTATGCTAAGTGAAGTAAGCCAGGCGGCAGTGAAAGACAAATACCACATGATCTCACCTATAAGGGGACCCTAATCAACAAAATTAACAAGCAAGCAAAATATAACCAGAGACATTAAAATAAAGAACAATCTGACAGTAACCTGAAGGGAGAAGAGAGGACAATAACTGGGGAAAAAAGAAGGACTGTCGAGGAACATGTATAAAGGACGCATGGACAAAGCCAAAGGAGGGAAGGATTGAGTGTGGGAAGTGGGGGTAGGTGGGGCAGGGACAAGGTGTGATGGGAAAATGGAGACAACTATACTTGAGCAACAATAAAAACATGCAAAAAATGAAATAAAATTTTAAAAAAATATACATTTTTAATATATTTGAGTAATGGCTGGGATATAAAAAACTTGTTCTCTATTATATAAAGATGTGTTTACTACAAAATGTTCTTTAATTATATATACCATATAACAAGGTAAAACAGTGTTATGTAGAATAGAATAGTGTAAACTAGATCTTTAGACAAATTGCTGTGGAGCAAAAGTGTTTAAATTAGTTGAGACTGATGAGGATTTTTGCTAGAGAACAATAAAATGATTTTCTCCAGAAAATATTTAATTTCTTCATAAAATAAGGTAAATATTTTAAATATGTATGTCTAATAGTACAGAAAATGGAATAAATACCATAGTGTACAGAAAATGGAATTTGACAACATATTAATGAATAAATGAACAAATGACTTAAAAAAACTTAAACATTAACACTATGGAATACTAATACTTGGCTAAGAAAAATAATAAAATCTTACATATTGCAACTATAGATGGACCTGCAGAATATTATTCTAAGTAAAATGAGCCAATCAGAAGAGGACAAATGCCATATAATTTCACATATATGTGAAATCTAATGAATAACATAAACAAACCAACAAAATAGAAACAGACTCAGAGATACAGAGAATAGACTGACAACTGTCAGAAGGGAGGGTCATTTTGGAGCCCCTTGAAAAATGTAAAGGAATTCAGAGAAACAACCTAATATTTTATAATTTTCAATAACAGTGACATATATGTTATGCTTGCTAGTTAATGACATTTTATTGTTTTCAATATTTTGACTAACAAAATGTATGAATGACTTATTTAAACATATTACAAAAAAGAGATTGAAATGACAGGTGTTCTTAAGGATGATAACAAACATGGTTATTAAGGTTGTTGTACAGATGATGAAAACTTTGTAAGACTAATTATCTTCTATGACCTTAAATATTTTTACCTTTTAATTTATTTTTCTTTTTCTTTTTTATAGCATTTCATTGTTTATGCTGTTACAGTTCTCCCAATTTACACCCTACTCCCCTTTCTGCCCAAACTACCCTTCCTTTCCATAGTCCATCCCCATACTGTCATCCATTTCCATGGGTCTTTCGTATATGTTCTTTGACTAATCTCTTCACCTTCTTTCAAACAGTCCCCACCCCCCTACTCCTCTCTTATCTCTGTCAGTCTATTCCATGATTCCGGGCATCTGATTCTCTTTTTCTCATTGGGTTATTTTATTCATTCAACTCCTCTTATTAGGAAGTGAAGTCATGTGGTATTTGTCTTTCACCAACCAGCTTATTTAACTTAGTATAGTAGTCTCCAGTTCCTTTATTTTGTGCTGAGTGGTACATGCTTTTAGTTAAGTCTTTGTTTATATTTGTATAAGATGTGGAAATTAAATTAAGTTACAAGATAACTGAAAATAATGTATTTTTGCTTAAATATCTCAATTTTCCACTATGTTTTTATAAGTGGACTTAACTTTTTTTACTTTCTTATACTTCAAAATATTATATTTTGAAATAAAATTTAAGAGCTGTTTTTAGATTTCTTGAGTCCTTTTTAAAATTTTTGGATTTGAAAATATTATGATTGGGAACAAAATTTAGAGCTTATCAGGCTGAACATCTTGCAATTCATATTTAGAAAAAGGTTTATTGATGTGTTGGTTTAATAACCAACTCTTCTAGTATCCTTAATATTTGAAATTTGTTTTCCTTCCACTGTTCTGTTTCTTAATACTGCAATTATTTATGTAAAAAATGGGCTCTTTGTAGAGAATGTGGCAAGTAGAAAGATATATGTGAAACATCAATTTGTTGTTCCACTTATTTTTCCATTCACTGGTTGATTCTTGTATGTGCACTTGCCAGGCATCAAACCTACAACCTGGTCATATCATGATGCTGCTTTAACCAACTGAGCTATCCAGCCAGGACAAGACAATATTCTTAACTTGATTTAAAGTCATCTTTTGCTTCCTCTAAACAAATATTTAATACTTATGTGCATACACATACATATATTTATCCAAGAACTGCATTTAATTGCTGCTCCACTGAAAGAAGAATCATCAGTTTTTAGTTCCATTCATTCTTACTCATATTCAAATATTTTGTCATTTCTGTTTTATGCAACCATTCCACAGATCCCAGGACTCCAATTTTATTTGAAAAAGGAATATTCATGTAACAAAAGTAGGGTGGGGCTCTACTAGTGTCCTGTAGACAGTGTAATAAATAACCACAAAGCTAGTGGCTTGAAAATAACAGAAATATATTTTCTCACATTTTGGAAGCCAGAAGTCTTAACCAAAGTATCACTAGATTGGCACTCCTTCTAAAGCTCTACGAGATAATCCATTTCTTCTTTTTTCCATCTTATGTGACAGCATTCCTGGGCTTGTGAGCATTCCATCACCTATTTCTATCTCTACCTTTACATTTCCATCTCTTCTGTGTGTCTGTTTAATCTCCCTGTGCTTTCTCTTATAAATAAACCAGTAAGTATACGTGTAAGCATTTAGGGCCCACAGGATTATCCAGAATCATCTAAAGATCCATAACATAGTCAAATGGAAAAACATATGTTTCCCAAATAAGGTAGCCCAGAATCAAGTGATTAGCATGTGAACATACTTTGGGGTACATTGGTCAGTCTACTACAGGGCCCTAGTTAAATCTAGCTAAAAATAAGCATCATTCTAACTAAGCAATAAGTAACATGTGACTTCTGGCTTTTATCAAAGTGGGATCTCATGAGGCCACCTAGACAGAGCACTGATGGTTCTTTGACACACACATTATGAAGTGTACTCAAGTGAGCACCGAATGTTTTGTAGATACTAGCTGAGGTCTTTTGCAGGACCTGGGTACTGGGTGATTGATACAACCCTCAAGAAGCTGAGAATCTGTGAAAACTAACTATAGTCCACTTAGAAAATTAATCTGTGTTGCACATCAACTGCTTCATCACCCTGTCTCTACTTTTACTTTCTGTTTGTTTGAAAATCTGTAACTTTTCTTGAAAATTAGGGTTTTGGAAAAATTTGCTCATACTCCTCTCATGTCCCTCAATATTTTATTCATCTGACTCCTGTAAGAGTCAAATCCCAGGAATATCTGGTTAATATTTAATATTTTACAGAAATTATAAAATATATTCATCCCACTATATAAACAAGACCTACAAAATTTCTATTAGATTGAATGAGAGTGGCTAATAACACATTTCATTTAAACAAAAGGCAACTAAAAATATTTTGCATGGTGATGAACATGATCACTCTATAATAATAATGCTTCAAAATAAGACTATATTATTCCTTATATTACATTTTGTCAAATGATTTCAGCAAACATGGCCTAATGAACATATTTGAAATTATCTGTGACCATTGAGAATTTTTCAATATTCCAGACATTGTTTTGAATTTAAAACATTAACAGAGATTTTTAAAAAGTTATGAGGATATGGCATACATACTGACTCTGGAAAACAGTGGAATTCCTTTCATGACTAATATCTTTGGATCAATTCAGTTCAATTTTTCTTATAAATAACTTTATTGATACCTGTGGTTAACTTTATTATGGTTAAACATGATTATAAAATGAAAAAAATGGGAAAGTTATGTCGCATTTTGCATCAACTTTCTAGGTTTATCATGGGCTCATTTTCCTACAATTTTCAGTTTATATTGAGCATAGGTTCCATTTAAAGTTTTTGTATGTGACAGTTATATTTTTATTTTATATGTTATCCACATAGACATTATTTATTTAAATGAATTTATTTAACAGGACTATCTTCAGTGTAATCAGGTATGTTCAATGTGTGCTTCACCCATTCAAAATAATTTTATAGACCATGTGAAGGGCTATAATTAAGACACTAATTAACATAAGGGAACACAGCCATGTCTTTATAAAGAGAGACTGAAAGTATGCAAAGAATGCATTATTTTATCTGAGAACTTTTATATTAAGGCTTCCTTTTTCATTGTGGAAGTTCTGCTTTCATTGTTGGTAACTAGAGAAATTCAAATTAATAAAAGGAAAGGAATTTAATATAAATATACAGATGTATCTTAAAGAACCTATAAGGTAACCTGCTTACAGATGGATTCCTCTGGTGTCACCTCTGCTGGGCTATCCATGTCATCCAGGCCTCCTTAGCCTTTCCTCTCTGTCAGAGCCTGTTTGGAATGTCATGGGTCTTATCATCAGTCATAACGTCTCTACTTTTCTTATAAATCTACTTTTTTCATTTAAAATAGACAAATAATCAAAAACAGGTTTCATCTTTCAGTATAGACACTCAAAGGGGAAAAATAGCTATACATCTAGATTATAATCTATAGGGATTTCTTAATGACACTTGATGGAGTTTCCTATCCTTGAACACATCCAATGTGGTCATATAGATAAGATCTCACTTAGAGATGGTAACTCCATAATGATTTTGTGGGTCGAGTGAGGGAGGGGTTGTCCTAGAAGGAAGTTTGATAGACAAACATTCTCATATGTTTCTGCCACTCTATTGATCTGCACTACTCCTGTTGGTCTCTAGGGTCTTGTCTTATAAACAACCCAGCCATATCACACTTACTTACTCTTATTCTTCCTCAGGACTTTTCCCACATGGGAGAAGGACTATGTGAAGAAGAAGGAGCAAAATAATTCTAGTACACATATGTAAGTCAACTCCAATTCTTCTCTGTCATTGCTATATGGTTTACTCATTTACTTGTTTCCTCCTCATAGCCTCTTAACTGGGATTCCTCCTTCAGATTGAAATCTTCCTCAACATTGATGCCTGCATCAGCTCACATAGACCATTGTGAGTATTTCAAGTTCTTACTCTTAAACCTTATGTAAGTCTTCATGCTGTAGCAAATCTGAGCATTAATGTCTAGAATTCTTTGTACAAATACTTAAGAGCTTAATAAATCAAAATAGTTTAGTAAACAGGGATTCAGCATTTATGATTTGAAAGGTTGGAAGAGCGGGTGGTTTTATATGGGAAATTTTTTATTAGTAATTTTCTCATGGAATTTATCACTTATAATCTGTATTATATATTATTTATGTGCACATCATCTGTCTTACCAGGCAGTAAGTACTTCAAGGGCAGAATCCATATAAATTGACATTGAAACATCTCATATTTTAACACTACTTGCACTAAAGAGTTTGTAAACATGTAGTGGCAAAAGGAAATAACAAATGGAGGTCAGAAGAAAGGGAGTGACGAACAAATCAAAAAAGAGAAAGAGAAACAAAAGAAAATGAAGAAGCTAGAAAGAGGAAGAACAGTGGAGATGCGTTTTTGAAAGCCTAAGGAAGAGAATAGCTGAATGAAATGCTTACCATTTTCTTGCAGCACTTGTATTTAACAATTTTGAGAGAGGCAGCATGTTAAGTCAGGAGATAAAAACTGTGAGCAGTAATGAGGAAAGAGGGCTGTGTGTGCAAAATGCTATCTGGAAGCTTAAGTTGGAACATTCATGTAATCCATGGAGTTGATCATTCGGATATTTTAATCTAACACTATCCACAACATTAGAGGCACACCTTTTTTTTTCTTTTCATTTTTCTGGACAAATACCTAGCAGCTAGTAGCGAAAGTAGGAAAAGGAAGTGCCTTTTCTCTACACTTGGTCCTTTTAAGGTGGAATATAAGCTCTTTGCCTTAAGTTCAATAATAAGTTAATCACAGTACGTCAGGGTTTCTCATGTGGTGACAGCATAGATGTCTACAATCTTGCCAGGGGATTTTTCTATCTGTGCTTTGTGATTCATTGAGTGTGAAATTTCTTGAGTTGTTAGTATGCTACTAACACAACTGGTTGAGATACAAAATGCTTTATTTACATAGATATTTATCAGACAATCACTAAATTATTCAAGGGTTTTCTTGATTATATGAGAAGACAGAAATAAATATGTAACATATCCTATTTTCCTAAAAGCTTAATATATATTTGGAAATGACATGGAAATTAATGAGGCTCTAGAATACATAAACAAAGTCAATATACTATAATTAGTAGAGAAGTTAAAAGAATAATCTGAGATATATGATGCTTAGAAAATGTTCTGGATAGAGGAGAAATTCATCAAAAAGTAGGTTATAAAACCAGGTCTTTAAATAATTTGTATGGCTTGGATAGGTGATTTGGATTTTAGAAGAAATTTCATAATTTTCCAACAATTGAAACAACAAAAGAAAAATCATTAAAGTAGAATAAGAAGACTGCTTGTCCAATTATTAAAAATTTGGACTTACTACATTACAGATTTTAGCTTAAAGAGTACTAAGTCAAACTAGTACTTAAGAAAAAAAAATAAATAGCAAAATACAAAGATTTTTAAAGACTTTAGAAGACACATAAAAGAATTACCCTCCTAAGACTTAAAAGACTTTCCAGGGCCAGTCATACTTTATACTTTAATAAAAGTTAAACCAAGTGAACATTTAGGGCATATTGTATCTCTCTCTCTCTCTCTTTCTCTCTCTCTCTCCAGGCATTTGTGTCAGGGGAGGAGGTGGCTATGTAGTAATTGTATGCATTTTAAATTGGTCTCTTTTTATAATCTGTCAAGCAACCAGGATAATAATTATTATTTATTTAGTAATAAACAAATAATAATTATTTATTTGTTTAGTAACAAAATTGATGATTTCTTTTTGGCTTCATGTGAAGCTGTTCTCTTCAATATATGTAGAAATCATCACACCTCTTACTATGTTTCTTTCCTTAATTGATCTAAGTTAAAAATAAAAGCAGCAAAACTCATGAAATTTTAGTGTGTCAAATGAAATCAGCCTACTCAGAAGTAACTCACTTTCTGAAGATACAATCAAAAGTGAATTCTTGGGAAGTAGACTATTAGCAGCCTTACTTAAGGCATTTTGACCTACTAATCAGAATCTACACTTCAATTTACTACATAACATGAGAGCTTGTATCACCTTTTCTTGTGGTTTCGATTTGTTTTATGTTGAAATATATCGACTGACTGGGTCAGTCAATGTAATCAGTTCTAGAAATTATTTCTGTGTTCCAGAATGTATCAGATAATAATTAGATAATGAACATAAAAACATGTTTTTAACCATTTAGTCTATATATTGATTCAAAAATCTCATAATCTTATCTATTCGATGTTTGATTGGATCAATATCACTTTTTTAATAAAATTAAGCATTTGGAAAATAATCATTACTCCCATATCAAAATGCCACAGTAGTTTACCTTACTTAACATTTTACATAATAAATATTTGTATAATATCTTCTTTAAGACATGTCATGATCAGTAGCTAATCTTAGTTAAGTGAGCACTATTATTTAACAGTTTTCTTGGTGCTCTCTCTGTTGAAACTATAAAATTAATTACATGAGTTTTTAAATCCCATTATCTTGATCTCTTTCCATAATTTAATAGTGTTTTACATATTAAACATCAAACAAATATTCAGCAGCACCTGTTGAGTAATTTGAGCACAGATGTCTGATACCTGTTGGCTACAGGTCTTTGTGAAGCCGAGTAGGTCAGGGGCACAGAAGCCTAGCACACAATATGCATGAGCCAAGTCACCTATCAAGGATTATGGGTTGTTGATGTCAGTTAACTTTTAAACTTTGGACACTTAATAAAACTATATAAAACCAACTCTAATCACTGAATAAAAACAAAACAATACTGAAAAACAAAATTGCACTTGTTTTTGAAAGGACAGAAAGTTTAATCAATGATTAATCCAGTTGGATCCTAAATATACAGGCCATAGAGAAGTATATGTTTATTAATATATAGGAAGGAGGATAAAATTATTTCTAAGAAGCAGGAGAAGTAATAAATACCCAAACTAAGAAATAGAAACAAATAAAAAACAAACAAATAAGAATCTACAGGAAGGATTCAAATGTAGTGGTATTAGAAATGATACCAGCATCTTATAAACCCAAAGATTAGGAGAAAAGAGACAAGTATGTCTCTAATCTTCTTGAAAACATACATTTGAATATGGATGTGTATATTTTTCCATTGTAACCTATAGTGTCAATTTTTATTAACATGCTTATAAAACAATACTTCTGTCATTTTTCTTGGAAATCGTATAGCTGCCTATTTGTAGCTTCATATGATTTTATCCTTAGGTGATCCATCTCTAGCCAAAATGCTCAATAACACCCAAAATGATCATTTCCATTGAAATGAGAAATAGTGGAACTGCAACTGGAACTGGAAATCACTGGTATGGAAACATCCACAGCACTTAAAGAACTAAAAAAACACTCAGCTATGAACCACATAGATTACAATACAAATGTTTGAGCAGGATGGTTACAGTCATGTGTGGAAACAAACCATTTTCCCTGGGAGCTGGCAGAGGCGGCTACAAGACAGGCCTCTAGCAAAAGCAGCCACCATTGTAAAATGTTTCATAAGTCCAGAATGAATGCTTGAAGTCAGCCACCTTTACAAGTTAGTCACAATTAAAGGCACTTTCTAGTATAGTCTGAGAGAAATAGAAAGGATTAGTCTAACCAGAAGCTCCAGGCCTTCCCTTCAAGAGCCTGGAATAGGAAGATACTGATCAGCTCATGCACTACTAATTTTCATGTCTATTATATATCTCAGTACAGGTTAGAGTAGCCAGAATGTTCATCAAAATGATTTATCAGTGATGCAGATAGTGGAGTTGCTCAGAAAATGATGGAGATAAGGGATCACACTGGCTGGATTAAGTCCAGAGAAAACCTTCCCTACATATACATGAATTTCAATTGTATGAGCTGATCAAGTTTCTTATTTTTAATTCATTTTGAGCTTTCTGTAACTATTGACAAAAGCAGTTTAAGAAGTCAATGATATAAAAATGTAGTGAATAAGTATGTAGAAGCCATATAACATATCACTGTGATGTTGAAATGACACAGGCCCAAATAAAATTTGAAATAGACTAAACGTAAGATGACATACTGGTAACAGTATTCAATGATATTAATATCTGCTCCATTCCATGTGGATTGTCTTCTCTTCTTTATAAAACAATGCTGTTAGATATACAAAGAGAGAATATGGAAAAGGTATGGCCTTGTCACTTTAACACTAAAGCTATAGGTTCTAAACCTATCTTTCTAATGAAGTGTGTTAAAAGCCCCCCTTTAACTTTTAATCAATATTGTAATAAAAATAATCATGTGTATGCAAATGATGATTATTGGAAAATTAATTTTAATATTTTAGTAAGATAACATTCTCAAATATAAAACCTTCCAGCACATAAGGATCTGTCTGAAAGTTTTTCTTCAAGTTACAGAGAGTAATTTACTTACTGATTTTATCCCTCCTGTGAAATATTAGTTTTCTAATTAGATTATTGTTATCTAGGAAAGAGCATGAAATATGTGTGATAAGTTGAAAAATAAAGAATATGACAGGAGAAAAATTTTTAGAATTCATATTTCTAAATTGAACATAGATGATATACATTATTTTCATTGCTAAAGAATGAGTTGGAGAAATGTTAACTGGTCAATTATTATATGAGCTGTGTCCAGATGTTATTCAGGCATGTAATAGGAAAAGTAGAGACATTTATTAAAGAAGATTTGATACAAGAAACATTGTACATAGGACAATGACACCTCAGTTTCCTCCAAAGTAAGCACCTTGGGACCTCACACAGTTCTCTACTTATTCAGTTATTTTGAATGCCAGCCACACAGTACACATGCTCACTCAATAGCATCTACTGTCCCCACTGGTTAGTACAGTAGAGCCATGCATTCCAGTCCACTCTCCTTGGCTGCTAGACTACGTGGATGTCACTCAAACCATTTACAAGGCAGACCTTATAAATTAGAAATATATACTTGCGTGGAATACAGGATTTCTAAGCATTTCTAAAACACTCTCCTTAGCTGCCAGTATACATTGATGTCATTGATGTCACTCAAACCATTTTTGTATGGCTGAACTTTTCTGGACAGACCTCATAGTATTAATAATGTATACTTGACTGAAATACTGAATGCCAAGGCACTTCCAAAACACCCTGTCATCTTTATTAATAGCAAAAAGTACATGCTGCAACAAAATAATCTAAACTGTCCATTCAGAACTATCAATAATATGAGCATAAAATAATAATAATTATAACATATGTCTATATACATTCAATACTAAATGTAGCCATGGAATTTGATAGGATGAGAAAGAGAAACTCAGATGATTCTATGACTTCTCTAATAATATATAATTACTAAATAGTTAAGGTTCACTCAAGGCTTCTGA
This sequence comes from Phyllostomus discolor, assembly GCF_004126475.2. Classification (NCBI taxonomy): domain Eukaryota; kingdom Metazoa; phylum Chordata; class Mammalia; order Chiroptera; family Phyllostomidae; genus Phyllostomus; species Phyllostomus discolor. The sequence goes on along the minus strand of NC_040905.2, from coordinate 156,138,872 downwards.
TGGAATATCATAAGATATGAGTTTTTCAATTTTCAAAAAGGGAAATAGTCTATATTTACAGAAATATAAAATATTTTATTTTACCAATATATTTGTGCCACATAGATGTCTACGTATCATTTATTTAGCCCAACTTAAAATCATTTTCTGCCAAACAAGATATTTATAAAGCAATTATAAGTAATTATAAATTAAATATATATTTTTAAACTGAAGAATCAAGGCTGAATGTTCTTAAAATATTTACAAATATTAGAATATATTCTAACCTTACAAATTCTATTTGAGTATAATGTTTACTTCATTACTTTTAAGATACTTTTCTATATGAGTTTTTAAATTATCTTTCTTTAATCCTATCACTAAGTTATGATTACATGCATACATATTTTTAAGTGCCAAGCTAGTCAAAATCAATAATTAATTTGATTTTAATCAGCAACAGATCATTTTTAAATTACAATTTCATCAACTAAATATATTGGTAACCCTCACCCTAAAGGTCTCTGGCTTTTGATCATAAAGAGAGAGTGAAACAGAAAGTATGTGCTTTATGACTTATATACTTATTAACAGTCTACTGGGCTATAACCAAGCTATGGATGCAAAATTGAAGGAAATGATCTTTGTCTGAAAATATCTCTAGTACAGACATTTATGGTTAATAGGAGAAAAAAGGATAGGATAAACAGTTTTGTCTGAGGGAGAGATTAATAAAACTATCTGACTATAAAAAGGTATTTAGACATTTTGTAAGCTGACTAGAATGCAAACATAATTTTAAGTAAAGGAGGAAGAGTGACAGTACAGATATGCATAACCTAATTATTGAATTAATCATTTCTATGAACGCCCACCCAGTGTGTAGGACAGTGTTCTGCCTTTTGGGGAATAGAAAACATACATAAAGCATTGTCAAAGTATTAATGTTCCTTGAATCTCCAAACAAATAAGAGATTTTTTTAAGTTTTCTACTGAAATTTCCTTAGAGTGATGATGAATACTGATAATAATAAAAAGGAAGAGGTAGCTTCTGTGCTTTAAATTTCCCAAGTACAGCAAAGGTATAAATAATAATAATTCCTTAGTTAAATTCTAATCATCCCCATCACCTCTCTTGCCCTCCTGTTTCAGTTTTTACCCAAATAAATGAGAGAACTTTAAGAAAAATAAAGTCTTGGATAGAATAGTCTAGATTGCTTGTGCAGAAACACCCACATTTCGCCAGCGATTGCCAGTCTCCATGTACTACGTAGACATGGCAACTGGGTTATTTTGGGTAATTTATTTATTTCACTTGCATTTCATGAGCCATCTTTTTCATGTAAGGAAGAAAATTTAAATAATTGTACTAAAGTGCTCTGTAGTAAACCTGAGAGTCTATTTTAGAGATAATTATTATAATACTTTTGAGCTTTAAAATTGTTTACTTTTTAAGAATATTCCTGAAAATGCATATTCTACTCAAAATACATGTATTTCTTTACATTCAGAATTATAGAATTTCCACAGACGCATTAAAATATAAGAAATGTTGTCTGGCAGCATACTACGAAAGTTCCTTTTCAGATATGGAACAAGAAAGCAAATTCAGACAGATTTAAAGTATCAAATACAACTTTACTAATACAAAAAAAAATGTGAGTGTAAGGCATACAAAGATTCATTGCATTGGTCTATGAAATATTTTATTTTATTTTATTTTATTTTTAAAAAATTTTATTTATTTAGTTTTAGAGGGGAAGGGAGGGAGAAAGAGCAGGAGGGAAACATCAATGTGTGGTTGCCTTTCATGAGCCCCCCACTGGGGATCCGTCCTGAAACCCAGGCATGTGCCCTAACTGAGAATGGCACCAGTGACTCTCTGGTTCACAGGCCAGTGCTCAATCTACTGAGCCACACTAGCCAGGGCAATATGAAACATTTTAAACCAAATAACATTTTTCTGGATTTTTCTCTCTTTTCAAATTCTGCACATACCTAGAAAACACATATTTTCATTATTATCTGTTAATAAAAATTCTAGGATTAAAATTGTTTTGTAATAGTCAATGTCTTTTATATCTGTCTCATAAAGGAGATTTATCTAGCAGAATATCAATCTTCTTCCCCTTTACTCAAGAATTATGAAGACATTAATTGCCAAATAACTAATTGCACATAAACCCACCTAGGAAACCTCAGAATTCCCTTATTCTTTCTTCTGTGAAGCAAAAACTGAATTATCTTTTTAAAAAAAATACTTTATTTATTTATTTCTAGGGAGAGAAGAATAGATAGAGAAAGAGAGGGATAGAAACATCAGTTGGTTGCCTCTCTCATGCCCCAACCCAGGAGACCTGGCTGGCAACCTAGGCATGTGCCCTGACTGGGAATTGAATCAGTAACTTTTTCATTTGTAGGATGACACCTAACCCACTGAGCCACACCAGTCAGGGCAGAAAACTGTAAGCCTTTAAAAAATAAAATAAAAAACAAAACCTTTATAGTTAATCTGAGCTTCAGCTTTTGTGATTAACAACAAAAAAACAATAATAATAAAAGTTCTTATAGCCTATGTTTCAAAGACATATTAGATGTCAGTAACAATGTCAACTTGAAATCAGATGCCTTTGCCTGAATCAGAAAATCTATATTACAGGTCAAGGAGTGACAATCTATAATTATTTGATATGGAAATTTTAAAATTTTATGTAATGGGACTTAGACAACAGCTCAGAAAGTCCATGTTCTAATGCACCTGTTCTGTTACAAATATATACCAATACGGATAAATTTTAAAATACTTAAAACCAAAAAGATATAAGTGAGCTATAAAACAGTGTTGACACTAAATAAACTGAAAACAAACATAAAGTAAAGAAGAGGTGAATTCATAGGCTCCCTGTGAGGGATAGGCCATGTGGGCCAGAACACTGACTTTGTAAAGGTAAGGGAAACTGATGCTGCTCCACACGTGAGAGCAGAATTAAGCTCCATGATTTAAATCTGAGGTTAGAGTGTGATGTTCCCTTTCTGCCCAGCCTCTCTACACTTCCTCAATCTCCTGCTTAAGCATGGATGTTGAATAGAAGTTCAGCCCAATCACAAGCCATGTTTATTGCTTAAGTGAAACTCTATGTTTAGGGAGATAGGAACAGGTAGAAACAGCCTTGCCTCAAGGATATAAATCAAGTAGTCTATTAAATGGGTTACTATATCTGTAATATCAAAAGAAGACGGGAACTCAAAGCAACATTACAAAAATATGCTGTCAATTGGGGGCCCTCAGTAATACATTCCAGAAAATAAGAAAGAATGCAAATAAAGAGAAAAAATAAGAAAGACTTTGAAGTATTTTTCAAAAGTCCCAATAATGAATCAACAAACAGAAGCTCCAAAACATATGAAAAAATTCCATTGCTAAGACAGTAATGAAAATGCAAACTTGCAAACTTCTGTACATTTTAAGTCAATGTACAGAACTGTCTGAAAAAAGCTTCATCACATGTATTATGAACAATTTTTAAGAAGAGGTATTCTATAAAATTTCACAAATAAGAAAAAACAAGCATAAGTGAAACAAATGATGAGTATGGGAAAAATCAATTAGGAAATTTTGAATGAACATAATCATTATTGAAAAATACAATAAATATGATAATTCTATCTCTATAGTGTCAAAGCCAAAAGTAGTGATTTAGAAAATATTACAAAGGAATTTACTCAGAATACAACACTGATATATAAATAGAAAGCATATATCATTTTCTTTATGAACCATTACTGGATAGGTTAAAGAGATTATAGTACTTCAATTCACATGTAATAGGCATCACAGAATAAAATAAATTATATTGAAAAATAATCTTTGAAAACATAAGATTCTACAACTGGAAGAAGTTATACTTTTATAGATTAAAAACATTATGAAAACAAAGTAATGTAAATAGGAATAAACCCATAGATGGAATATATTACAACTGCAATTTATTTGTTTGTAATTTCCTATGGGAATTTTATTTTTATTTTTATAATTTATTATTATTTTTCTTTTTTTATTATTTAAGTGCAGTTGTCTCCATTTTCCCTCCACCTCTCCGCCTCACCCCAGCCATCCTCACATCCCACCCTTGATGCTACCCACTTTTGGCTTTGTCCATGTGTCCTTTATACATGTTCCTTGACCACTCTTCCCCCTTTCCCCCTGTTGTCCCCTCCCACCCCACCCCCCTGTGGTCACTGTCAGTTTGTTCTTTATTTCAATATCACTGGTTATATTTTGCTTGTTTGGTTGGTTGATTAGGTTTCACTTATAGGTGAGATCATATGGTATTTTTCTTTCACCACCTGCCTTATTTCACTTATCACAATCCTCTCCAGATCCATTCATGTTGTCACAAAAGGTATGAGCTCCTTCTTTCTTTCTTCTGCATAATATTCCATTGTGTAAATGTACCACAGTTTTTTGACCCACTCATTTACTGATGGATACTTAGGTCAGTTCCAGAACTTAGCTATTGTAAATTCTTCTGCTATGAACATTGGAGTGCATAGGTTCTTTTGAATTGGTGCTTCTAGATTTTTATGTTATGATCTGAGCAAAAAGTTCTATTTTCAGTTTTCTGAGGAAATTCCATACTGCTTTCCACAATGGCTACACCAGTCTGCATTCCTACTAACATTGTACTAGGGTTCCCTTTTCTCCACAACCTCACCAGCACTTGTTTATTGATTTGGTTACGATGGCCATCCTGACCGCTGTGCAGTGGTATCTCATTGGTTTTAGTTTGCATCTCTCGGATGGCTAGTGATGCTGAGCATCCTTTCATATGTCTCTGGGCCCTTTGTAGGTCCTCATTGGAAAAGTGTCTATTCAGGTCCTTTGTCCATTTTTTTATTGGATTGTTTGTCTTCCTGGAGTGGAGTCGGGTGAGTTCTTTATGTATTTTGGAGATCAAACCCTTGTCCAAGGTATCATTTGCAAATATATTTTCCCATATGTTTGGTTCCCTTTTCATTTTGTTGATACGACAACTACAGTATTTTTAACTGTAGACTATTCTTTTCGTTTAAAAAAAGATTTATTATGCCTTGGTTTTGAATATATAGCTTAGTGGTTAGACAATCACATACTTTATATAGCATTCCCCTGAATATTTCTACTAGACCAACTGGCACCCTATAGAGATATTACAATATTATTAACTATGTTTTCTGTTATTTACTTACTTTCCTGTGACTATTTTGTAACTAGCAATCTGTGTTTCTTAGTCCCTTCACCTTTTTCACCCAGTGCCCCAACCCCAACCACCTCCCCTCTGGTAACCATCACTTCTCTCTCTGTGTATATGAGTCTGTATATTTGTAATAATTACTGCATATACAATCATCAATAAAATTATGCTTAGAATGATCAGAAAAAAATTCTTTAAAAAATACTGCCAGAAAAAATAAACATTTTCTAAAAACATTTCTAAGTAATTCATGAGTCAAATAGGACATTATAAGAAAAATTAGAAAATATGAACTGAGTAAGACTGAAATAAAAATTTGTAGAATAAAACTAAATGCTTCACATTCAAAGTTATGACATTGAATCTGTATATTAGAAAACATAAAACACTCCAATCAATTATTTTAAACTTCCACCTTAAGAAAGCAAAAAGATGAGCAAAAAAAAATAAGAGAAGGAAATAATTAATACAGATAAGAGCAGAAGTAAATAAACCAAGTCCAGAGGAAAGATGACATCAGTAAGAGCAAAAGTAGGTTGTAAGACTATGGAAGTGGAAGGTGGGCTGAATGGGGGAGAGTGAAAGGGAAAAATGGGTCAAGTGTAAAAGCATACAAAATAATAATAAACAAATAAATAAATAGAAATCTTAAAAAATGATAATCCTAGACAAAAATAAGTAAATAAGTAAATAAATAAATAAACACACACAGATGAAGCACAATTACCAATTTCAGGAATTAAAAAGGCAGTATTACTACATATATTACAAATAGTTAAAGGATAATAAGGAAATATTATGGACAGCTACTTATCAGTAAATATGACAGTTTATATTTATAGAGTTCTTATAAGACACAAAGTGCCAAAGTACCCTCCAGAACAAATATATAACATGGATAACCTTATACCTAAGAAAGCCATTGAATTTACCACAAAAACAGTCTCACAATAAAAACTGCAAAGTCAGATGCCTTCATTGTTATATTCCTTCAAATATTTAAGCAAGAAACAATATTGACTCCACATAAATACTTCCATAAAACAGAAAAACCACTCCCAAATAACTTTATAAATTTGGTTTTACCCTGATACCAAAATCAGAAGATAGAACAAAGACAAATAACCAGAGTCCTCTAATGCTCATGAATATAAATGCAATCCCTTAATAAAATACCAGGAAATCAAATTCAGTAACATGTTAAAAAGAACCAAATGTGTGACAAATTTATGATTAGGTTGAGAAATATGGATGTAGGGTGAAAGAAACATTTTTTCAACTTTTCTTAAATCTAATATCACTCTAAAAATATTTTTTATAAAATGAAATGCACACAGTTCTTACTTATTTTGTTCACTTTCATATTTCTTGGAGACATTTTCTTAAATTCTGACTTAGAAAAAGTAATTTGACAGTCATTCACTTCACTTGATGGCTATTTTATTGAGAGTCACAAAGTACAGATTTTATCTGGCCTCTGAATCTGCTGAAGGATATGTTTTCTTTTTTCTTTAGAGTATCATTGCATAGAGTGCTCTCTATTCTTACATGTCATTTTAGTTATCAGATTTATTTAATAAAGTCAAAGTAATTGTTGAAGATTCCTTTAGTATCATCTTTTTTTGCAAATGCTTCTCTAACTTCTGCTTTTTTGAAAAATATTATATTTCTCTCTATATATATAACACAGCAACATTTTATACTTTTTAGATCTACATAATCTTTACACTGCAGTCCTCAGATATGAATGTTTATCACTGTTACTCGAGGAGCTTATTTTCCTCGCATGGATCTTTTGTAGCTTTTAGAGTAGAGCCATAGAATGAGTCTTGAACAGAGACTCTCTCTTCAGGGAAACTATATGTAGATATATAGTGCCTTGCATGGTAAGAACATACTTTTTCCTGGCTGGTGTAGCTCAGTGGATTGAGTGCGGGCTACGAACCAAAGCATTGCAGGTTTGATTCCCAGTCAGGGTACATGCCTGCGTTGCAGGCCACAGCCCCCATCAACCGCACAGTGATGTTTCTCTCTCTCTCTTCTCCATCCCTTCCCTCTCTAAAAATAAATAAATAAAATCTTTAAACAAAAAAAAGAACACACTTCCTTTATCTTTCTATGCTAAAAATTATAATTTTAAGTCAGTATTGAACAAATCAATTAGTTAAACTATTAAAGTAGTATAAACAAAGGGGAATTTAGATATAAATTCTCAAGTTGGGTGTTGAGAAATGTGTTTTCTTAAAACTTGGGTGAAAGCAGCCAGGCTCCAAGGTTGTACATTATTTATAGAACCTAGTCCAGTACCTGACTATATTGATTTTTACATCCCACCAACACTATAAAAGCATTCCCTTTTCTTCATATCCTTGACAACCTTTTTTTTAAATAGTGAGAATTCTAAGGCTTCTTAAAAGAGATGGCAGTATGTAATTGTTTTGTTAAAATTTCGTTAGTCAAGAAGTACTTCTCAAAATGAGTCCAGTGTCCCAAGTTTGTCTTCCAACTCTAACAATTAGAAGGTGCTGCATACAGTACTGATTCTCAAATGCTTTTGTCTTTACAGACCCTAAATGAAATTGAAATTTCAATTTAAGGTTTTCATTATATTTTCCAACATATTTGAAAGGATGAAATTTCTTTTGTGTTGTTAACTATTGATATTTTAAAATAAAAACAAAAACAAAAACTAGTGTCACAGGTTTGATTCCCAGATACATGCCTGGGTTGCAGGCCATGACCCCCAGCAACCGCACATTGATGTTTGTCTCTCTCTCTCTATCTCCTTCTCTTCCCTCTCTAAAAATAAATAAATAAAATTTTTAAAAAATAAAAATAAAAATGTATAAAATATAAATTAAATGTGATCAATTAAATTTATTAAATATATTCAATAAACATAACAGTCAATATAATTTATTGTAATGAGTTAGTAACCAATTAAATGTAAATTAAGTATAAAACTAAATATATCATTTATTTTTTCCAATTGAAACTAAATGTCTTTGCAATATGCTATATAACATCATCTGTTTAAGCAATTTCATATCAAAACTTTTATTTAATGTATTTTTGTCTTTATGTTTTTGTTATACTCTCACTGCTGTATTTTACTTTAACATATTATTTTATACTCACAATTTTATTGAGCATTTACCATAATTATTCCCCCATATAACTATGTATATAACATACAGTTATCTAGAAAATATATTTCCTGTGATCATGCATGAATTGAGAAGATGCTGTAGTGTTTGAGAAAATAGCACTATAATCTGATATAGGTTTATTGAAGCAGACATTCTCACTGTCACTGCTGTTTTGAGAATCCATGGAGGCAGGATATGATGGAAGAATAGAGAATAATTGGGAGGATATAGAATAATAAGACAAGACATTTCAGTTATTAGACCAAGCTTTGGAGATGGTGAAATATGTTGGATCCTGGTTAAATTATGAGATTAGAGGTACAGAATTTGCTAATAGCCAGGAGGTGGAGAATGAGAGAATGAAAGGAGAGGATTGCTGGAGAGAAGGGGCTAGTGGATAGAGGGGCAAAGGGGAAATAAAACTGGGACAACTGTAATAGCATATTCAATAAAATATGCTTTAATTTTTAGAAAAAATTAGAAAAGAATTTATGTTTTTCTAAATTTTTTAAAGTGCTGACATATCAACAATATTTTCTAGCAGAGGAATGAGAAAATGGTTATCATTTAATAATTGGGGAGCTATATGTGAGACATATTAAAATACCATCTTCCAAGTGAAAACCTTGTATAGAAATTTGACTTTTATGTCTGAAATTCAGAAATTTCCATGATAGAGATAAAGCTGGGAATCAACACCATGGATTGTGTTTAAAGCCGCTTGGTGAGATTATCTGGGAAGTCAGTAAAGAGAGTGAAAATAAGAGAAGTCATCAAAAAACACAGATATGAAATGTGTCCAGTAATATTAGAAAAGAAACTGCCTTTAATGCCAAGTGTTGCAAATGCCTCCAGAAGGAGGAAATAATTGTCTGTGTAAAGTCCTTGTGAGGTGAAAAACATGGTAGTGGCTAAAACCTGACCATTGGATTTACCATTGTGTAGGTCACAGTTGACCTTGACAAGAAACGTATGGAGGTGTAGTAGGAACAAAGGCCTCATTGGAGTGAGATTATGAAAATATGTGCAAAGGAAATGCACATTTTGAATTCATAGTGTTTTATAGCTGTGTTTTCAAAAAGAGGTGCAGAGAACTGAGAGTGTAGCAGCTGGACAATGAATTGGTGTCAAAAGACATTTTATTTTCCCTCACGGGATAAATAAAAGGATGCTTCTATGCTGATAAGAATGATCCAGGAGAGACATAGGAAAGCAAATAATGATTCAGAAGAAAGTGAGAGGGGAAATTACTAAAAAAATAGTCCGAAGTGAGAGATGGAGCTCAGATCTATAGGCCAAGTGGAAAGTGTCCTTGGCTATAGACATAAATTGTTTAACCATAACAAGACAGGTGGAGGCAGATATATGAACATAAGATATTAAAAGTTGGATAGGTGGGGCTTGTTGCTAATAGCTAGCCATGACATTTTTCTTCTGGGTTTCTATTATAGAATTAAAATGTCAAGGGCCTCACCAGCAGGCATTTGGGTGTATTTTTGTTACATTATGCACACATTTTTGGTATTTATGGGGAAAACATTTTAAGTAGAAGCACATGTGTTTTGTAACTGCCAGTAGAAGGTACTCTCCTTTCATATCATGTGGATATATTAATAGGGAAGTGTTATCTGTAGAAAAGAAAAAAGTATGAACATACAAAAAAGTATAGTGAAAACTTCCAGTACTTTCAGTGCTCCCGTATACAAATTCTGAAGTAAACTTTTCATTGAGTCCACACACTACCAGCCAGTACTCATGATGTGACCAGACTTAGAGGAATGTTTGCTATATCATCTTTGGTTGCTATATGATTTGAAAGAAATTTGTTCATTCAACCTAAGCAGTAAAGTTACCTTATCATCACTCCCTTAAAAATACTGACATCAGTTTTTTCCCTAAAGTTGTAGAGAACTTTATTCACTTCAAGGCTAGATAACTTGTCTCATTTGTATACAGTGCTAATACATGAACTTCTTGCAATGTATCTAAAATGATTCATTAAAAACCATTAAAATTAACATAATTTGGAAAATATTTTAAATATTTTAGAAGCCTCTACCATCCATTGAATGATATTATAGATTTCACATGTGTCTTATGTGTTTTTCAAAGTAGTAGTATAATGTATACATTATTATCTTTAATTCATTGGTGAAAAATTTGAGTCTTAAAATAAGTAAGTTGCCAAAAAACACACAGGTAAGTGTTTGAGAAAGGTAGGATTCCAACTGAGATTTCTACAACATTTTCTCTTTAAGCTCTGAGGTGCTTCCAGTCCAGAGGTTCATATCAGTATTAGCTTGCACAGGCATCCATTTTTCTCCTGTGGCATCCTAGAGAAAGTGTCCAGGTTTTGCTGTTCTATTAGGTGACTACAAGAGACTTTTAAGGAAGATTAAGAAGTTTTACTCTAGAGCTAGAATGTATTCGGCTCTCTCATCTTTTTAATTTTATTGATCCCCTTCAAGTCTCTGCATCATTGAGTGCTCTGGAAAATCATTTTGCTACCACTGGTCTACCACTGATTTTCTGATGCTCTGAAAGATAGCTGTAGAGGGGAGAATTTTTGTCAACATATTTTGACATTTTTGTGTTATCATATATGTTTTGGGAGACTATGCTCACAAAAAAACCTCAGCTGACCTAGTTTCTGATTTCTTGAGTCATTCTATTTTTATACAACCTTGAAAGTAAAATGCCAAAACGAATGTATTATCTACTCCAATTTAAAGTAGTCTTTAGAATTTTGTGTTTGCTTCCTATTTTATATGCACTAAATATTTTCCTTAAATATAAAAAGGCAAAAAGAGTGCACAGCACTTAACTTACTTTTAAAGTACATTTTTATGAAGGAAAAATCCTGTATAGAAAAGCTAAAATGTAAAACCCAGAGCATTTGGCTCCCATTCAACATGAGTAAACATATAAACAGCCTGTTGAAATGCACATCCCTTAGCAGGGGGATGAGTTTTCTTTTCTTAGGAGCTTAGCTGGAATCCTCATTGATCTACTTCCTAAGACAAGTTCCCAATGGAGTTGGACTAGCTTGTTCATTTTTATTTTATTGATATTTAGGGTTTTTGAAAACATGAAAATGTGCTTCTAAAATATGTGCATTAAAATTTAATAAGAAAAAGTTGAGTAGATTTAGATGCTGATATTTTAGTCCATGACCATAGCTTTTAAAAAATTACTCTGAAAACAAATTATTTAAAAGCTAAAAGGTGCAGTTTGCTGCTAGTTCTCCTAGATAAATTACTGACAAAATATTTTTGTCTTAGATTTTTCATCCAAAGGATCATGTTTATTCTTTGTGATGTAGTCAGTCATCTATATGAAGTTGGGTCTCAAGTGAATAATCAAATTTGTTTATTAAATCAAATAAAAATGATAATAAAAGAACACAAAATAAGCTTTATTACAAGTTTTTAACTTGTATTTAGAGGTGGGAAATATAAATGGCCCCTTTTGCATTATAAATGACACATTTCTTAATAGACCAAAAAGTCATGTTATTAGAAATGCAGACAACTGTAATTGAACAACAATAAAGTAATTTAAAAAAAGAAATCAGTTGTTTATAATGCAAGCATTGGCAATATTTGGTTCAGAGATAAAAGTCCCTTATATCACTGAAAAAATAGTTTATCATTAGTTATAGTTAGACTACTCCTCTTCTTATATTTTTTAATATTAAGTTAAGTATACATTAAGAAGGCCATAATGTAATTACAGGCAAACAACTTTTAAAAATATATCCGCATCAATGACCAATGATTTTTAATATCTATTCATGCATTTGATAGTCACTTGTATATCTTCTTTGGAGAAATATTTGTCCAATTCCTTTGCTCTTTTTAAAAATGAGTTGTTTGTCATATTGTTGATGAGTTGTAAGATTTATTTGTATATTCTGAATACTAAGCCATTATGGGATATATCATTTGCAAAAATTTTCTTTCATTCAGTGGGTTGTCTATTCAGTTTCTTTTATTTATTGTCATTCAATTATAGTTGTCCCAATTTTCCCCTGTTGCTCTCCCATACCTCCCCCCATACCTCCCCCCACTCCTTCACTCAGTCCCCACCCTCTTGTGCATTACTATGGGTCTTCTATACATGTTCCTTGACTAGACTGTTTCCCTTCTTTTCGCTGTTTTCCCTCCCTCCCCTCCTTTCTGGTCACTGTAAGTTTGTTCTTATTTCCATGTATATGGTTATATTTTGCTCACTTGTTTGTTTTTTTGATTAAGTTCCAATTATAGGTGAGATAATATGGTATTTGTCTTTCACTGCTTGGCTTATTTCACTTAGCATCATTCTCTCCAGATCCATCCATGCTATTTTGAAGGGTAGGGGTTCCTTCTTTCTTTCTGCTGCATAGTATCACATTGTGTAAATGTACCATACTTTTTTGATCCACTCATTTACTGATGGGCACTTAGGTTGTTCCAAGCACTTGGTTGTAGATATTCAAAATCATTGGTCATTAAAGAAAATGAGAATCAAAGCCATAATGAGATACCACATCACACCCATTAGATGAGAAAAAAATGGAAAAAATAACAAGCTTTAGCAAAGATATGGAGAAGTAGGAATGCTGATGCATTGCTAATGGGAATGTAAGATGATATAGCCACTGTGGAAACAGTTTGGCAGTTCCTCAAAAAGTTAAATATAAACTAACCATATGATCCATCAATTCCACTACTAGGTATATACCCGAGACATGAAAGCATATGTCCAAATAGAAAATGCTTACACAAATGTTTATAAAAAATATTCATCATAGTTAAAATGTTGAAACAACCTAAATGCTTATCAACAAATGAATGGGTAAACAATTGTGGTATACACACACACACACACACACACACACGAGTATTATTCAGGAATAAAAAGGAATGAAGTACTGATACATACTGGAAGTTAATGGACCTCAGAAACATTATAAGTGAAAGAAGCTAAACACAAAAGGCCACAGGTTATATAATCCCTGTACAAAATATCCAGATGAGGCCAATCTATGGAAACAGAAAGCAGAGTAGTGCTTGCCAGGGTTAGGGGAGGGGGAAATGGGGAGTTATTGAGTACAGAGTGTACTTTGGGATAAACTAAAGGTTTTTAAACTAGAGAGAGGTGGTGGTTGCACAACTTTAGAATGATTAATGGTATGCTATCAATTTTACCCCAATTGTTTTTAAAAACATTACAATACTTTGGGAAATAATCTGGAAGCTCCTCAAAAAATTAAACATAGAATTATCATATGATCCAGAAATTTCACTGTTAGGTATATGCCCCCCAAAACTGAAAGTTTATTTTTATGCAAAAACTTGTACACAAATGCAGCATCATTGATAGTAGCCAAAAAGTGAGAGAAAAACAAATTTATACCAATTGATGAATTGATAAATAAAATTTGGTATATCTGTACAATGGAATAGTAATTATTCCACAAAAAAGGAACATTTAAAGTATTATGCTAAAAAGAAGAAACAAGACATAAAATGCCACATAGTACATGATTTCATATATGTGAAGTGTCCTGAATAAGCAAATCCAAAAGATAGAAATTTAATAACTGGTTATCTAGGACTGAGAGGTACATAGGAATTGAGGGGATGATGGTTAAGGGCTACAAGATTTCTCTGGGGGTAATGAAAACATCCTAAATTTGTGTTGATGATTGCTCAAACCTGTGAATATCCTAACTGTCATTTAATTGTAGGGAAAATAAATATTTAATGTATATTAAATATTTTTATATAATGAGACAAATACTGTAAGTTGGACAAATGCTTCTAACATTTATTCACCACTTAAGAGTACTGCAAAAACAAACTAAGAAAAAAATGTAGCTCTAGCAAAGGAGAGTAAATAAATTTAGAAATTTAAGAATAATAAAAATTAGCCCTGGCTGGTGTGGCTGAACTAAATTTGATTGCCAGTCTGTGAACTAAAAGGTTGCTGGTTCGATACCCAGTCAGGGCATGTGCCTGGGTTGTGGGCCAGGCCCCCAGTTGAGGGCATGCGAGAGGCAACCCATTAATGTGTCTCTTTCATATCCATGTTTTCTCCCTCTCTTTCTCCTGCCCTTCCCCTTTCTCTAGAAGTAAATAAATAAGCCCTGGCTGGTGTGCCTCAGTGCATTGAGCACTGGCTTTTGGACCAAAGGTCTGCTGGTTTGACTCCCAGTCAGGGCCCATGCCTGGGTTGCAAGCAAAGTCCCTGGTTGGGGGTGCTTGAGAGGCAACCACACATTGCTGTTTCTTTCCCCCACTTTCTCCATGTGGTTTGCCTTTTATAAAAATAAATAAATAAACATCTTTAGGAAAACTTTAAAAAATTAAGTAAATAAAAGTAAATAAATAAAACCTCTTAAAAAACAATGGTGAAAACTAAGTTTTCTCTGCAACTAGGATAATTTATTCCATTTTTTTACCAACTACCTATTGAATGCCCAAAATGTAGTAAATATTCTGCCCCTTGTATTTTATAGTTTAGAAAATTAATGCTTCTAATAACTTTGAAAACATCACAAATTTTAATGCAATGTTATTTATTGAAAGCTATACTACTCTAATTATGGTGGGCACAATTTATCTTAAATATTAGGGCTACTGTATCCTTTGAGATACAATATCTCAAGGTGACCTACCAGAGTCTATAGGATTTGCTCTAAACTAAGAAGATATTTGTCAACTGAAAAAAACATATAATTACAAATCACAAACTATGAAATTTAAAATACAGACAGATATCAGTAAATGCTTACTTATATGACTACATAATATGGTATTATTGTAATTATTCAACAGCAATTTAACTTATTTAGCACACAAATATAATAAAATTAAAGTCATAAGAAGAAAATTAGTAAATTATTATTTTATTACAATTTTTATTGTTTTTCAAGTACAGTTTTCTGCCTTTACCCACCACCCCAGTGCACCTTGCCTCCCTCCCCTATTTCCAACCCCTCCCTGTTATTGTCAATGTGTCCTTTATAATTGTTCCTGTAAACCCTTCACCCTTTTCCCCCTTTATCCCCTCCCCTCTCCCTTCTGATCACTGTCAGCCAGTTCTCAATCTCAATGTCTTGGGCTATATTTTGCTTTCTTGTTGATTTTATTGATTAGGTTCCTGTTAATGGTGAGATCATATGGTATTTGACTTTCACTGCCTGGCTTATTTCACTTACCATAATGCTTTCCAGTTCCACCCATGCTGTTGCAAAGGGTAGGAGCTCCTTTACTGATGGGCACTTGGGTTGCTTCCAGCACTTGGCTATTGTAAATTGTGCTGCTATGAACATTGATGTGCATAGGTTCTTTTGGATTGGTGTTTCAGGGTTCTTAGGATATAATCCTAGTAGTAGAATTGCCGGGTCAAATGGCATTTCCATTTTTAGTTTTTTGAGGAAATTTCATACTGTTTTCCACAGTGGTTGCACAAATCTATAATGCCACCAACAGTGCACTACATCATCAAAATGTCCATACTACCCAAAGCAATTTACACATTCAATACAATCTCCATTAAAATACCAATGGCATACTTCACAGATATAGAACAAAAACTTCAAAAATTTATATGGAACCATAAATGACCCCAAATAGCTGCTGCAATTTTGAGAAAGAAGAGCAAAGTAGGAGGAATCACAATACTTGATACTAAATTGTACTACAAGGCTACTATAATAAAAACAGCCTGGTACTGGCATAAGAACTGACACATGGACCAGTGTAACAGAATAGAGAGTCTAGAAATAAACCCAAGTCTCTATGGTCAATTAATATTTGACAAATGGGGCAACAGCATAAAATGGAGCAAAGATAGCTTCTTCAACAAATGGTGTTGGGAGAACTGCACAGCTACATGCACAAAAAATGAAACTTGGCCACCACCTTACACCATACACAAAAACAAATTCAAATAAATTATTCTTAAAAGTAAAATTTACTTTAAAAATTATCTTAATGTGTAATGTAAAAATTCTGAGATAAGTACCCAGAGCCTCCCAATATTTTAAAATTAAAAATGTGTTATTACCATTTATGTTTTTGTATTTTAATTTTATTTTTTGATTACAGTTTACATTCAATATTATTTTATATTATTTTGCATAGTTATTAGACAATTATATAATTTACAAAGTACCTCCCCAATAATTCCAGTACTTTACATGAGGATTCATGACTATTTCATAAATACCAATTTGTATTTCTTAATCTCTTCATCTTTTTACCCTGTTCCCCAAACCCTCAACTCTGGAAACTGTCAATCTGTTCTCTCTGTCTATGAGTCTGTTTCAATATTTTCTGTTTATTTATTTTTTCTTAAGATTCTACATATAAGTGAAATCATATAGTATTTTTCTTTCTAGGATGGACTTATTTTACTTAGCATAATACCCTCAGTCCACCCATGCTGTCAAAAATGGTATGATTTCATTTTATGTTTTGTTTAAGATTTTATTTATTTATCTCTAGAGAGGGAAAGGAGGAAGATAGAGAGAGAGAAACATCAATGTGTGGTTGCTGGAGGTCATGGCCTGCAACCCAGGCATGTACCCCGACTGGGAATCGAACCTGCAACACTTTGGTTCGCAGCCCGTGCTCAATCCACTGAGCTATGCCAGCCAGGCATTCATTTTATGTTTTAAAAGAACATATGGATAAAATAAACTAGACTTTGCTGATCAACATACTTTATACTGTCATCATTAAGATTTTATTCTGAGAAGAAAATTTATTATAATTTGAGGAAGAACATTAATATGTGTGGAGCAGAGATAAATGTGTGATATGGGTATTTCTACAATAAATGAGCAGTTTAAAAAAAGAAAGAAAGAAAAAGAAAAAGTAGGTTTATCAAATTAGGAAACACAGCCAAGGTCAGATTGCTGGTAGGAAAAGAGAGCATTTAAATACCCTTTAAATGAACTCCAGTCCCATTATTTTTGCCAGCGCAGGGGGGCACTTCCAAAGTAGACACTTTGAAAGTTATTGGTGTCAATTAAAACTGTAAAAGAAGCACAAGTCAAATGGGGGCAGTATAAGGAAGATCTGAAAGTGACTTTATCATGCCTGTGCACATGAAATAAATAATCAACCATAGGTATCTATTGAAGCTCTCTCTCATATCCAACGTACATAAAAATTGTGATGTTTTGCCAGACTTAGTTTTAACTTTCTCTCTTGCTGTAGAAAAGAAAGTTGTCTTGAGATTTAAAGAGCTCAGTAAAAGAGAGATCTATACCACCGGCATAAGTGGAGAGATACTAGCTTTAATTGTTCTGGTTTTGCTCTGTTGCTTTTTAGCAGAGTTAGACAGAAAGAAGAGCCCTCCTCCACTAAGAATATCCCTACTAATGACAACTAATCATGGAGCTCTCTTGTGCAACTATTACATACTGGTTACAGTTTATGAGGAGCAGAGCTAATGGGAAAACACAGACTGAAATCCCCAATATATTTTTGGATTTTCATAAATGACAAGTTAGTAATGGGGCTGAGATAGGCTGAACTGAAATCCTCTTTTTCATGATATAATAACAGACAGTGATTAAGAATTTATGGCATATAATTGTTCATAATATTTCTTATAATACTTTGTATTTCTTTGGTTGAGTTATCTCTCCTCTTTCATTTCTAATTTTATTTATTTGGGTCCTCTCTCTGTCTGTCTCTCTATGATGCATCTGGTTAAAGGTTTGTCAATCTTGTTTATTTTTTTTTAAAGAACCAGGTCTTGTATTCATAGATCTTCTGTATCATTTTAGATACAATTTTATTTACTTCTGCTCTGATCTTTATTATTTTCTTTGGGCTTGTTTCATGTTCTTTTTCAAAGGTTCCTTTATGTATAGATTGCTTATCTCAGCTTTATTTTCTTCATTTTTTGAAGTAGACCTGTAATGCTACACATTTCCCTCTTAGGATTGTTTTCCCAGTGTCCCACAGATTTTGAGTGGTTGTGTTCTCCTTTTCATTTGTTTCTTCAAATGAAGTCTTCTCTAGAAATCACTCATTTAGTCACTTACTGAATAAATTCTTTGTGGAAACATATTTTCAAAAAGGAGATAGCTACATGGGGAGGGAAGAGGGGGATTTAGCTGGTGTGTGTTGTGTACATATGTTTGTATAGATGTTCCTTGGCCTTTGCTGTGCTGTGTTTACGGAGATACATCTGGGAAGGATGCAGTCCTGGGAAGGTTCTATCTTTTGATTTCTTCCTTGATCAGATTGTTGACCCATTCATTGTTTAATGACATGTTATTTAGCTTCTATGTCTTTGTGCATTTTTCAGTTTCCTTCTTGTGATTGATTTCTACTTTCAAACAGTTATGGTCAGAGAAGTTGCTTAATATGATTTCAATCTTCTTAAAATGATTGAGACTTATTTTGTGTCCTGACATGTGATCTATCCTAAGAAATGTTCTGTGCACTTGAAAAGAATGTATGTTATGCTGCTTTGGGTTGAAATACTTTGTAGATATCAATTAAATCCATTTGATCTAGTATATAATTTAAGGCTGCTGCCTCCTTGCTGATTTTCTGTCTGAAAGATCTATCCATTAAGGTTAATGGGGTGTTAAAATTCCTCACTATGACTGTATGTCAGTCTCTCCATTTATGTCCATTAGATTTGCTTTACATGTGTAATTTCTTATCTTCTCTCCATGGACATTAGTGTTGTTAAGAATTCCCACATATTTTATCAGTGCTCTGATGGGTAATATGGAACATACATCTTTGAAAAATTGTGCAAGAATTTCTGTGGGGTAACCTCCTAGGATGAGTACTGCCAAGTGAGAGTTTTCACCTTGGGAATTTTGACGGGTCCTGCACACTGTTCTCAAAGGAAGGGGCGTTTCCTTTTCTCTCCAGGGGAATCTGCTGGGACTTCTGCTTCCGCACTTTATGCCCAGGGTTGGTCACCACCAGACCAGAATCCTGACAGTAATAGTGCTCTCTCCCCAGTGTTTGCAATGCGTGTATACCCATCACAGAGATCAGGCATCTCTGACATGTAGAGGTGTGTGCACTACCTCTTATTGTAAGCACATGTGCTTACCCTGTGTCCCTTTAGAAAACACAACTTTTGTGAGTTTTCTGCACTACAAAGATGTTGAATCTTTTCTGGCTTTGGGTTGTGAGGAATGCTTTCCAGCTTGTGGTTTGTCCTTTCACATTTCTGCATTTTTCCTGTTTTCCTTTTGGGCAGAGAAAGAGCCATCCATTGCCTAGGGTCACAGTTAACACAGCTATCTCTACCCTGAGATTATGTACACACTCACCAAAATGGCTTTTTTTAAAATATCTGATCTCTAATCCATCTGGGATTTTCCTTTAAAACAACAAAAATATATGAGCAAACACAAAAATGCACTCTTTGTAAGATTCCATTTATAGTAAACATTCAAAATAGGTACAGGAGTAGCCAGGGGCAGGAGGAGTATGGAGTGAATAGTTTTTGTCCAGGATTTTCTTTTGTGGTGATGGAACATCCTGCAACTAGACAGTCATGATGCTTATGCAGCATCATAAGTGTATGCTATGCTCAGGAATGGCACAATTTACTGTATAAATAACTTTTATTTAATAACTAAACTTAATTACTTCCTAAAAAAAGGAAAGTATAATAAAGAAAATAAAAGAAAAAGATCAAAAAGAGGAGTAAAACAACTTCTGGTGGGAGCAGGAGAACCAGTTGAATAATAATCTGCTCTAGAGCTGGCCCTGCTGCATCTTCCAGAGGTGGCTGCTCCTCTGTGGCAGGAACCAGGAGAGGTTCCAGGGAGGGCTCCTCAGGCAGGGGCAGAGGGACCTCAGTAAGGTAAGGAGATGCTACACAGGCCAACACTGGCTCCAAAGCTGCAGCTGGTAGGGCAGCTGGTAGGGCAGCTGGTAGGGCTCTGGAGGTGGACACCCTCCGGGTCTGAAGCAGCCTCCTGGTCAAGCCCCTCATGGAGCTCCTCAGGATGTACAAGAGGTGTTGAAGCAAGAGCTGGAGTTGCAAGAGGAGAAAAGATCACTCATGTGCTTGTATTTCCATGTGCTTTCCTAAGACAGGACACAGCCAGAGCTCAGGACACATCATTCCAGAACATCCTCCCAGCAGGCAGTCCAGCACACTGGTGGTCTGAGGCCAGTCTTTGCTCCTGGCCAGCCTCTTAGGTGCTCCCTATTAGTTTGTCACCAACCCCTCCAAACCCTCCCCATAAGCTTGCATGCACCTCCACTCCTATCCTGCCCCCACATTCTCCTTCTCAGAGCCCTGGGCTCTGTGTCTTTGGGCTACAGGTTATGTGTCCCAGTTTGTTTAACATGGGCACGATGCTCCTAGTTGGAGTTGGAAATCATAAGATTCCTGTGGAGTGTAGGTGGCTTCAGGGGAGGTGTCTTTCTCTGGCCATACAGGGGCTGTGGTCCTCAGGACCCCTGGGTAGCCACAGTCACTTGGGGCCTGTTCTGGTCTTCAGTGGTATGGCATAGCTGCCCCTCACTTGCGGAGAAGGGCAGGATCTCCATCAACCAGCTGCTTTTCTTGGGTTGGTGCTGGTGTTGCCAGAGGAGAAAAGATTACCTATGTGCCTAAATTTACAATGCCTCTTCCTCACACACAGCTCATAGTCAACGCTTTCCAGAGAAGCCACAGCCCAGGGCTTACCCCAGGAGGCAGGAATATGCATGTGGCTTACGCAAGTGCTCAGATTCAGGGATCCTCACAAGCCTGTATTCAAAGTGTCAACCAGGATGTAGTCATATCATTATTTTATATGACACCAACCAAGATCCTCTCAATGTTTGACATTGATAGTATCCAAGACCATCCAAGCTGAACTGGTTGGAGGCAAGTTCAATTTCTTACTGACTCCTGAGTGGTGGGCTTCAGTTCCTTGCTGGCTAGTTGGCAGAGGCTGACCTTGAGTCCTTGTAATATGGGCCTCTCCTTAAGGCACCTGAAACATGGCAGCTAGTTTCATCAATTTGAGAAAGTAGGTGCAAATGAGAGATAGAGAGTGAACAAGAAATGTGAACAAAAAGGAAGTCACAATGATTTATAACCTAATTTTGGAAGGACATTCCATCACATTGGAACATCAATTTTCAATCTTTTCATCTCATGGCACAGATAAACTAATTCTTAAAATTCTGTGGCATTGATGGTCTGACAAAAAATAAGAATAATTTTCATTCATTTATACTGGGTGGTTATTGTTGTATTGGCTATCATCATTTTCTTATTTGACAATCTAAGGCACAGGTGGCAAATACAAGGCCTGTGGGCCAAATCTAGCCCTCCACCTTGTGTTATCTGGCCCAGCACCTTGTTTCTACCAGGCAGCAGCGCCAAGCTCCTTGACCCTAGTTAAGGAGTAGTTACATTTATACAGCCCTAAAATTACATTTGGCTCTTTGAAGGCAACTGGGAAGCTGACGTGACCCCGAGTGAAAATGAGTTTGACACCCCTGATCCAAGGGGAAAGAGATAATGTCACTGACTATCACCTTATTTACTTCATTTTTTGAAGTAAATGAACAAACTGGAAAATGAACAAACTGGAAAACATAGCCCGGTTGTCCATGCCCATGTTCCAAACCTTTACTCACTTTTTAATTCACATCACACCACTGAAAATTCCTTTCCAGGTACCAACAATCTCTGTTTTATTAATGTTCTAAGGGTGCATGTTTGGGACCTCCTTGTTCTTTCATAAGGATAGAACTCTGTTTATCACTGGTTTCTTTTGAATTACTTTTTGCCACACCTTCCTGTTTTCCCTCCTAATTTCTCTTCATGTACCAGGTACATCTTTACTTTCCTCTGCTCTAAACTTCGTTATTGAGTCTATTCTTTCTGTTTCTATTTTACTGATGAAGATTCCTGAAATTGTAATTATTCAAGTGTTTTTAAGAATCTTCAAACTTATCTCTACTTATCAACCTGATCTCACTTGCAGACTGAATCTAAAAGAACTTAATTGCTTACTAGACTATTGAATGCCAATATGACAGGCCTTTTTCATTTTCCACTTACCAAATATTTCAAAAACCCATTACCAACAAATAAGTATTCTGTAAAAAATATAGTCTCCAATTTCTCATTACCAACTTTGGTGCAAAATCTTTTGGCTACATATAAAAAGTTCAGCATGATTTCCTCTTTTGTGGAAGAGCCTAGCAGTAAACTATTGGGTAGCAAATTCTTCCTGACTTTATTACAGGCCCATTATTTCATTTTCTCAGACCCAGTATTTCCAAAACAAGGCATTTTCTCTAAGGACATATTCCAAAGAAAACTAGGTATAAATATATATATGAATATGTTCATTGTGGTGTGGAGTTGAATATACAAAATTGGAAACCAAACTGAATATCCAGAAGCTAAAGTATGGCTACATAAATATTTACATTAATGAATTAATGATATTTTTTGCCATATAAATGATCATTGTGAATACAGGTTGGCACAAATGTATGTTTAAAGTTGTATGTGAAACACAGAGTTTATTATTGTATTATTTTTTTATTAATGATTGTATTATTTTCCATATGAGCAATTGTATATCTATATTTGCTACATCCTGAATTTATAAGAACAATGGCAATTGTTTTTAATATTTTAATGTGCTAAGAGAGCTGAATGTAAACATACACTCCACCAATTAAAATAGGAAGGTGTATAGACATTCAACATGAGTACCATTAATACCTTATAGTTCTGTATATTTTTGTATATTAAATCACCATTGTAACAGTCATATTGTGCATTAGAGCAAAAATAAAAATAAGATAAACATTAGATATTAGGAAGATTGTTTTTGGAGATAAAGCTAAAGTTCTATTAATGGTAGCTCCTTTTCTATGACTATATATTTGTTAATGAGTAAGACCTCAAAAAGGCATTAATGATCAGAGAATGACTTTAAAAGAAGCTACCAAAACACTGAAAGTAAAAAGATATTTGGTATTCATGAAAAATGAGAAGTTATGTTATTAATATTTTCTGTTTGGAGCCTTCAGATATGGAGATACAGAAGGCAAAACAGGATCATCAGAAATACCCATACCAACTTTCCTGTTTAGACCTGACTATTGACTTTTTTGCTTTTGGTGGCTGATAATTAATTAGTAACAAGCAACCTAAAAACATGAACCCATAGGGAGAAAAAAACATTCTGTGGAATATGTAACAATATTATTTCTGTAGAAGGTGTCGGTATAGTTCAATTATTTAACAAGATAACTTAGAACATAAATAATTCCTAATTAGGGTTGACAGTGTTAAATGAGTAATTGGAAAGATAGAGAGAAAATAGCAAGGTATCCTGAAGGTAATGATTGCATAAAACACCTGCCATCTCCAAAGCATGGGACAAAGAAAGTGCTTTGGATCACTATAATGCACAAGCTTCAAGGAAGGGTCACACACATACTGACACTGAAAGCTCTGAGGAGGTGGGTCCTGGCCAGCTCCTCCAGGCATCTTTGAGCTCGAAGAGAACCAGATGTCTGAAGGTAAGGGGCCAGACCCAGGTGCATGTGTATTTGAGAAGGAACCATGATGCTCTGTTTGTGACTTTTGTAACAAAAGCTACAAACTAGACTCAACTGCTGCTGTTGGAAGTAACTGCTGCTGCAGGATGAAGAAGGTTGTTAAAGGAAGAGGAGGCAAACAGAAAACTAGGCCTTCCTCCCACGTCCAGCTTCTCAGTCTCTCTGAAGTGTCCATTATTGTTAGAACCTATAAGGGAGCAAACTGGCAGAACAAAAATGTGGTATGCAGAGTCTCTCCCCCAGCATGGTGAGATGAATTACCAAAGGACATAAATTCATGAACTGATACTGCAGGAGATATGAAAAGTCAATGACCAGAGTACATGCACACTGAGTTTTTGATGCACTGATTTGTGTATTCAGGTGCTATAACCATTAATACACATTGATTAAATGAAAAACAAATGAGTCTGTTACTCTGCTCTGCTCATATGTAACCAGGTATAATATATGGTCCCCAGACTCCACTTGATTATTTAGTGGTGAGTTTGTTCTAGGTGCTAAATTACCATCTGGATTTATATCAGTTATCCTGTCATTATTACTAATAACATCACATTTTACTTTTAAAAGTGTTCCAATTTGGATGGTAAGTTATATGGTTACTCAAAACACACTTTACCCATAAATAGACATGTCCAATATAAATTTTTTTGTGTGTTTTACTGGCAACATATATAGAAATATTAGTGATAAAATGGAGGGAACACATAGCTATATTGGTATAGATAGTATCAGTGATATGAAAAGAAATATTCTTTTTGTCAGATTTCATTTATTTATTTTTAGAGAGAGGGGAAGTGTGGGAGAAAGAGAAGAAAACAACAATGTGTGGTTACTTCTCATGCACCCTTTCTTGGAGACCTGGCCCGCAACCCAGGCATGTGCCCTGACTGGGAACTGAACCAGTGACCTTTTGGTTCACTGGCCAGCACTCAACCCAATGAGCCACACCAGCCAGGGCAAAAAGAAACATTCTTAGAGCAGGAAATGTTTGAGTTGGGTGTTGGGAGATTAGTTGAAGTTCACCACTGTCTTGAGGAAAATACAGACACCTCAGAGAGTAGAAACAACACAGTGCATATAGGCGATACATGAAGTTCTAACCAAGACATGGAATGAATTTGAAAATGCATCTGAAGAAATAAGCAACCAATCAAAAGCATCTATTGCTGACTCTGAACCTACCCAAACATTTCAGTTAAAATTCTACAATGTTGATGATGCTAAGGGCATTACAGATACTGTCTCATTTAAAATTGAGTAGAATTTAAATAAAATCAAGAATATTTCTGTTTTTTTTACTATGATGCATGAAGCTTCTATAAACATTTGTGTACAGATTTTTGCTTGAACATAGCTCTTTATTTCTCTAGAAAAAATGCAAGGAATCTAAATGGCAAGTTTAAAAATATATTATTTTCAGAGGAGTATTTTAGCTGTTCTGCTTATATATTCTTATCTTACTCTTCTTTTCAGCACTTGAATCACTGCCATAATCTTGTATATGCACTTGACACAGTAGGCAATGGACGAATGTGCACGTGTGCATGGGTGTGCATGTGTGTGTTTGTGTGTAGGAGTGTCCCTCCTGAAGGAAATTCTTGGCCAAAGAGATTAAAGTGATGAAAGAAAAGAAAGAGGTAAAACTTCCAACACATACTCAAGAATCTTTCCAGGTCTAAACATTTGGTGAATAGACCCTAATCAAAAACTTTCTATTGAATAAAACATGTGCAACAAAAACTTAGACTTTTCTTCCAGTGGATTTGAGATGCTATCTATCTCCCCTTGTTTAGGAATGTGTTTAGTTCTTTCACACCAGTATAAATAAGTACAATGATTTTTTTAGACACATTGAAGATACCCATCTGGGCATGTTCTCAGGGAGATACACTTGGGAGCTGAACAATGCTGCACATCACTGAGCTGTAACATCTAATTATTGCTGGTGGGGAAAGCAATAATGAGTGGGTCAGCTTTCAGATAATGCTGCTTTATGCATTTCTCCTGGCAAGACATCTACTTGTCATTTATTCAGCAGCCAATGGATGACTCTACTCATCAGATGTTTGAAAGCAGTATTTTTTCTGAAGGGCAGGGATTAGTGCAGGGGTTTCAAAACACAATACCAAGAAAACTGGGCTAGAGAAGAGCTCTAACTCTTGACTCGTTATAGGAAATAAAACTTGTGGTAAACTGAGTCCTGTGTAACAATGATATGCAGACAAATAAAAAGAAGACACACATAACTACTGATACTGGTTTCAGTTTCCTCAACAATACTTAAAAAACATAAAAGCTTTCATCTGATTTCTGGACATTTCTCCTGTTCATCTGACATTTTCTTCTAGTTTTATTGCTTTTAAGGTGTTCTTTCACATTTTTTTAGTTTAAAGTGATATTTTAGGCTTCCTTCATAAAAGTTGTGCATGATATAATACATTAAATATCTGTCAGTCAGTCAGTCAGGACAACAAAAATAACCATTTATTCTGAAGTAAAATGGTCATTTTTTTAAAGTTTTTCTGCTCAACTTTAATAAAAGTAAATAAAATCCTTTAGTGGATAAGTTAAACAAATATAATGATGAGTCATTATTGTGGGAGAACCAGACTACTCATTCAATAAAAATAATTTTGCTTTAACCTAAAAACTCCTGTTCTTGGTAAAAATAAAACACATGCTTACATACCCTCTAGCATAAGGGTGCTATTTCTTGATAAGGATGCTGTTGGATGTGATATCATTGGTATATTCAGATATTCTTAAAACTATTTTATATAAGCTATTGCCACTTCAACATAAAGTTTTCCAATAAATTTCTATTTTAAAAATCTACTACATTTTCAAGATATGGTTCAATATAACAATTTTTATTTTTATTCTTTAAGATTTTTATGTATTTACTTTAGACAAAGAAGAAGAGAAGAAGAGAAACACCAATGTGTGGTTGTCTCTCACATACCTCCTATTGGGGACCTGGCTGGTAACCCAGGCCTGTGTCCTGACTGGGAATTGAATCAGCAACCCTTTGGTCCACAGGCCAGCACTCAATCCACTGAGCCACACCATCTAGGGTCAATATAATGACTTTTAAGTGCATTTTAGGAAGAATATACTAAAGCTTCATTTTTACTTTTAGCTTTATGTAAAGTTTAGTCTTAAGAGTCTTTTACTCTCCCTCTGCTGACCATCCCTTAAAAGAGCCAGTTACATATATCTCCTAATTCAGTGTATATCACTGATAGTCACATGACCATACACCCATGTTACATATTTATACCACCTCTCATAATAGAATCTACTGACCACAAACTATGTTGTGCATAATTCTCTCCATGACAGTCATGGCCTTATTCTACTATTTTTTCATTCATGAGACTATGTATTAATTCACACTAGTGATAATGAGGTAATTATTAGCAAAAGCACAGTGGGTATTAGTGCTACAATTAATAATACATAATTTGTAAAATATCTCAGAGCTGATTATTGCATGCCTACATCATAATGCACTAAAAGTACTATTTTCAAAAAAGTATCTATACTTACATACATATCAATAATTGTGGTAAATATGAAAGAGCTTGCTTTACATATAAACATGCATTGGGCAAACTTTGTTATAAGATCCTTGCCAAACTTTTAAGTTATGTATCCCTGTTTCCTGAGTTGTATTTTTAAACTATAACTGCATAGGGAATTTACATGAAATAGGAGAAGTTTTAATATAAAAATTATGATTAATTAGAATCTGAGTGAAATTCACTAGATTAAGTTTATTTTATAGAATAAAATATACACTTCTTTTATCAGACATAAAAAATGCAAAAATAAAAAGATAGATTTACAGGCAGAAATATTTAATATCAGATGCAAAGTCCTTAAGTGTACTTTACACTAGATCTCTGATATTAAACCTGGTACAAATTCTCCCTCTTCTTTCCTAGGAAGCATTTCTCTTTCTACCTTCTAGGACCACTTCGTCCCATGAGCACCTACAATGTTTTCTGTATCATCAACTAGGTGATTAGTTAAAATATCTCTTATATTGTTATCATCAACTACCATATATTCTTTAATTATTTTTTATTTGTTTTGGTTTATTAAGGCTCATTTCCCTTAGGTTCATAAAGTTTTCCAAATCAGAGGTCATTTGTTATACTGTATTGCCCACAAGCATGTAAATGGGCTGAGTTAAACAAGTCTGGTATGTAATGGTGATAAATGAGAGACAGGTGTGGCCTCAGAGCAATGTCAGTGCTATGTGCAATATCACATAAATCATGCCACTGGTCAAGGGTGATATAATGTGCAAACAATTGTACATTTTAAAGCCTCTCTGTTGTCATAATAAATTTGGAAAGCCTTCTTATATGCATTTGTGTGATCATTATATCTAGATTATTATATTCTTCTGAGCAAAAGTATGGTGTACAGATACTATTCTAACCTTTTCAAGTGGAAAAATCCTGAAATAACCCTTTTGGACCTCATCTAATTGTGCATAATTTTCTATGGAAATATTACCTACTATCTTTAGGTCTGCTTAACTAAATATCTACCCCTTGTCCAGCTTTAATTGCTTTAACACAACAGAAAGATGTGCTCTATTTCTCCAGATGGATGAATTTTGTAATTATCAACATTCTAAGCCACTGTGTTCAGTGCAATTATGTTTTATCCAGATATATTAATTGAACTTTTTAAAACTGATTGCTTTATTTCAAAGAGTTTAACTAGGTTGTTTGTGTGAGATTATAAACATTCCATAAATGAAAATATTATGCATTGTTTGAAGGACAACATCTCATGATAACATGATGCTTTCAAACCACTGGAAATGAAATACAAAAGTAAATTGAGTGTGTTAAAAAAACAGTGATTCAATTTAAGACTTGGGACTTTTTTCAGTACTATCCCTTACAAACTTATTTTTTTTTATTTGTGCCAAAACATTTAACATAATATGCATCCTCTTAATAGATTTTAACTGTATAATACAGAATGTTTAACTATAGGCACACTAGAACAGCAGATCTCTGAAACTTACCTATCTTGCATAACTTAAGTGTTATACCTATTGGTTATAAACGTCTCATATTCTCCTCCCCCATCACCTGGCATTCATTGTTATATTTCCTGCGTCTACAAGCTGATTGTTTTAAATACCTTGTAGAAGTGGAATCATTCAGTATTTGTCTTCAGTGACTAGAAATTTCTTCTACATTTCTTGCCAGGCAGGTCTACTGGCAAATTTTTTTTACAATTTTTGTTTTCCTGAGAAAGTCTTTATTTCTCTTTACTTTTGAAGGACAATTTCACAGGGTACAGAATTGTAGGTCAGTGAGGTTTTCTTCTGTCAACACTTTAAATATCTCACTTCACTCTCCTCTTGCCTGCATGGTTTCTAACAAGAAGTCAGATGTAATTTTTTCTATAAGTACAGTGTTTTTTTCCTTTGGCTATTCCCCGAATTCTTTCTTTACCTTTTATTTTCTGTATGTAATATGCCTAGGTATAGTTGTTTTAATTTTTGTTTTTACTTTTGTTTTTTACATTTATCTGCTTGGTGTTTGTGTTGCCACCCTTCAAGGCCAGGCAGGTTCACGGTCTTCATGCAGACAGAAAAATATTCACGGAGCCTTTGGGATGTCTGGCATGCCTTTATTCACAGGTGGGCAAGTCATTACATTGCAAGCTGCCTGTATATCTGCATGTCTCATGTCATGGCCCTTGCTCCCCAGCGTGACAGCCATCGTGGCATCTGTCCCCTTGTGTGTTTTTCGTCATCATCGCCCCCAGCAGGGAGTCCCTACCTGTTTAAGTACTAGAGGGGGACAAAGCCAGAAAACTGCCAGAACATTACATAACATAATACAATTCTGCACATGAGAGCCCACTTCATGTTATGGGAACAGTTTATCGGACCCAGTCTCAAGGCTATGAGAACACTAGTTATCAGGCCCCTTCAAGGTTATGGGAACACTGCTTCCCTTAGTTACCCAGACCCCTGGGTGAGGAAGCCAGACTGCCTCCACTTACCCTACATGGTTCTCTGAGCTTCCTGGATCTGTGGTTTGGTATATGACATTAATTAGGGAAAATTCATATTCATTATTGTTTTAACTAATCATTCTCTTCTTTTCTATTTTTTGTCACCATCTTATATTTTCATTACATATATGTTACACCTTTTCTAGTTGTCCCACAGTCATTAGATTTTTTTTCAGTTCTTCGCTTTTTAGTTTGGGGATGTTTCTATTGATATATTGTCAAGTTCAGAATCCTTTCTTCAGCATGTCTAGTCTGCTGATGAATCCATATATGCATTCTTTATTTCTTTTACAGTGTTTTTGATCTATAATACTTTTTTAAGATTTCAATCATTATGCTTACATTGTCCATCTGTTTTTGTATGCTGTCTACTTTACCCATTAGAGCCATTAACATATTAATCATAGTTGCTTCAGATTCTGAATTGATAATTCGAACATCCTGACATATCTGTTTCTGAGGCTTGTTCTGTTTTTGGTATGCCTTCTATTCTTCCCTTGATAGCTGGACATGAGGTACCAGTGAAAGGAATTGCTGTAAATGGGTCTGCAACAATGTGGTGATGAGGTATAAAGGGAGAGAAAGTGTTCTATAGCCCTGTGAAAGGTGTTTACTGAGCCTATGCCTCTGGATTTTGAATTTCATAATAGTCTTTCAATTTTCTTTGTCCCTGTTTGAAAAAAATGTGAGGGGACAGGATGATAGAATGAGCTGGAGTTGTGTATTTCCCTTCTCCTGCATGGAAAACTAGTGCCAGCCGAAGTAGGGATATTTCTCTTCATCAGCTCTAATAATACCCAGCTGATTAGGCTTCTGTTAACTAGTTTCCCCTGTGGGCAGGCTTTTTAATGAATGGTAGAGCTCTCTGGGATATTTCAAAATGGTACTATTTCTCCTCCTTTGATCAGAAAATGAAGAGGATCTTCCTTGGATATTTACTGTGGAAAGATGGACAAACCCCTAGTAGCAAATCTCACAATATTTTGGGGGCCCCCCCTCAAATTTGTTCCCCCTGGAGTTTTTAATTCTCAGTGTAGGTCACAGTGAGTCTCCAGAAATTTGTCAATTACTGTTCCAATTTCCCATCTCAGTTTTGGTGTTAGGAGCAGTTTCTACTGTGAGTTTGCTCAGGTAAGCCATTGGCCCTTTATCTGCCCATCTCTTCTATCTTGGGAACAGTGGTTTGCCATGTGCTCCACCCTGTCCCATAGATCTAAGGAGAGTTGTTGATGGTTTAGGCTGATCAGCTTTTTAATTGATGTTAGAACAGAGTGGCAACTGGAAGTACAGGGTTTCTCTCTGGGATGATTAAATTGGCCTAAAATTGACTGTAGTGATGGTGTACATATCTGCGAATATAGTAAAAACAATTGAATTAATTAATCACTTTACATGGGTGAATTTTATGGTATGTTACCAATAATGCTATTTAGAAAGGATACTATAAATGTATTTTTGTTTCAATTTTTTTTAAATTCTATGAGCCTTAGAGAACTGTAAAAAGCTCTAATAACACATATTTTTGATAGAAATAATATTTAAAGATATAATTTGTGATATAGCATAAAGGAGGATAGAACAGAATACATAAAATGAAAGTTTTGTATACTATTTAAATTGTAATTAAAATGAACTAGAATCTTGTAAGCTAAATATAAATGGCAATCCTCAGGTAGCCACTTAGATAATAACTCAAAATATAGAATACAAAATAGGGAAATTAAAATAGAGGAACTATGGAACAAAAAACACCTAACATATGTGATAAGGACAAATTATATAAAGTAATAAAGAAAACAATTTATTGTTGCATTTATAACATATAAATGTATTATATGTAACAATAATAGCACAGAAAGGAAGGCAAGAAGGAATAGGGTTATAAAGAAGTGAAAATTATACACTTTACTATAATCAACTTAGTGTAAGTTAGTAGTAGATTTTGGTAAAATAAGTTATATATTATGGGACTATTGGGTCATATGGTAGTTCTATGTCTAATTTTTGAAGGACCTCCATACTGTTTTCCACAGTGGCTGACCAGTCTGCAACACCACCAACAGTGCATGAAAGTTCCCTTTTCTCTGCATCTTTGCCAATGCTATTTTGTTCATTTATCAATGATGGCTGTTCCAACAGGTATGAGGTGATATCTTGCTGTGGTTTTGATTTGCATTTCCTGATGATTAGTGATGTTGAGCATCTTTTCATGGATTGCCTCTATCCATTTTTAATGGATTTTTGACATTAAGAAATATGATATTTTATATACTTTTGGATATTAACCCATTATTGGGTATATTATTTGCAAATATCTTCTCCCATTCAGTGGGTTGTCTTTCTGTTTTGTTGATGCTTTTCTCTACTGTGCAAAAGCTTTTTAGTTTGATATAGCCCTATTTGTTTCTTTTTTCTTTTTCTTTTCTTTGCCCTGGGATACATATAAAAAAACAAATTTCTAAAACCAATAACAGTCTATTAACTATGTTTTCTTCTAGGATTATTATGAATCCACATCTTACATTTAAGTCTTGAATTTATTTTTAATTTATTTTTGGTACCTAATGTAAAAAAGTGATGTAATTACATTTTTGCATGTATCTATCCAGTTGTACCAACACCACTTATAGAAGAGACTGTTTTCACCCCATTATATATTCTTGCCTCCTTTGTCATAGATAAATTGACCATATAGGTACAGGTTTATGTCCAGGTTCTCTATTGTATCCCTGTGATCTATGAGTCTTCTGTTTTTATGTCAGTACCATGCTGACTTAATTAATATCACCTTGTAGAATAGTTTGATATCAGGTGAATTCATGTCGACTTTGTTCTTCCTCAAGATTGTTTTGGTTATTCAGGTCATTTTTTTTTCTATATAAATTTGGAGGTTTTTTTTCCTTTTTGGTTCTTGTTCTATGAAATATGTCATTGGTATTTGATAGGGATCTCTTTGAATTGCTTTGGGTAGATTGTGTTGGGTAGTATGGGCATTGAATAATATTGATTCTTTACATTCATGAGCATGGTATGCCCTTCCATTTGTTTGCATTTCCTCAAATGGAAGACTGAATATTTATTTTTATATATAGGATTTTATATGGTAATAAATGCCTGGTGCACTATGGAATTAGACTTGTTACATATTTCCACCTAATGAGAAGAAGAATAAAACCAGGAAATAATTAGTTAATAACTGCATCTGATCACAGGACAAAATACTGATCAACTCCTTGAATAAATTGATTCTCAGAAGGTTTGGACTATTAAATCTTTGCAGAGACTGCACAGCTGTGTCTGTGTACACACTGGAATTATTAAAATTGAACTATATGTGCTTATGTGCTTGACAAAAGAAAAAATAACATAACAAAGAAAAACATTAAAAACTATAATAATGTATGTTAAAGTGTTGAAGTGATTATATCCAAAACCCCTTCTTACTGGTTTTTACTATTACAGGAATATTTTTACACTGAGTATTCTGCCACAAAAGAGCTATTTTGGGGGGATCCCAAGCTGCAAACAAAACACTTTACTTGGTCCTTAACTAAAGACAAATTGATTCCAGCACTAATAGAAGAAATGCTTTTGGTTAGACTGGTGAAGAGTAAAAAATCCAGCATTCATTGTAATGAATTGTTCAGCAAACTACAGGTTTAGCTTTGAATATACTTTTTTTTACTTGATTTTCTCATTTTAAAGCCTAGGCAATACTTATCTGAATCATGATTTTAATAATGCTGTGACTGTTTCATTTCATCTTTTATGTTAAAGCACTTCATTATTTATGAAAGAATAAATCATCTGATATATATTACTGAAAAGTACTGTTTAAGAGTTCACAACTTGCAATAACTTTCCAAAAACATTTTCATATTATTTTCACAGTTTGAAAGAAATATGACCCTTAGAGTAGCACTTGCCAGTTGTATTGCACACACATGCACTCGAGAAATAGTGCAGCTGAGAATACAGGAAGAAAACAGAATTGCACAAAATTACATAGGCATAATATTATTTATCATACAGCTAAATAATTTTAATGGTCTCAGGGCTCCTTGAGGTGTTACTACAAAAAAGCATAGTGATATTATTAACACTAGGTATACCTGTTGGTCACAAAGAAATATATATATTTTTTAATTTTAGCCTATTTTAAGAAATAAAATTAATGTAAATGCAATTATTTCTACATCAAATAATCATTTTGCATGTATTCCATTGTACACCATCTTATCCAAGAAAAGACTTTAAGTAACTAAAAATAGCACAAAAATTTAAATCTCCATAAGTTAAAGAAAAACAGCTGACAAACTGAATCTAAGAATTAATTTTGTATCAATGTTTAAACATCTATATATGCATTGCTCATCAATGTGCATATATGTGTAGATTACTGCTAGAATTTCATTTATATTAAACTGAATCTAAATTTTTTCTATTATAATAATATGTAATTTCACTGTATACTTTCAAATGATTATATTTCTTTTAAAATTGAGTGAATATAGTTTAGTCTTCTAAATTCATTGTTTAAATTATGGCATATTCCCATATAAAATAAAAATAATATTGACACTTTCTAATCTATACTCTATAGAGTAGTATAGATTTATAATCTATACTACTCTTTGAAAATGTGGTTCAATATTTAATGCTTGACTAGATTAGGAGGAATGGTTATTATATATATATATATATATAATAGGCTTCTCAATGATATTTCTTGTTTATTTTCTAAAAGATAGGCTAAATATCTAGAAACTAAGGAGCACTACCAAGCATTTAGAGTACTCCTAATTCATCTCTCTAGTGTACCATAAATCTCTTTTTTGAAAATTTTTTTCTTTTATCAGACAGGGCTTCACATAATGAATCACACTGATATAAAATGGTGACCATTTGTGACAGATGTTGCTAGTTCCAGGAATCATATCAGTGATGAAAAATAGAAAGGTCCAGGATAACACAAGTGCATAGTACAGGTGGAATCAAAAGAGATGTTTTCCATTCAGTTTGGAGAATGATTTGAGTCTCAATAAAAGTACAATATCCCCCAGTTATAAAAGCTTAGAAAAGCTATTAACCCTATAAAAGGGTTAATAGGTGTTAAAAAATCTCTTAATCACATCAGCATGAACCTTGCATCAAGAAACACCTACAACTCTTCCTTTCCAAGTCTCTGAACATTTCCCCCTATAAAAGGCTGCTTTTCTTAACTTTTGTGTATGTGGGTGTTATGATACAAAGGCAGGTGCACAAGGGTTAATTTAGTGTAATTTAGTGACATAAAATCACTTTGTCTTTGATTTATGTTTTCGCTTTGGCCTTAAGATTCATTTATAGTAGCTATAGTTAAGCCTTAAACTTTTAAAAGTTCAGTTCTTAAAAAATGGGGAAAAACAGTCAGTGCTGACCTTCAGTATTTGGGCTAATAAATTCTCTGCCTTAAAATTTCATAAGCTCTCTCACAAGAGATCGGTTACTGGCACTTTACTCAGGTCAGTATTACCAGTAAAAAAAAAAAAGATCTTTCTAATGATAAATTTAATTCAGTGCAAGAGCAAATGTGAGTGAAAGGGACCCCACACTTCTTGCTGTTGACTCACTGGCTTCTCCAGAGTCATGAACTTTCTAAAGCAAGAGAAACTTGTCAAGATGATCCATGGTCCATACTTGGCTCACTTCTTCCTCTTCTTTTTTTAATATGTTATTTATTTATTTAGAGAGGCAGAGGGAGGGAGAAAGAAAGGGACAGAAACATCGATGTGAGATAGAAACATTGGTTGGTTGCCTCTCACATGTGCCCCCACACCAGGACAGGCCACAGCCCAGGCATGTGCCCAGACCTTTCATTTTGAGGGACAATGCTCAGCCAACTGAGACATGCTGGTCAGGGAGGCTTACTTCTAAGGTACTGTTAGAAAAGAGAAAATTGCTTTCCCACCAACAAAAGACAGGAACTAACACACAGGAATATAAACCAAGTCTACCAAGTATTAAAAGACAAGCATAGTTTTAGGTCAGTAGTTTTAGAGGACAGCAGCAGTCATTCCTGTGGCAGCCAGTTTGGACTAAGTGTGGCCAATTTTAGTAGGCATGCAAAATGATAGGTAGAATTTATCAGTTTTTTTCATCAAAAAGAGGGGAAGAGAAAAAACTGAGACTCATGGATATAAGCACTTTTCCATTAGAAATATCATTCAGCTATATTAACTGAGTAGTGTAAAAAAAAAAAAACCTTAAATAATGTTTGCTCCAAGGAAAAAGTATTTCATAACCCCTTACTTTCTGAAGGTAAGTGTTACTATTTTAATTGGTTAGACTATAATAAATAAATATTTTAAAGACATCACTTTTGGCTTATAAGTTAGGAACAACTTATTTATTTGAGCAAATACTTTTTAAGATGATGCAATGATTGCAAATGTGTGATTCATTGCTGAAAATGCTTGTCTGAAGGCTTTAAATCATAAAATAATTAAATGGTGTGAGTGTACTTAAAATATGAACAAAGAAGATTTGGCTTTCTCAGTAATTAAAAGTGAAATAATTATTATTATTAAAAGATTTTATTTATTTACTTCCTAGAAAGAAGGGAAGGGAGGGGGAAAAAGAGGGAGAGAAACATCAATGTGCTAGAAATACATCAATTAGCTGTCTCTCACACACCCCTAACTGGGGAACTTTGCCCTGACTGGGAATGGAAACTGCAACCTTTTGGATCACAGTCCAGAGCTCAATCCACTGAGCCATACTAGCTAAGTTGGGAAAAAGATAAAAACTTTTTTTAAATGATGGAGCATTTTATATAATGTCCCAAAATTTTGAAAGAAGGAGTTACCCTTCTTCAGGATCAGAGATGGGTGTCAAATCTGTAGAAACTGGCATATTATACACAAGGGCCTACATTGGTCAATTCCAGTAGTGGGGTTACAAGCTCCCAGGTAAGAATTCCCTGAAAGAACCTAAGTTCTGCCTGTACTTTTATAAATGAAATTCTGACTTTTCATGTAAAGTGCAAAAACACATTTCATCTGTCAAAGAGTCTGACAGTGAAAGGGGGACAGAGCCCTAGAGAATATGTGTATTAAAATGTAGTTATTTCTCCCATGATGCTTTACTCTCTGGATTTTGGCAAGAGAATTATTGCTTTGGAGGCTAATATAGAGAAGAGCAGTGTCTCAATAATTCTTTTGAAGTAAATTATAAGAATCAGTGTCTACACGGCATTGTAAAGTTATTGGGGACAGTGGCCCTAATTTCTTATTGGCAACACTGTTATCAACTCCATACACACTCCATAAATAAGGCACCAAAATAATCTTTTGATGCCTGAAAAATAAATTAAGCCATTGGTAAGCTAAATGAAATAAAATATGTTAAATCCAATTTATGTAAAGAAGATTAAATCAGTATATAGCGACAAACTGTATTCAAGTTTAAATCTTTGTATGTGGCTTTCCAGTTTTCTCAGCATCATTATTGAAGAGGTTTTCTTTCCTCTGTTGTATGTTTTGGCTCCTTTGTCAAAAATTATTTTCTCATACACATGTGGGTTTATTTCTAGGCTCTCAATTCTGTTTTATTGGTTTGTGTGTCCATTTTCCTGTCAATACCATGCTGTTTTGATTGTCATCATTTTGTAGTATAATTTGAAGTCGGGGAGTATGATTTCTCTGGCTTTGTTCTTTTTTCTCAGGTTTCTTTGGATATTCGGGTCTTTTATAGTTTCATACAAATCTTATGTTCTATTTCTTTAAAATAATGTCATTGGGATTTCAATGTGGTTGCATTAAATTTTATTTTGGGGGGAAGTGTAATATGGATATTTTGACTATGTAAATTTTTCCAGTCCATGAACACAAAATATCTTTCCATTTCATTTTGTGTCTTTTCTATCTCTTTTAATAATTCTTTGTAGTTTTCAGTATACAAGGTCTTCACAACCTTTGTTGTTTATTCCTAGGTATTTTATTCTTTTTTATTGCAATCTCAAAGTGGGCCTCAAGAATATCAGACTAAATGAATGTCAGTCAGAAAACCTAAGAACCCTATGTGAAATATAAAATTAAAAGCAACAAATGAACAAGCAAGAAAAACCAAGAAAAACTCATAAAAACAGCCAACAGTATGGTAGTTACTAGAGGGAGAGAGTGGGGGAGTAATAAAAGACAAAGGGGGCCAAATACATGGTGGCAGAAGATCTTTGTCTTTGGGTGGTGGGCACAAAATGAAATACACAGATCATGTATCATAGGTGTGTATACTTGAAACCTATGTGATCTCATTAACTACTGTTACTCTAATAAATTTAATTAAAATAGGCAAAAGGACTTTAGTGCAACACCAATAAGTTTTCTAAGCTCAAACATTTATTTAGCCAAAAATTACTTTGTCTCTGATGAAAATATATTTTTGTGCTAAGGAAAAAATTATCAAATGATAAAAAAATTAAATAGAAATGAATTTGAAAAGAATACATTCAGTAAGAAGCTGTCATAATACTAATACTGTGAGATTGCTGTTAATTATTTCTCATTAAAAGCTTTGCTAATTTGGGTTTCTTTACTAACTTTTCAAACAGTTATAAGAAACACTTTGAAACAATTGAAATAATTACTTTTTGTTTTACTTAGGAAAATGAAGGGGCAAAGTAATACATTCTCTGGAATGTTTTAATTCTATCAATATTAAAATGCTAATACAAGTTTTATTTTTATAAGCATTTAAGATCAACAACCTACATTAGAACAAATTTTTAATATAAATCTAAGTTACAACACTATTACTTTTTTTAAGTATGTTCATATTAAGTAGTTTCTCATTAGTGCAGAATGCCTCTCAGCTATGTCTAATCCTCTGTAACAAAAAAGGACAAAAGCCAGATAAAATCCAAAGACAATTTACCTTATGCTTTTATAGATTTAATTTAAGGAAGAACATTTAAAATCAAATAAAAATGATTACACACAAAACATATATAATTAACTTACAGGTGTATTAAACAAAATTTTAATATCATAATGGTTTCCATTTTGCCATAGAAATTTTGTGAATTTCTATAATACATTAAATGTCCAATTAAAACATAAAATCCATTTAACAGATTTTTGACTGAGCAAAACTAAGTATCGGTAGTATACTCATCTAAGATCCTTTATCTGAATTTTAAATTTTTAATATAAAATCCTGATATAAACTTAAATATTCACAAAATTAGTAACAAACAAAAATTGAAATTTTGCATTGTAACTATTGCAATGGCTATACAAAATACTTTCCTTAGCCTAGGCCCTCTAAGCCATATTTTTGATATTCCTATTTATGATCTTATAGGAGTAAATTAATTTGTGTCTTTCCTCTCAAACTTAAATTTTTTGTATTATGTTATAGTTTCATATGTATATGTAATTATATAATTTAATAGAAAACCATTATAAACATGATAAATATTAATTCAACTATCTCAATAATCACTCCAAATATGAATTGTTTCCATACATCGGAGGCTTTTGAAAGGTATACAAAAGCAATTAATGTTATGTTATCTATAAAAATTTGACTTTACATGTCAAATTTTACACAGGATAAGAGTAAATATATAAAGAAAGATATACCATAATAAGATTCGTGAAAAGAAAGATAGAAAAGTTATATTAATTTGAACAAAACAATCTATACAAATGATTCCCTGGGATATAGAGGATCAATAGCTAATGATAAATGAGTTAAGTCTTCAAGATTACATAAAAATTCTAATTCTATATGCATTTAACTATATACAGGACTTCAAAAATACATGTAAAAATGGATATAACTGAAAGATAGGCATGTACCCTTTTTAAAATGATTGTTTATGCTGTTACAGTTGTTCCCACTTTTCTTCCATTGCCCTTGCCCAGCCTCGCCCTCTTCCCACCCCCATGCAAATATCCACATTATTATCTGCATCCATCACTCATGAATAAATGTTCTTTGGTTAATCCCTTCACCATCTTTCATCCTGCCACCACTCCATCCCTCCTATCTAGCAGCTGTCAGTCTATTCTGTGTACCTAAGCTTCTGTTACTATCTTGTTCATTAGTTTATTGTGTTCATCAGATGCACACAATAAATCTGTAAGTGAGATCTTGTGTTGTCTTTCACTGACTGGCTTAATTTTCTTAGCATAATTTTCTCCAGGTCCATCCATGCTGTTGTAAAACATAAGAGACTCTTCTTTTTTACTGCTGCATAATATTCCATTGTGTAAATATGCCACTGCTCTTTTATCCATCATCCACTGATGAGCACTTAGGCTATTTCTAAATCTAGGCTATAATAAGTACCACTGCCTGATCATAGAGTGCATGTATTTTTTGTATTGGTGTTTTGGGATCTTTAGTGTATATTTCCAAAAGTGGAATCACTTGGTCAAAAGGGAATTTCATCTTTTATTTTTTAAGGATACTCCATATTGTTTTACACAATGTCTATACCAGTCTGCATTCCCACCAACAGTGCACTGGGGTTCACTTTTCTCCACATCCTCACCAACACTTGTAGTCTGATGAGTTATTGACGGTAGCCATTCTGACCAGTGTCAGATGATACTTCACTGGGGTTTTAATTTGCATTTTTCTGGTGATTAGTGATGTTGAGCATCTCTTCATATGTCTCTGGGCCCTCTGAATGTCCTCTTTGGAGAAGTGGCTATTGAAGTCTTCTGCCTGTTTCTGAATTGGGTGGTTTGTCTTCCTGGCATTGCGTTGGATTAGTTCTTTTTATATTTTGGAGATTAAACCCTTGTCAGATGTATCATTATGGAAATGTTCTCCTTTACAGTGGGTTCACTATTCATCCTGTTCATCATTTTTTTAGCTTTTTAATTTGATGTAGTCCCATTTGTTTATTTTCTGTTTTGTTTCTAGTACCTTAGAAGATACATTGTCGAAAATATTTCTACATTGAATATCTGATATTTTACTCCCTATGTTTTTGCCTAGGATTCTTATGGTTTCACAATTTACTCTTAAATTCACTAGTTACATATATACTGTTTTTGCTAATGAAACAAAAATAATGTGTCCAAGTAAGTATAAAATACAGCCAATACTTTACAAAGCAAACAACTCCTTTTACTCATTTATTACTTAAGCATTACTAATGCCTTAATGACACCTTTACAGCAGTGATTTTCAACCTTTTTCATCTCATGACACTCATAAACTAATCACTAAAATTCTGTGGCACATAAAATATATATATATATATATATATTTTGCCAATCAGATAAAAAGTGCATATAATTTTGATTCATCCGCCCTGGACAGTAGTGTTGTATTGGTTATTAGTTTTTTATGTGAAAATCTAAGGGAAAAGAGAGCGTACATGACTAAATAGTTTTGGATTGTATGTTTTAAAAATTCTAATAGTATGCCAGTTGAAAATTGCTGGCTTAGAGCCAAGAAGAAATTCCCTGGCCTGTGATTTATCTCCTAAGAGGAAAGGGAGTGCACGTGTGTTGAGTACCTGGTTTCCCCAACTCTGTGGGACACTGCACATGGGGCTCATTTCACCTGTCCCTTA
This sequence comes from Phyllostomus discolor, assembly GCF_004126475.2. Lineage (NCBI taxonomy): Eukaryota > Metazoa > Chordata > Mammalia > Chiroptera > Phyllostomidae > Phyllostomus > Phyllostomus discolor. The sequence continues at coordinate 156,097,303 of NC_040905.2, read as the reverse complement.
TTCAGAGTACTAGCTCAGTTCTGTGTTCCTGGAGGCAGGCAGAGTCTGGGGCAGTGAGAGATAGCAATCTCAGAGGACCTTAAATGGACATGGATCTTAACTGCAGTGCAGATTCCCTCACACATACCACTCCAGTGTAAACCATTCCACACATACCATTCCATTCCACACATACCATTCCATTCCAGTGTAAACTGGAAGGAATCAGTTTATAAGGAACAATGGGAAAGAGTTCAGATTTTTAAAGACAAAGCCAAATTTTAAATAGGAAAACTATGTCTTTATAGTCAATTGAAGTAACATATTGTTATGATTTCTGAGAAAACAAGGTTACTATAGATTTATAATTTCTCTTTTTCACTTGATGTTTAAAAGGATTTTAAAATTTCGAGCTGAAAATTAGTTAACAGGCCCCTTGTTTCTCATCATATCAGGTTCATGAGAAAGTGAAAAGGAATACTTTCATACTTGTCTTTAGGCAGCAGGGACTACATATTCAGGAAAAGAAATGCAAATATCAGGCTTCAGTCAATGCTTAATAGTATTTCTTAGTATTTTTATTTATTCCTGGTTCATGTGTTATTTGTTTACTGTGTTGAAAGGAATAAAATTGAATGTTTCTAAGATTTCTTCAGAGGTACCCAATGATTAAGAAACTCATGACATATGCTTGAACCTATCACTAATTTTTATAAGTATAATAAAATTCTCTCATAATTTAAGAACATCTTAACTCTGATAACCTATGTCAAATAATTACACAGAAGCCCAGGTTCAATTAAAATAAGTGGTATACAGATTTTAGCAAATTTGGCAGAAAAGTATGCTATGTGTAACTAAGTGATATTAAACATGTTACATTTTACAAAATTTTGTTCTTAGAGATTTTACAAATTAGAACACTGATTTTACTTATAATCCCAGAGATGATATAAAGACAAATATATTTTTCACTAAAGTGTAAACATACTAGGTTAACTAATTAGTGTATATCCCAGTGTTTATAGTGTAAAAAGTTTTGAAATTATTTTGTAATTCGAGAATAAAACATTGTACAAATCTTTAATTGTATCCAACTGGCCTATCATATATTAACTATTATAAAACATTTATTTTTTTAAAACTTGATATGTCTTAGCATATTATAAATAAAAAGAATCACAGAATCATAAAGTAAAGCATAAAAGATTAAATAAAATATTCTAAAATGTAATTAAAGACAAATCTGTATATTGTGCTTTTAGATCAAAATTATTCATCTAACTTTCATTAATGTTAAAAGATGTAATTAAGACCATAAATAGTTCTATTAGGTAAAGTGATTCATCTGAATAATACTAGAGAAAAACTCTATTTAAATCACTTGTTCTGGAATATTTTTAAATATATTTTTTAAAGATTTTATTTATTTATTTTTAGGGCGGGAAGGGAGGGAGAGAGAGAAAGAGAGAGAGAGAAAGAGAGAGAGAGAGAGAGAGAGAGAGAGAAACATCAATGTGCGGTTGCTGGGGGTTATGGCCTGCAACCCAGGAATGTACCCTGGCTGGGAATCGAACCTGGGACACTTTGGTTTCCAGCCCGCGCTCAATCCACTGAGCTATGCCAGCCAGGGCTTGGAATATTTAATATTAGCTAGTAACACAAAAATAGCTAATATGTGTCAATCATTTTGTAGATATGTAAACATTTGGCACCATGTAGAGTTAAAACATTTCAAAATCTTTCTGCACATGGCAAAATATTATATATAAATCTGTTTCTAAAATGCAAAACATGTGCACATGTTTTATAAAAACTGACTTGTATTTGCTAGTGTTTTTTTTATAAAAGTGCAATATATTAATATTCCTATTGATACTAGTCAATCAAGAGGAATGCTTAACACACATTCACATAAATTCAATCGTAAAGTTCAAATTCTGTAAGAAAACATTGAATAGGTGTAAAATGTTTGTTCCTCTGATAAAAATCTTTATATTCTATTTGGACTCAATTAATTCATTCAAAGGCATAGATTGTAATCTGACTTTTAATGACTTACTGTACCTATGTCAATATAGTGAAATCTTTATCAAAGAGTAAAAATAAATGTAAGGACTATTGAAGTAAATTGTAAATTATAAACATTATGATATTTAAAATGTAACTTATCTTTTTTTCTGTTTATATCTTATATAAGAAGTCGATCTACCACATTCTCTTTGCCATTCATGTTGGAAAACTCCTGCACCCAAGCTCTTGTTTTATTTTATTTGGATATTTTTTTTTATTTTAGTTGTTGTTCAAGTACAGTTTTCTGTCTTTTACTCCCATCCCAGCCCACCCCCCACCCCTCCTCACCCCCCTCCCATTTCCAACTCCCCTTTTTTTTGTCCATGTATCCTTTATACTTGTTCCTGTAAACCCTTCTGCTTTTCCCCTGAAATTCCCTCCCCTCTCCGTTCTGGACACTGTCAGCCTATTGTCTATTTCAGTGTCTTTGGTTATATTTTGCTTGTTTGTTGTTTCATTTATTAGGCTCCTGTTAAAGGTGAGATCAAATGGTATTTATCTTTCACCTCCTGGCTTATTTCACTTAACATAATGCTTTCCAGTTCCATCTATGCTGTGGCAAAGGGTAGGAGCTCCTTCTTTCTTTCTGCTGCATCTTGTTCTATTTTTGTGTACAATTGTACTTATATTCAGCAATTACATTTGTGCTCCAGAGTAGAAGGTTATATCACCCTTATCTCATACATCTGAGTTTGGAAAAGCAGTAGCATATTATCAGGAACTATTTCTCTAATATTTTTGTTCTGAATATACCAACCATATACAGTTTCAAAGACTTTTCTAAGATTGTTAAAATAATGCTGGAGAGCCCTGTCTGGCATGCCTCAGTGAATTGAGCACCAGACGACAAGCAAAGGGTCGCCAGTTTGATCCCCAGTCAGAGCACATGCCTGGGTTGTGAGTCAGGTGTCCAGTAGGAGGGCACACAAGAAGCAACCACACAGTGGTGTTTCTCTCTCTCTCTTTCTCCCTCCTTTCCCCTCTCTCTAAAAATAAATAAATAAAATCTTTAAAAAATAATAGTCCTGAAGAAGGATATTTGAATAATATATATTTATATATTTTACAAATATATAAATTCATAATATATATTTGAAAAATTGAAAAACAGTTACTGAGCAGTAAAATAATGCCCCCCCCCACCTGCCAGGGTCTATTAAGTGATTAACACACTTAATGGGGCTGGAATTCAAATCATCAGTGTTGCTGTTTTTGAGCATCTCTGCCCTGCTTACCAGTTCCTCCATCTACCCTTTCTTCTGTAACATTTCAGCTTTAAACATGTATGTAGGCTCCAGCAGCTAAAACTGTGCTTTATAAGCACAGCCTCCCAGATCACGGTTGATTAACCTGTGTGGTCATCCTCCATAAGAAGATTTTCTTTGTCTACTAAGGAAGTTTTGCTTTCGTGTGTGTACATATATGTTTGTGGAGTGAATGTGTGATGAATAAAGACATTCACAATGTAAGTGCAAAACTACAGAGAGCTAATCTAAACACAGAAATAAAATAGATATACAAACAAAGACAAAGATAAGACGGTAAGAAAAAACAAATATAGTACCTATATCTTTTCAGTTCCAAAAATATCACTGGCCTGTTCTGATCTCTCTACCTCTCTGTCTTCCCTTCCCTCTTCCTCTTCCCACATACAGAGTGCACATGCATTTGCATGTATACAGGCAATATTCAAGTGAAGCAAGTGTATTTGTACTATTGTAAAGTTTCAAATTGCAATTTGGTTTGCCTCGTTAAGCTTTGTAACTTATAAAACATAATTGTGGGGTCTCGGGTTTCAGTAAGAAAATTAAGAGGAAAGAGATGAAGAAACAAAGATTAGAAATATGTAATTAGGATCAAACAGGTGAAATCCAGAGAACACTGATGGCTTTTCAATTTTTTTAATTATGCTTCTTCATGGGACCTGACTACTCTACTACATTTGAGTTCTGTTGACACAGTCCCAGTGTGAACATTTTGATAATCATATATGCTTTACTTAACATAGATCAATCTGATTATATCCAACAAATATATTGATATAAACTGATATATTCTCACCAGCAATATTAAAGTAACACTGTTTTTCTCAAAAGTTTTTTTAATAAAATAAATTAGATTAAAGAATAAAAAACATAGCTAAAATAAATATTTATAACAGTACTGTTCCTGCATACTTGACACCTTTTATCATATTTTTATCTGCTCAATTTTATTTGTAATTCTTAATTCTTATAAATTCTGGACTATACAATAATTTTTAACATATTTTGTTCTCTTAACTTTATACACTAAAATAATTTTAAATTTATGAAATTTTACAAACATAATATAAAGATTTCCTGTGTTCCCATATCCCAACTTTATCAAATGTGAAAATCTGAATCATAGTAAATTCAGCAAAAACATGAAAGTAATTTTTCTACAATACTGTTAACCAACCAGAGACCTTTTCAACTTTTACATATTGCCCCACTTGTGTCTTTTCTCTGGTACACGATCTGATCTGGGGTCCCACATGACACTTGAATGGCATGATTCTTTAGGCTTCTCCGTGTGGGAAGGTAGCTTGTTTTTTTTTTGTCTGACTTTGAGATAGTATTTAAAGAGTACCAGCCAATTATTTTCTAGAATTTATTATAATTTAGATTTGTGTGGTGTTTTGACATGATTAGATTCAAGTGGTATACTTTTGGTAAGATTACCACTAACCTTTACTAAATATTTAGTAATCTATAGTAATTTTATATGTAGTAATAAATAGTATAAATATTTAATACATATGTTGTGGAACATATTTCAAGATTCTGCAAATATTTGATACCTTATCATATTTTGCTCCACTAATATTAGCATCCACTCTGATTCTTGACCACAGAAGTTATTTCTATAGTAATTGTCAAAGATAATTATCTATTTTCTCCATTTTTCACATTTTAATTAGGATTTTAGTGTAAGAAAAAGGAGTTTCTCCAAATCAATGTATTCATTTAGTCAATTATTTATTTATATTGTCATAAAGTCACATATATATTTCATATACATTTTACTCTGTGGTTAATACTTCATTTTTATTGCTAAAATTGTCCTAGATTTGGGCAATGGGAGATTTTTCAAATTGGATTCTTGCTGCAGACAGGTTAGGATCACTTTTCGAAGATATAGGGGCTTACTTTCTGGCACACAAAATATCCCAGGCACACCTTGCTCTAGCACCAGCAGTTTTTTAAAGAGCTCTGATTTATTTCATGGGAACAATGGTAGTTAGTGCAACATCTCAGTACTAGGCATGTTTATTGCTACTGGGTTACCACTTTTCTAGGAGGTCACAATAAATAAGCTAAGATATATGTATAAGATATAGATAACATATAGATATATAAGGTAAACTATCACATACATGTATGTGTGTAGGCATGTATATATATATGAAGAGAGAGATAGAGAGACATGTAAAATTACTTAGATAAATTCCTGGCATGTATAAAGCAGTGGGTACATATTAGATATCAATTTTTAGTGGGAGAAAATAGGCATACTTGAAGAGTACAGGAGATGTTGAAGAAAGGTAATACAAGCAATGTCAGTGAGAATGTAAGTTTGAATACAGAGAAAAAAAAATCTATTTGATTAAGGGAGCAAAGGAAAATAGAGTGTGGCCAGAAATACAGGAATGAAAGGTTATAAAGATTCCAGAAAATGTCAAGATAAAGAGACCCTCTCACCCCACCTTTAGCCTCAGATATTACTTTAGATATAAAATACATGAACAAACCTCAGTAAAAATGCTGTTCCAAAGTAATCTATATAAACAGTCTATATATTTGCAGAAAATTATTTGTTGCAAAAGGAAAATGAGTGTCAGCTTTAGCCTCTGAGAAGAAGAGACCTATTTGTTTATTTTTTATTGGTATTGTAGCTACTAGATCATCATGTTGTTTGTCTTGTCTGTAATGTCCTTTCTGGCCTTGCATTTCAGGAAAATGTAAATCAAAAGCCTTTAGGGTTATAGATCCTGATGATTCACAAGGTAATCTTGCAGACACAGCAGGGAAATATATGTTTTGCAAATTGCTTAACTGACATCTCTGCTATTATCCAAAAATATTGTTTCAGTAGAACTCATTTTATAATATTTCAGCTTGATTATATTTTAAAACTTTGCCTTTCTCAAGATAAATATATTACTTCCATTTGCATATTTTTATTTTGTAAAGTTGTACATGTTTTGAAGGGCAAGGTGCTTTATTTCAAGATGACCAAGAGTTCTTCTTTTTGTGTTTGTTATTAAGTTTGTTCCTCTTCTCCTACTGAACTCATTTAAATATTTTTTTGCACTGGACTTTCTTACAATTAGAAATTATTATTGAATTTCCCTATAAATGAACACTACAACTTTGATGTTTTCAATTTTCTATTATGTTTATTTCATGAAAAAAGGTCTATTAAATGTAGAATTCATCCTCAATACTTTCAAATGATGATGATCTCTCTAGTGCATTTTTCATCAGCCTAATATAAGCACTGAAATGTACTTACCAATATTATACAAAACTCTTTTCATTTAGGTACCTCATGCTGCAAAAATGTAACTGTAGGACAATTTTCTCAAAGAGGTTTATTAATAAAACCCAGCATTTGTAATAACTTTGTCATTGTGATTTCGATAGACATATACCTGCTTTATATACACTTAGAGAATAAGAGTGAAATTATTTGCACATATTAGAAAATATTCCAGCCATTCACATCTTGTCAAGTAGACATCCAGGGTTTAATCAGATAGACACTGCTCAGGGCAGAGTACTGTGATACTAGAAGAAAGGTCAATGGCAAATTAGGGAATCACTTATAAATAAGAAGAAGAAGAGTTGGTGAGAATTATTACGAACCACTCTGTTAATTTTAACCATTTAGCATGGTATTTTAAACTTTAATTATGGATGAATAAGCAAACACACACACACACACACACACACACACAATTAAAGAGTAAGCATTTTGTATCTTTATTGAGGGGATATTTTAAGTTTTATAGAACCAAAATTAAATGAGGGGGAAACAGAATGTAAATGTTAATAAGAAATGTTTCTTTAGTGTAGAGAAATATTTTTCATTAAGAAATAAATTAATTTAGAAGTATCCCTCTCCACAGATATTCAACCCAATTTCAGATTATGTCAGTATAACTAAAAACAACCTTGATCCACTCATTACTTAGAATAAATATCAATGTGAATCAGTATTAGAAACAGGAAGGGAGACAGAGGACATAAGCACATATTCAGAATACACCTGGGTTGTATGTCTTAGCACCAGTCTAGTACTTTCACAGAGGAAAATGTAGGAAGGGAAAGCATGTTAAAGAATTTCTACTAATTGTGGCAGAAATGGGTGTCCTTCATTACCTGCTGTACAAAATCATTCACCAAACTAGAATTATACCAGAGATATTTCTCTAGATGAATGGAGTAGAGTAGAGAGAAAAAGGCAGGGAGATGAGTTGTTTTTGTGATAATATTTCGTGTTATTACATATTGAAAGATAATTGTCAATTTACCTTTACCTATACCTTTCAGAAGGTATTATCTTAGAAAGGATATCTGCATGGAAAAGATTACATCAAAGTTTTATATGTTTGACAATATTTGATATGTTTACAGTGTTTTAAATTCTAAAATGCACCCCAATTTCTCTGCTTGGCTTTATATAATTCATTAATATTTACATTTTCTCTAATATATAAAGAAATTTCTCTGTTCTTTTTTTCTCAGAATTTCTAATCTTTTGTCCTATAGCATATTAAAATGAAAACTGAGTCTAAAAAAGTTGAAAAAGTGTAAATTATATTTTTAGCTCAGGGAAGAGCTTTGATCTCACCTATAAGTGCAACCAAATCAACAAAACAAACAAATGAGCAAAATAGAACCAGAGACTTGGAAATAACAAATTGGCAGTGCCCAAGGGTAGGGTGTAGGAGGATAATGGGGGACAAAAGGGGAAGCGTCAAGCAATGAACATGAATGGAGGACTCATGGGCAAGGGCAATGCAGTGGGGGGATTGACTATGGAAGTGGGGGGATGGGGTTGGGATGAGCAAGGGGGGAAAAGGTGGGACAACTATAAGTAAACAATGATAAATTTTTTAAAAAGCATTTAAAAATGAAGACCTTTTTATTTTTCAAATATTGATTATATATTACAAATTTTTAATATTTTAAATCCTAACCTGAGGATTTTTCTTTTCCATTTCATTTAGACACAGGTGTGTCAAACCTGTGGCCCAGGATAGCTGTGAATGTGGCCCAACACTAAATTGTAAATGTATTTAAAACCATTTATTTTTGCTCAACGGTATTCATTGGTGTTTGTATATTTAAAGTGTGATCCAAAACAACTCTTCTTTTTCTAGTGTGGCTTAGAGATGCCAAAAGTTTGGACACCCCTGAGATAGAGGATGGGAAAAGGTAAAGGGGAAAGAAAAACATCAATACAAGACAAAAATATCTAGCGGCTGCCTCCCACATGTGCCCGGGCTGGGGATGGATGCCCAGACTGGGGATCAGCATCTGGAAGGGTGTTGTATACATCTGCTCATGGACCAAGGATTGAACCCACAACCTGGGCCTGTGCCCTGACTGGGAATTGAACCCACAACCTTTCTGTTTCTGGCTGGCACTCCAATCAAGTCACACCATCCAGGGACAAGTCATTTTGTATATCTGCCCTACTGAGTATATCAATTATTAGTATAGTTTTTATAATTTTTACAAGTGATATATTCAAAAACATTCCTTTATCTATGTAAAAACAAGGAAGGAATGACCACAATTCAATATTTTAGGGCTAATGAAACTACTTTTATGAAAATTTGAACTATTCATAATACTATGTAATATATAAGACTTTTAATAGCAAAGGTAAATATAATGAAATTGTTGTCAACAGCAAAATTTAGGCACAGATATTTGTGATATCTAATTAGGGTCTGAAATCAGAGAACCTAATTATGTACTCTCCCTAAATATAGCGAAATCATAACTGTGATGTGGCCTACAGTTCTTCAAAATAGATATAATTGTCAGAAATAAGAGGACTGTAAGTTGCTCATATAATACCTAAAAGTATGAGAGTAAGTTGCAAGAAATTGTTTTTTTTTTTTCTCATGGTGAATAGATAAACAATGGGATATGCGGACAAGAATTCAAATGTATGTCCACATAGAATATTGGATTGCAGTATTATATGTTAATAAGTATGAGCCCAATGTAGCATGGGGTTTGATTTTCTTTATTCTTTCCCAATGGGAAAATAAAACAGAATTTTAGTAGGTAGGAGAGAATACATATTGTAAATATAATTCTAGGTTAGTGAAATGAATGATGTTTTTGTTAATAATTTTATTAGTTATCGTATTAAGCAATGCTTAATGTGTTCCTGAGGTAACTTAATTTTATCCCATAATAGCTGATAAATGCAATTTATAAACAAATTGTTATGAATGAATTTTGTTTAGGAAATTGTAGGGAGGGAAGTTTTTAGTTCTCATGTTCAGTAGCTGATTATAGAGGACAGCCAAAATTACATTATCGTCATAAGAGCATTGTATTTATTCCCACTTTTTTCGTCTCAGTGAAGGCTGGTAAAACTAGAAGTAGTGAAGGTATAAGTGTTGATAAGGACTTATACATACATTGAACTTATGAAGCTTTTAGGTATATTATAAAAATACATTCAAATTAACTTATTATATAAGGTCTCAGATAACTTTATATTTCAGAGGATCTATCACTAAGAGAATTAGCAATTGATTATATATAAGTAAACAAAAATCAAAGCTGATACAATTATGTACTTATGATAATATCTATTATATTAGAAGACAATTTCAAAAAGCTCTTCTTGTAATACCCTATCTCTGATAATTCTTTCCTCAGAATATCAAGACTTAATTAAAATGGTTGTAATACATGCTTCAATATAATGTTAAAATAAGAGTATTGTGAGAATAAAGACAAAGTTTATACAATTTGGTTATTTAAATTGAAGAGAGATTATTTTAAGAGAATTGTGGCCATCAGTAGAACATCCTGGCAATATATGAAAGGATCACAATATATTTTAAATCCCTGGGAAGACAAAAATAAGGATTGTCTCCCAGATTGACTACTGTTAAAGCAGTCATTGAAAAAGAAAACAATATGTCTGCTGCTAGGACATGAGTACCCATGTGTGGGGCTGAGATTAATGTAATTGAGAAAGAAAGATAAAATTAAGATAGTGCATTGTAGTAGTTTCTGCATAAGAAACTAGAACCAAAGAAAGAAAAATTAAGAAGCCTCTCCTGTAAAGCCTCAAAGAGAGCCCAAGAATAATTAGAAAAATATCCCTTGAAGTTTTGGAAATTCTGCCAGCCTGGTATTAAATGTCTGTATAGCCTTGAAAAATGAAAATAATATTAAATCTAGAATTTTAATATATATTAAATTACTATTAAGTTTATGTGGCATATTTAACATCTCCTATATAATATTACCATTAAATATGTATTTATATATCCACAGATGGATGAAAGGATGGACAGATAAGTGGGTAGGTGGCTGGATGGGCAAATGGAGGGATGGATGCAGAGATAGGTAGATGGTAAATAGATAGATCGATACAAACAGATATTTTAAGATAAAGGCAGCAGTATCTGTGGACTAAGGGTTATGCTTGTAAACATTTATGGAATGTCTACTCTACTGGAAGGCAGGGGAATAATGAACCTATCAATGGAAAGCTAGGCAGGATATTGATAGAGTTTAGCTGAAGAGAATTTGTAGGTTCTATTAAAGAATTTTTACCGTTAAAATCATCAAACTCAAGGAAAGCAATTTTTTAAATGATTTGTTTAAACATTGAATGCATTTAGTAAATCTGTAATTACATTACAATTATAGAAAACCAAGTAGACTCTAGCAAAATGTAAAATATATTATACTCCATGATCTAATACTATTTATCCAAGAAATGCAAGGTTAATTTAATTCTTACTTATGTGTAGAATCTAATAAACACTATAAACTAATGAACAAAATAGTAACAGAAGTTTAGATACACAGAAAAGACTGACAGCTGCCAGAAAGGAGGCACAGTGATGGAATGAAAGCTGGTGAAGAGATTAACCAAAGGACATTTATGCACAGCTCAGGGACAACAATATGGGAACTGATTTAGGTAGGGGAGTGAGTGGGGCTGGGTGGAGGTGGTGAAAAGGAGGAAAGACAGGAATAACTATAACAGTACAAACAATAAAGTACATTTTTTAAAAGATTGATTTAATTTTTAAAAAATAAGTCTTCAAAATGCATCATATTAATAGAATGATGATAAAAATACAGTACTCTAAAGAGAAATAAAAGACATTTGATGAAATCTACTACTCTTTTTGATAGAGACACCTCATAAATTAAGATTACAATAGAATTTCCTTCACCTAGTGAAGAATACCTGTGTAAAGCCCATAGCTAACACCATACATGGTATGGTGAAAACTGAGAGCTCCTGCTGATCACAGGATCACAACTTCCATTTTTCATCGTACAAGACACTTTAGCCAGGGCAGTATTTAAGAAACAAACTAAAAGGGGCCCTGACTTTAAAAGAAAAAATAAAATTATAAAAACTTCAAGGGACTCCACATAAAAACTAAACTACTTTCCTACTGTCATACACTTTGAAACAATCTCAGTATAAAATGACTTCAGCAATTTGTAGAATGCAAAATCAATAGACAAAAATCAATTGTATTTCTATACATTTAAAATGAACAATCCAAAGTAAGCTCAATAAAACAAACCCACATACAATAGAATTAAAATGAATAAAATATTTTTGAATAAACTTAACCAAGTAGCATAAGACTTGTGCACTGAAAATTATGAATTTGCTCATGGAGTGCATCCCTGCAGCCCCCGGTGGGAACAACTTAGTAGCTGGAACCTAAGCTCTTTGGGTTTTGCTCAATTCATTAATTTTTCTGTTGAGTTCCCTCTCTAAATTTTACTGGAAGGAAATTTAGCCAGGGGTTTTACAGGCTACTTAGTCCTGTGGGCCCTTTTAGTGAATCATTGGACTTATGGGTGATCTTGAGAACCCTGAATCACTAGTAATTGCAGAACAATTAATTCTTTTTTTTTTAAATCTTTTTTCTAAAGATTTTATTTATTTATTTTTTAGGGAGGGAAGGGGGGGGAGAGAGAGAGAGAGAGAGAGAGAGGGAGAGAGAGAGAGAGAGAGAGAGAGAGAGAGAGAGAGAGAAACATCAATGTGCAGTTGCTGGGGTTTATGGCCTGCAACCCAGCAATGTACCCTGGCTGGGAATCGAACCTGGGACACTTTGGTTCCCAGCCCGTGCTCAATCCACTGAGCTACGCCAGCCAGGGCAGAACAATTAATTCTTAACAGATATCCACCAGGTAACTACCATTCTGTTGTCTGTATCTATGAGTTTTTGTTTTTGTTTTGACAGTTTGTTTTTTACTTTAATTTTATTCATATGTGGAATATAAAATAATACACTTTTGTCTTTTTCATGACTTATTTCACTTAGCCTAATTCCTTCAAGATCCATTCATATTGTCATAAAAGGTAATATTTTACTTATTTATGGCTAAGTAGTATTCCATTGTATATATACTACATCTTCTTTGTCTGTTTATCAATTGATGATCATTTAGGCTTTTCCCATATCTTGGCTATTTTTAATGGAGCTGAAACTATGAATAATGGCAGAATTGGGCAATCATATTATTGTGATAAAATAGCTGAAGGCCACAAAAGGATAAATGGTATAGTACCTCCCTTGGTTATTTATAACAGCATATAACTCACTGTTTAGTTTACATATCACAACATTGCTTCAGCATTGTTTTGACTTGAATAGATTAATTCTACCTGACTCTATTCACAAAATTCAAAAGAGCATGTTTTATATGATTAATGTAAAAATTTCCAAATAGAGATATATGTTCATATTGGTTGTGCATTATTCCAGCATACCCCATGGAAAACCCAGAAGGACGAAAACTATTAATAAATAGCATGCATGCTGAACTTGCAGTCACAATTGAAAAAATTAGTGTTATCAGCTCTGAATATCTAGTGCTCCCATCTCAACTACTGACATGTGTTTGTCACCAGAGAGTTTCTTTGGGTTAAAACACCTTCTGTCTTAATATAATTTATGTGGACAACAACATGGTTTGTGCCATTAACTCTATTTCTTTATTAGCTTCTTCAAGCAACATCTTTTTTAAAAAAAATCCCAGGACCCATTGACAAAGACAACGGGGTGGGGGAAAGATTGAAAGTGGAATGTGAGGGGTGGGTAGGGCAAGGAAGAGTAATGGGGGGAATGGGACAACTGTCACTGGACAAAAATTTAAAAAATAAAATAAATAAAAAATCCCTTTTCTACTTATGCTGGTAAGTTCAGTCTAGACCTGTGCTGTTCAATATTGTACCCACTAGACATACTTGGCAAGTGAGCACTTATAATGTTGCTAATGCATCTAATGAATTATTAATATCATTCAACTTCATTTAAATTTAAAAACAAACATTAACCTTATTGACATAAAATTTTATTTTTTAAATAATTTTATCTTTTACTTTTTTGTATTGTATAAGATACTGTCTAATAGTATTTTACAGTTGCGTGATGTAAGGTTCCTATGATTACATACGAATGCATCTCTCATCCAGTCTGTGTCTTTGGACTGATTCAATTTGAATGATTGTCCTAGACACAAATGTAATATTATAATTTATTTATTTGATTATTTTATGCAGACAAAACAGGAACAATGATATCTATTTAAATCAAAACAGGCAATTAATTGAAATACTTATAATACCACATAATTAAATTATTTTGGTTAAAATTAAAGTATGAGCAATTTCTTAAATTTGAAATAAAGACATCTGATGTAGTATCTAGTAGGGATGAAGAACTACTATTATGGCAGGAACAGAAAAGATAAATTTGTTGAAATAAGGTATGCAACAATTGTTTCAATGAGGGACAATTGCATTTTCTGCAGCAGAGAAAAACAGAAAGCTATTCATTACTTTGAGGAAAAAAGATTGTGTTTTTTTAAAAGATTTTATTTATTTATTTTTAGAGAGGGAAGGGAGGGAGAAAGAGAGAGAGAGGGAAACATCAATGTGCAGTTGCTGGGGGCCGTGGCCTGCAACCCAGGTATGTGCCCTGACTGGGAATTGAACCTGTGGTGCTTTGGTTCGCAGCTCGCGCTCAATCCACTGAGCTATGCCAGCCAGGGCTTAGGAAAAAAGTTTTAACAATATTAAAGTAGATAAAATAAAGAGACATTTTTCAAAAATACATAGCAAATTTGATGTTTCCTCAACAGTCAGAAGACAATATCTGAAATGTTACTTTCTATTGAAATTAAATATCCACCAAAAGGTTTTAGAAAATTTTTAACAAAATCAAAGTTATACTATAGGTAATGAAAAAATAAAACACAAGTTATGATTATTTTTATTTTGGAAATTTTGTGGTAAACTCATGAAATAAAAACTAAAAAGTGACTTTACTATAGGTGGAAGATCTTCACTTAAGCCACCAAACAATCAGTTATAGAATACAACACTTTTCTTTAAATATCCTAATTCAGAGAAAAACTTTTAACCCCATCAAAATTAATTTTATTAAAATGTTTAGAAATGTTAAGTACCTTTCTTTTTAAAAATATTTTATTGTTTATGCTATCACAGTTGTCCCAATGTTCTCCCTTTGCCCCCCTCCTACCCCCCACTCCCATAGTCAATACCCACACAATTGTCCTTGTCCATGGGTCATTCATACATATTCTTTGACTAATCCCTTCATTTATTTCAGTCAGCCTTCACCCCACTCCTCTCTTACAGCTGTGAATCTGTTCCATGATTCTGTACCTCTGGTTCTATTTTACTGTTTATTTTGTTCATTAGATTTCACTTTTAAATGAGATCATATGGTATTTCTCTTCATAGACTAGCTTATTTCACTTAGCACAATAGTCTCCAATTACGCCTATGCTGCCCCAAAAGGTAAGAAGTCCTTCCCTTTTCACTACTGCATAGTATTCCATCGTGTAAATATACCACCAGTTTTATAAAGTTAATTATTTTTTAAAATTCATTCATCTACTGAAGGGCATTTAGGCTGTTTCCAAATCTTGGCTATTAGAAATAGTGCTGCTATGAATATAGGGGTGCATAAATTCTTTTGAATAGGTGTTCCATGATTCTTAGTATATATTCCCAACAGTAGAATATCTTGGTCAAAAGGCAGTTACATTTTTAGTTTTTGAGGTAATTCCACACTGTTTTCTACAGTGGCTGCACCAGTCTGCATTCCCACAAACAGTGCACTTGGACTCCATTTTCTTCACATCCTCGCCAGCACTTGTTGTTTGTTGATTTACTACTTTTGCTTAGATTTGGGTGAGTGTTACAATGTAAAAGTTACTGTAAAACTACGACATTCAGTTTATTTTATCTCAGAGGACTTCCAAATTTACTAACACAATTTTTATTGGATTAATTAACAGTAACATTGAACTCTTCTTACACAGATTTTTTTTTCATTTATCTTCATCACAGAGAAATACCACCTACATATGAAAAAAAAAATAGTTCCTATCTCAAACTACTCCACCTTTGTTAGGTAATAATCTGAATTGCTTGAAATTTTTAAACAAAAGACTGATATTTCCCTTACTAATTTGCTCTACTGTACTGCATATTGAAAATATTTGTGCTATATTTTGAAGCAGCTCTTTGGAAAATGTCATGGACCATTCAGTATTGAACAATTTATATGATTGTTCAAATAATTAGAAGATAATGCATTTAATGACTTAGTTATTTGCCAATACTTAGTATTTGTATAGTGAGAGACTTTTAATTTTACCAGATTTACTCTATTATTAATCAGAATTCAAGATTATCTAAGATAAAGAAAATGCTTGATAAAAAATATTTAATCAAAGACTAGAAGTGGCCTCATGGTTTATATGTCCCTCACAGATATTATGTTGTAAATGAAGGAGTCCAGGTTAGCTCTACAAGAAAAAAAAAAGCTTATTTGTGACACAGTCAGACAGGTACAAGGATTTGTATTGAAAATGAATTTTAACACAATGCAGATCTGTTTTATCTTACATTATCTGACATAAACCAATACAGAAAATATTTTCATTCTTATTGATAGTATTATGTAAATTGACTACAAAAGTAATAGCAAGGTTTAAGAAAAAATAACACTAATAAAAATTAGCTGGTTTTCAGTTTTATCACATTGTTGAATTTGCCATTACTGAAGTGTAGGCTGATATTCTTAACTTGGACAGGTATAATTTTGAAATTATGTTTTTTGCTTAAAAATTATTCTCAAGTAAATGAACTAATTCTGCTAATGTTGAGTTAAACATTAAATGAAAACAATCTTTTGGTCCTCTGTCCAGTTTGGAAATTTACATTTGTTTGGAAAAACACTGGTATATGTCTCTTTTCTACTGTAACCTTGAAGAAAGCTGAAGACAGACAATTTATTTTAGAATTAAATATAGTGTCTGAATAAGATGAACTGTAAGTGTAAAATATCTACTTATTTAGGGCATTTATTATAAGAAAAACTATGTGAAATTTCTCAGTAAGTTTGAGTAGTTATATTAATATAATATTTTGATATATTGTGTTAAATATATTATTAAATAAATTCTACTGACTTAAAATTTTAATGTGACTTCTATAAGTTTGAAAGTACATAATATCTCACATTATATTTTCATTAAGAAGCACTGATTTGGAAAGTCTAATCTGCCTTTTCCAAATATTCTGTCTCAAAGGAGACTTACATCCACTTTTTTTAATTGTGACTTTGGTAGTCTAAAATGTCTAAAGAAGTACTATTCAAATATTCTCAACTCATGTGGAATCTTACTTAATATACTTACCTAGTGCTTTATCTAAACTATTGTGTAACAGTATATTAATTTTAATTGCATCTTTATGTTCAGACCCTCTCCATGTAATCACTTTCCATTTTGCAAAATGCTTCATACATATAAACAGATTGGTTTCAGACTGTAGAGGAACTCTGCTTTTCTGTTTTATCAGCATATGGTGAGCAATAAAAAGTGCTCTAATTAAATATGTAATTTATCGCTTTATAGTTCCTCATTCTCCATTTTTGGACTAATACCACAAAATTCAAAAATGTTATGTATTGAAAATATTGTCCTATCCTTTTACTGAATCTCAAAATACCTCTAGTAAGCATCCAGTTCCTAAACTGAAAATATAAATAAATTATAAAATGGTAAGTAGGGACAATTAAAGGGCCTCACATAATGTTACAGGGCATTAGTGCCTAGTACTGAATGCATTCTGCTATTGATCTTAATTTTCCTAAAAAAGCAGTTCTTGAGAAAGGGGGGCATTGATTGCTGTGTCATTGCTGTTTCTCTGAGAAGAAAACATCTGCAATGACTGGTGAGGAGCATTTCTGTAAACAAAGCGTGCACTGCACAAATGACCACATGGCTTCCTTTGGTTGGCCTGGGTTCAACTATAATGGACTAAATTTTCCTTTCCATAAAACTGTTGCCAGGGACTTAAGGACACATTCAGTTGCTATAAATGATTCCAATAACATGAGGAGTGGAAAAATAAATATTCCAAATACAAAATTAGCAGTCCAAGTTGTGTGGCTAATGTCTAAAAGTCAAGATGCCAAGCAGCTAATTTCAGCAAGATCATTGTGTATGCAGTAACCTTGATCATTAGCTATAGTTTTAGAGTCAAAATTATGTTGGTCTATCATGTGTCTTCATGAAAGAACTTGAAGGCTGAAATCTTGCTAGATGCTGCTGATGAATTTCATTTTTTAGTCAGGAAAATATTTATCTCCTAATTGAATTTATATTGAATTTTCAGCAAATGATAGTTCTGAATTATTAAGATTCTGGAAAGTTCCAAAAAAGTAAAAAGTAAACATAATAAACAACTTACTGTAATTATATTTTCATACAATAGTCTTCTTCTGATTGACTACTGAAAATTCCATGGTCACTTGGATTGATTTAATAGCTAGTGGTTATTGTTAGCCCATCTGTAGCCTATAATGTAAAACTTATTTTTACAAGTTACTTATCTACTCCTAGTCCTACTCCCTTAACTCAAGCCTCGCTTTCAAACAAGTACAATACACATAACTGACGGAATACAAAGGCAATTCATTTGGTAGCTTTCTTAGAGCTTGGGAATTTTCTACAAAGCTTGGTTAGCATTTGCCAGAGTAGGCTCTAGTTTAAGCTATAAACTAAACTAAACAGAGTGTAGGATATTAATCAATAAATCATTCAATGTTACAGGCACTGTCAAATTTTACTAACAAATTTTGGGAAATAAGTTGAACCAAATAAATTTAAATTGGGCCCTAGCTGGTATGGCTCAGTGGATTGAGCGCCAGCCTGTGAACCAAAGGGTCCCTGGTTCAATTCCCAGTCAGGACACATTCCTGAGGCCTGGGTTGCACGTCAAGTCCCCATTGGGGGGCGCATGAGAGGCAACCACACATTGATGTTTTTCACCTTCTTTTTCTCCCTCCCTTCCCCTCTCTAAAGATTAATAAATAAAATCTTTAAAAATTCAAATTGGATCTATTTAAAATAGATACAATAAAATTATGAAGTCATAGGTTTTGTATAAATCAATCCTCCTAGTGTAGAGAACAGACAGTAATTATGTAGTGAGAATGGATAAAGCTAAGTTTAAAATAGGTATGGTGATTTTAGAATTTTAATAATAATCTGGAGACAGACTCGATGAGGAGGAGAAAATCAGCTTCTAATACTGTTAAGGTTAGTGATTTTTGCCAACCACTTTAAACTTAGCCTAAGAAGTACCAATAATATTCAAGAGTGAGGGACACAGTTACTAAAAATAAAATGACATTAAGATATCAGGCAATCTTTTAGATAAAAATAAAAGTTATCCATCTGTTGCTTTCGTGGATTCTGTTAACAGTAATGTCTCAATCAATGATGCAAATATAGGGTACACATGAAGTTCCAATTCACATAAGGAATGAGAATCTTGACTTTTTGCCATCAGCTTGTTGTACAAATTTGGATTAGGTATTTTCCTCTTTCATTTCTTCTATTAAAATCTTGAAGTACTGTTGCATAAAACTGCAAGTCCTTGATATCAACACATTTCAAAGCAGTGTTTACTATGATAATCAATATAGAAGAGAAAGGAAAAGACTTTGTAAGATTAACCATTAAGGTACCAGGGCTTCTGCCTGTAATGCATAGCAAAATCAGTGCTGTCTTAATGTAACTGATTATAGCTCCCAATATATTCAGGAAAGCAACTGCTCTCTTCTCACACCAGCTTACATCAAAAAGTAACTAACATTTTACCCTAAATAATTGCTCTCAAAAAGAACAAAGACTGAGGACACAGAACAAACATACGTGAATCTCATCACTTCTCTGTTAGATCTTCTGTGTATTCCTCTTATGCAGTATAAGGAGGAGAAGCCATGCCCAACTTTATCATAAATTTCAAATTAGCATGCATCCAAAACCAATTTGTTTGCCTGTAAGTTGTGAAAAAGAGATAAGTTCATTTAACAGACTACTTTGCAATATATTTGGGGGAAAATCCATTTATTCAACAATGTTTAGTTGAGCACCGACTCTCTGTTGGGCACTCTTTTAGCTTCTTGTGATATATCAATGAACAAAATAAAGACTGCTTTCCTCATAACACTTACATATCCGTAGGAAATGGGAAGTCTACAAAATATAATAAATTAATTAACAATATAAAATATCTGAAGGTGAAATTAATAGAGAATAACAAAGAAAATCTATTTAGAGCAGGATAATAAAAATGAGGAAAGTCGGCATGGATGGCCATTCGAAGGTATGCATTACTCATTTAAATGGTGAGATTTGTACAAAGATTTCAAGAAGGCAAGAGTGTGAGGAAGGTGAGTTTGGAGATAGGAAAGTTTAAGGCAAAGGGAACGACTAGAGTTGTGCTAACTAATATGGGAGCCATTAATCTCATGTGACAATTGAGCATCTGAAATGTATTAGTGGAGCTGAATATCTACATTTTTAATTTTATTTATTATAATTAATTAAAATTCATTATAAAAATAGATAACCTTTGTTATTCACAAAACTTGAATTGTATTTGAAACAATATGATTGTGTAAATCTACTTTTCAACTATATATTTAAAAAATACACATAGATCAAGTATTATCAACCAAATTAGCTTGTAAATTGAGATGTGCAGTAAGGGTAAAGTACATAGCAGATTTAAGGACTGAGTATAAAAATATTATACAATATCTTATTGATAACTTTACATAGATCACAGTTTGAGATGATTATATATTTTGGATGTATTAGTTTAGCTAAACACAGGATGTGACAAAAGTAGGTTTATAGTTGTGAGTATACAAAACATAAGAGTTTCTTCTTGTATTATTACTTATTAACTATTGTATTATTTTCCACTGCAAACTTACTTTTGACCCACCCTGTTATATTAATATTAATTTCACATATTTTATATGGATCTTGTGTAGAGAATTAAATATAAGAAGATGAAAATATTCTTTAGAGTAAAATGAGTTGTTCATATGTAAACAGTGAATACTGGCAGCTTCTGTACATATGGGTGGACTCACCGTATAGGTATGAATAGCTGGAGAAATTTACCAGAGATAGGAGAAAGAGCCAGCCTCAGGGAAGAATTAAGATTTGTGGGATGAATCGGAATGCTACCAGCACCGGAGCAGGGACAGATGGTTCAGTCAACCAATTTCATACCCTAATCTTTCCTCACTCAGAGTTTTGTAAGAACTGAATAGAACTGGGAGGTTGGTAGCCCATGTAAAACATATACACACTCATAGCAATTGGATTCTAGGATTCCACTGGAGCAGGATTTAAAAGTGAACCAAAACTGAGATTGCTGCCAAAATTTTACCAATCTGAATACTAAAGGGAAAGATATGAGTTGGGATGTTGGGTATTAGGGTATCAAAGATAAACTCAATATGATTAAAATAATGACCTATCTCTAGCTCAGCTGGACTCTAATTTAAAACTGTATGACATTTTCACCCTTATTACCCTACATTAAAAAGGCTTTGGCATCATTGGAAACAAACATTTACAGTGAAAAGATATGTTTTATGCTTCACAGTTTATTCTTTAGTCAATGCCTGGAATACAGGTTAAAAATTTAAAAAAAAATGAAAAAATAGATGTGTAAAAAACATGAAAAAGAAAGCAAGTTAAATCGAAGCAAATGAAATCAGGTATTTTAAGTAACAGGCAAGTTCTTAAAAACAAGTTTTACAGAGTTTAAATAATTTTTAGGAATAACTTTCTTCTCTGATTCTTATATATAAAAAGTTAAAGGTTGATCTCAACATTTTTTTTTTACTTTAAAAAAGCATATCTAGCTCACCAAAGTACTGTAAGTATTAAGGGTTCAGTCTGAAATAACAGAAGGTTAGAAAAATCACTGACAATAACAAAGAAGCAGAAATCAAATCCATGACCTCCAAGTATATCTAATTGTTCAGAAAATTGTATTTAGAAACTTTTTTACAACAAAAGATAATTGAAAGATAATTGCAATATTTATTTATATATCTCTCAAAGAATTTTAAGAGAAGTTAATCCATAAGCTTGCCTGCCTGCCTGCCTTCCTTCCTTCCTTTTCTTCCTTTTTTCTAAATCCCTCTTAATTCCCTGTAGCTGCTTCAGAAAAATTTACTAGAGAAAGCTGTTAAACACTCCAATTTACATCATCCAGGTTTTCTATGACTTCATCTTATACTTCAGTTTACCACTTATTTCTTTTATAATTTCAACATAATGATTCTGGTTTTAATATGTTTATTATTTGGCCCATTTCCCAAATTCCCCCAAAGAAGGATACCATGGGATTTGTCCAACAAAAAAGAATCCTTGCTCCCATCCTTCATTATTAAAAAAAAAAAAAAAATCAGGGAAAAGAATCCTGTCCCCATT
Source organism: Phyllostomus discolor (assembly GCF_004126475.2). Taxonomy (NCBI): domain Eukaryota; kingdom Metazoa; phylum Chordata; class Mammalia; order Chiroptera; family Phyllostomidae; genus Phyllostomus; species Phyllostomus discolor. Next base: position 156,075,128 of record NC_040905.2, on the reverse strand, counting down.
ACAAGGACAGTCCCCAACTTACAATATTTCAATTTAGAGTTTTTAAACTTTACAATGGTGCAAGGGTGATGTTCTGTCAGCAGAAACTGTGCTTCAAATTTTTAATTTTGATGGTTGAACACTTGAAACTGTGCTGCACAGGGGCAGAGAACCCCAGCTCCCAGTCAGCCATGCTTTCATAATGGTAAACAACTGCTTCTCTGCAGTGTTTTTTCATTGTGTTGGAAGGTAAGCTAGGCTGCACTGTGATGCTCTGTAGGTTAGCTATATTAAATGCATCTCTGACTTAATGATATTTTCATTTTACATTGGGTTTATAGGAATATAACCCCATGAATTAAGAAGCATCTGCATTACCTCCATGAAGATTTCTGTACAGTAATCTGTGGAAAGATGACTTCATTTGTTTACCCTTTTATTCTCCTTTTAGTTTTCATCCTCCTTCTGCTACTGACTCTTTTTGATGAAAACTACTTCAAAAGTCCTGTGCATATTAACAACTTTGACTCATGCAAGCTCAGTCTCAGAATTTCATGTTCTCCTCATAACTCACAACTCTTAGCTGTTCCAACTCTACAACTGCCAGGTCAACAGACTTGCTCTGAAGGTCATTGTTTCACTGTCTACACTTCCATATTATCCTCTACCTGTGCGGCCTTTTGGTAGTCACCCATGGTGAGAATAAAATGTCTGCCCGCACAGTGCCCATACAATAAATCTATACACTGGTCATACTTGACTATTGAAATTTCAGCAAATAAGCATAGTGAATAACTCCATACACAATATGTCTCAGAGTACATTTTTATATACAGAGAAGTTGATTGGACAATAAAAATAATACTCATCCAGGTTTTTATATGTGTCATACCCTGTTCAATGATTTTATATGCATCAATTAACTCTTCAATATTTATAATAATCCTATAAAGCTCAACTTATTATTGTCATTTTATACATGAAATAACTGAGACACAGATACCAAAGTTCATATAATATTTATGTGGAAGAGCCAGGAGGGAAATCGGGAAGCCTAGCTACTGCGTAATCTAGTCTGTAAGTCACTCAGTCCTCAGTGTGTGTTTTGAATTTCAGTATTTTTTTGCTCATGATAATGTTTACTTTAACAGGAAAAAAAAATTCCAAGTGCTTCTTATGAAGAATGAACAGCTAAAATGCTGTATAAAAGATTAATTGAGAATCATAAAAATAAGTCAGAGAAAACTGGTATAGATAGTATTTCTAAAATATGTATAATAATTATATATATTTATAAGGAGAAGTAGTAATAATTATATTTAATCATTGTAATATATACTTATAGTATATAATTAATATAGTATATATAGTATATGGTATTATAGTATATAGTTAAATAATTCTTATTATTTTATTTTCACCCCCCACATTCAAATATTTTCTATATTTTTCAGTACAAGGATTTGCTTGCTTGCTGTATTCAGGTATTAAATTAAAGCATTAATTTTTACATTCTTTACATAAATTTCAAGGAAGTTTCATCTAATCTTGTTTGCCCTCTCCTCTCCTCCCACAATCATTTCCTATTTCTTTCCACCTATTTCATTTAGTTAGGCACTGCAAATGTAAATTGACTTTCTAGCTAAAGAAAATTAGGTTGGAGCTCTCTTTCTATCCAGGGGTTCAACAAACAGTAATTCCTTTCCCTTTATCATGCACAGTTGCTCTGAAATAAGAGTTGTTCTGAAATTACTTTTCCAAGGCTGTAAGTACTGGTGGTTTAAAACATGGACTTTGGGGTTAGAGAAATTTATTGTAAAACACAGCTAATCTGCTTTTTAGTAAAAACAAACCTCATTTACTATTTGTAACTTTTAAAAAATTAAAATATATTAAAGATTAATTATATATAAATTATATATACACACATATATCAACACACATCAATATTATATACATATAAAGCATATATTATGCTTAAATGTAGATGACAAAAGTGAACATGCACACATTTATATGTCTTAAAAAGCAGAAGTTTGCCAATACATTTGAAGAATGTATTCCCCTTTCTTATTGTTTCTACTTCAGGTTAATTGCCAAATTTTATATTAATGATTTTATTGCTTTATTTAAAAAGTATAAAGTTTACCATGTTCATATTAATCGTTAAGTATTGTGGGGTTTTTGTCACTTTCATTTTTCTATAAATATAACATTATAAATCTATTCTATAATTAACCTTTTCCCCTCAATTTCATGGCTTTAAATTTCATCCTTGTAGACACATTCACCTATATTTCATTTATTTATTACACCTTCAGTAGAATTCCTTTGTATGACTATCGCAAATGATCGATCTCACTGTTCATGAAAACTTGAGATTTACATGAACAGCTTGAGTTGTTCCCAGTGTTTTGCTATGTTGAATAATTCTGCAATAATCTTTCTCATTGAATGACTACCATGATGTGGTTATCCATTCTCTTGCTGATATACACTGCTATTTTTTTCAGCTTTAGGTATTCTAATACATGGTGCTGTGCACATTCATGTAGAAGTTTTCTGGGGTCATGTATATTTTTTCCTTGGGTAAATATCTAGGAGCAGGATGTTTGCTTCATGTGTTAAGTGCATGTTTATAGGAAATCACCAAACTGGTTTTCAAGGAAACCACTAATTTTGCATTCTGGCTACACTGTGGTAGAGTTCCAGTTGCTCTACCTCCTGGCCAACATTGGGTACAAAACTATTTTTATTGTTACATCTCTAGTATGTACACAATAGCATCATACTGTGGATATCAGTAGCATTTCCCAAGTAAGTGATAATGTTGGTCATGTTTTCATGTTTTTACTTACCACTCTCAGATATTCTTTATATAGTTTCTGATCAAATATTTTACATATTGTATGGAATTGTCTTATTGATATTATTTTAATAGTTATATATTCTGAGTACAAGTATTTGTCTTATATTTGTTTTTCAGTTATTTACTCCTATTTGTGGCTTGGGTATTGGTTGAAATTGCATTGAACACTTAAATCTACTTAAGAATAATTAATATAAAATTTGACCAGGAATCCTACATTTCATATATTACACTATCTGGAAGCTACTTTCCCAAAAGACAGGCTGCTGTAACAGCCTGGTGAAGAAAAAGCTGATGTGCCAACTTGGAAGCATTCTGCAAGAATGAGGTGCCATCCTCCAGGATGTTGAGCAGGTACTTAATCAAAGACACCCATGCGGCACTGTGTCTCCAGTGGGAACAATGTGTGGGTACAGAAAACAAAGAGCCAAGTCTGGAATAGCCTTGCCATTACTCTCAGCTGCTCACTGGAAAATTGTGCTTAATTTATCAGGCATGATTATAGGAAATCTTAGAAAGGCTCAAATGCTTGAGGACTTTTATAAGCAAAATCCTTCTACCAGTCCACAGGGGAAATATAAATTTAGGGGGAAAATATTAGTTTTATTTAGATATTGAGATTTTTAGAAAGTTTGCTATGTGATATAACTTATGTTATACTGTGTGATACTTCTGCACATAGTAGGTGCTTACAAATAAATGAATGGATAGGAATGAATGAATAGGATGATTAAACAGTGTGGAAAGTTTTCTTTCTGAGAGCATGTATTTATTTTGTTCATGTGTACCTATGATAATATATCATATTCTTCACACAAATCCTTGTCTTTGTTGTATTTTAATATTTATATCATTTTTCTCATATTTAATATTACTAAGCTAAATTTTTAAAATTCTATGCTAATTGGATATGTTTCAAGAATATGTGCTCATCTTGTTCCTATATAAATTACACATACTTATAAAGGTAATAACATTATATTTAATCTAGCAATTCAGTCTTAAGATCTAGATTTATTTGGAAAAGTTCTGTTAAATATTTATTAACAAGAAAAAAGCCACACAACATTCAATATCCCTATTTTTGAAACTACTTAAGCATTTTTCCTCCTATACCCAGTGTGTCCAGTTCCTGGATGTTATTGTTTTTTAAGCAGTAGTTCCTCAGACACAGTTTTAGTAGTTTTCTCATAGGTTTTCTTATGTATTATTTGAAGTGATTTTATCACAAACAAATGGCTTTATTATCTTACTAAGTTACATCTACAGGAAATATAGACAATTGCATTTCAACTATAATTCTAGCATTTCTAACTCTACAGCTAGAGCTACTGGTTGACTTTTTAACCAAGGGAATTTTTTTAATCTTGGGTATTTCATTTCATTACTTACATTAATATATGCCTTTTAAAATGGATATATCTATTGGACACTCCTGATTAATTGAGGATTTTTCATTTCAATCAACAATTAAAGGCTCTGGCTAGTGTGGTTCAGTGGATTGAGCACTAGCCTGCGAGCCAAAGGGTCACTGGTTTGATTCCCAGTCAGGGCACATGCCTGGGTTGCAGGCCAGGTCCCCAGTGGGGGGCATGCAAGAGGCAACTACACATTGATATTTCTCTCCCTCTCTTTCTCCCTCCTTTCCTCTCTGCCTAAGAATAAATGAATAAAGTCTTTAAAACAATAACCATTAATGCCCTTAAAAATTATATAAACATTGAAACAAAGCCTCCAGGTATATTTGTATAACTGAGAAGAAAACCATGAATTCCCTATTTGAAAAATCAGCAAATGAACTATGCAAATCATTAAAAAGCTCATATTACAAGTAAATTTAGTATACTTGTATATAACAAACATTAAATATTATGTATGTTAAATTTATCATAACAGGAATAAAAGGAGAGACATATTAATCCTATAAATTAATATATTGTCTACTATCAGAATGCATTATTTTAAGAGAGCATCTATAAGACAGAGGACAGAATTTTTTTTTTTAATTTCAATCAGCAATGCCTATAGGAAATAGTCTGAAGTAAAATTTTAGGAGTAAGATTAAAAACTAAAACAAAGCATTATCACTATCACAATAATATAAGGCAGCTTTCTCTCTCCTGTCCTGGGGTAGAGATAAAAAGTAACTTTTATAAACAAAACATAAATGCCAAAAGAATTGGTGATGTGAATAGATACAATGTAATCAAAGAACTTTAGCTGCTGTGGAATAGCAATTTGGTACGAAGTAATTGGCAATGAGATAAATTAGGTACAGGCATTCATTGTTTTACTGCACTTCGCTTTACTGGACTTAGCATGTATGCATTTTTCACATTGAAGGTCTGTGGCAACCCTGCATCACCCACGTCTTTTGGCACCATTTTTCTAACAGCATTTGCCCAATTTTTTGTCTGTGTCACGTTTTGGTAATTCTCATAAATACTTCAAACTTTTTGCTACAGTGTTCTGTGATCAGTGACCTTTGATGTTACTATTGCAATTTTGGGGGGGCTCCACAAACCATGCCCACATAAAATGACGAGTTTATCAGCAAATATTGTGTGCATATGACTGCTCCTCTGCCCATCTGTTCCTCTCTTCCTCTCCTCAGACCTCACTATTACCTGAGACACAATAATACTGACATATGGACAATATTTTTTTCTACAAATAATATTACTGAAACTGAACAAGTAGCACAACAGACTACCTAGATTGGGGGCCTTAATCAAAAGCTTTAAATCAAAAGCCAAAAATGATTAATTTTAGTCAGGATGATATCAGTATGTGGAAAGTCAGTACATACGATCAGTGAGGCCTCTTGTGCCAAACAGTTAGCCAAGTTGTGAATAGAAAGGACATGCTTCTGAAGGAAATTAAAAGTGCTATGCCAGTGAACACATGAATGATAAGAAAGCAAAACAGGCTTATTGCTGATACAGAGCAGTTTTAATGACCTGGATAGCAGATCAAACCAGCCACATATTCTCTTAAGCCAAAGCCTAATCAAGTGTAAAGCTCCAATTCTCTTCAATTTTACAAAAGCTGAGTGAGGTGAAGAATCTGCAGAAGAGATGTTTGAAGCTAGTGGAGACTGGTTCCTAAGGTTGAAGGAAAGAAACCTTCATAACATAAAAGTGCAAGGTGGAGCAGAAAAGTTCTCCAGCAAAGAAGCTACAGCAATTTATCCAGAAGATCTAGCTAAGATAATTAATGGAGGTGGCTACATTAAACAGCAGATTTTCAGTGTAGACAGAACAGCCTTATGTTGCAAGAGGATGCCATCTAGGACTTTCATAGCTTGAGAGAAGTCAACGCCAGGCTTCAAATCTTCAAAGAACAGGCAATATCTGTTCTTAGGAGCTACTGCAGCTGGTGACATTAAGTTGAAGCCAATCCTCATTTACTATTCTGAAAATCCTGGAGCCCTTAAGAATTATGCTAAATCTACTCTGCCTGTGCTCTATAAATAGAACAAACAGCCTAGATGACAGCATATCTGTTGACAACATAGTTTACTAAATATTTTAAGCCTAGTATTCAGACCTATAGCTCAGGAAAAAGATTTATTTCAAAATATTATGGCTCATTGACAGTGCTTCTGGTTGCCCAAGAGCTCTGATGGAAATGCACAATGCGATTAATGTTGTTTTCATGCCTGCTAACACGACATCTGTTCTGCAACTCATAGATCAAGGGGTAATTTCAACTTTCAATTCTTAATAGTTAAGAAATAATTCTGTAAGGCTACAGCTGACATGGATAGTGATTCTTCTGATGGATTTGGGCATAATAAATTAAAAACCTCCTGGAAATAAATTACCATTCTAGATGTCATTAAGAACATTTATGATTCCCGGGGAGAGGTCCAAATATTGGCATTAACAGGAGTTTGGAAAAAGTTGACTCCGGCCTTCATGGACGACTTTGAGGGGTCTCAAGACTTAGGTGGAAGAAGGAACTGCATAAGTGGTGGAAATAGCAAGAGAACTAGAACTGTAAGTGGAGCTCGAAGAAGTGACTAAACTGCTATAATCTCATGATAAAATTGTAATGGATGAGCAACTGCTTCTTATGGATCTGAGGACCCTTACGCTATGAGGATTGTTGAAATGACAACAAAGGATTTATAGTATTACATAAACTGATTAGATGAAGCAAAGGTAGATGTTGAGTATATAAACTCCAATTTTTAAAGTTCTTTTAAAGCACAATATTAGGAAAATCATAAAAGGAGATTTAAATTGCTCAGCCACACATCGGTGTGACTTAACAAGTATAATCTTCTGACAAGTTTGAGCATTAGTAGAATAAGATGATTCATCGGTAAGTGTACACAGGTAACAGGTTTGATTACGTATGACATATCAAATGCCATCCTAGGCTATTACAATAAATGAGATAGGCATCTTCATTTGTTCTGTGAAGACAAATATTTAATGCACAGATGTCATTTTAAGTTTTGTGGAGGAAAGGAGAACACAAAGGGAAAAAAGAAATTAACATTTGATGAACATATGTATATTCTAAGTTTAAAAGTAAAAGAGCTACAGTAATTTTTATTTTTTTACTGGTGAGAAAAATGAGGCAAATAATTAAATAAACTGTTTAAGATCACACAGATAAATGGTAAGGCCAGTATTGAAACCCAGATAATTTTGGCTTTGATATCCTAGGTTCTAGCACTATACAACTAAATGTTGGGAAAAATTGATTTAGAATAATCACAAAGGTTATACATGCTGTTTCAAGAAAAGTGAACAATAACCTTTGAGTTTCTGGTGCTATCATGGATAGTGATAAGCTCCAGACTGGTACTGACAAAGTCTGTCTGTGACGTGTGTATCTGTGTGTTTCCTTGTGCATGCAGCAGGGGTCGGGGAAGAGACAAATGTGAAAACTTGGAAAAGAAAATGTCACCCGTGTTATATTGGCACATAAAGAATGACTATGAGTTAGTTATTGAAAAATAAAGTATTAAAGATAAAGAGATAAACTATTACTGATAACTTCATATTATGACAGTTATTGTAAATAACCTAATAAAACTAGTTTTTTAACTGTCTACTTAGAAGGAATCATGGTTTGTACCTGTGTTAGGGAGCTCTTTTTTATAGGAGAAAAATGAATGAAAGTCAAATCATTCACAAATGAAAATGTCATAAGGACTTTCAGAAAGATAATAGAAATTATAGAATTTTTTATAGTCATAAAGTGTTGATGAAAAAGAAACAGTTATTAAGTAATAACCCACCCCATCCCTATTGCCTATTTGGTCGCATGTGCAAATTCACTGAATAAGTGAATTTTCAGACAATTTTAACCAGAATGTGCCCAAATCCTAAGAAGATCACCACCTAGCCAAACAGGAAGCTCAGGTGAAAATATCACTGCTTCCTATCTTATTACATAAAATTCCAACTTGAATGTGTGTTGTTCTAAGCATGTACTAGCTGGCAATTATCTCTTTTAGACCATTTTCCATTTAAATTATTTCAATCAGTCATTTAACTTCCACAGTTCTGTATGTTCTATCTTTTGTTTACTGCATAAATTAGAAATACATTTTTCAATGTTCTTTCATTAAATGCACTATAATTTTAATTTAAAATAAAATGAGTAAAACCTTATACCCTGTGTCAAATGTTTAATTGCACACTATATAATTTGGCCAACACATTTCTGTTATATATTTATTTTTTCTTTATCAATATACAATTGATATACAGCATTGTGTAAGTTCAAGGTATATAACATGTTGATTTGCTGCATTTATATATTGCCAAATGAGTACCACCACAGTGTTAGGTAACACCTCCATCACATCATATAACTACCACTTCTTTTTTTGTGGTGAGAACAGTTTAGGCCTACTCTCTTAGCAACTTTCAAGTGTAAACTATAGCATTGCTACCTATACTGACATGCTATCCATTAGTTCCACATAATTTATTCATCTTCAAACTGGAAGGTGGTACATTTTGCCCAACATCTCTCTGTTTCTCAACCTCCAGCCCAAGGTAACCAGCATTCCAGTCTCTGTTTATCCTACTTCATCTTTTTTGAATCCACATGTAACTATTCACATGTGATATTTGTCTTTAGCTGCCTGAGTTATTTTACTCAGTATAATCCTTCAAAGTCCATTTATGTTGTTAAAAATCGCAGGATTCCTTCTTTATTATGAATGAATGATATTCCATTGTACGTATATGTATGTGTATATCCTAGTTGGTAGATGATAGATAGATACATAGTTCAATGATAGCTATTTTGCATCTTCGAAATGGGATTGGTGGATCATACATTGGTTCTTTTTTTTTTAATGTTCATACTGTTTTCCATAGTGTCTATACCAATTTACATTTCCATCAACAGTGCACAGAATCCTGCTTTTTCCAAATTCTCACCAACATTTATTCTTGTCTTTTGAATAATAACCATTGTGACAGGTATGAAGTGATACCTCATTGTTGTCCTGATTTGCATTTCCCTGGTGATGAGTAGTGTTGAATATCTTTCATCTACCAGTTGGTTATGAATATGTCTTCTTAAAAAGATAGTACTTCATACTGGTCAGAATGGCCATCATAAACAAATCAACAAACAGCAAGTTCTGGCGAGGTTGTGGAGAAAAGTGAACCCTAGTATATTGTTTGTGAGAATGCAGACTGGTGAAGCCACAGTGGAAAACAATATGGAATTTCCTCAAAAAACTAAAAATGGGACTGCCTTTTGACCTGGCAATTCCACTGCTGGGATTATACACTAAGAATCTTGAACACTAATTCAAAAGAACCTATGTACCCCAATGTTCATAACAGCACAATTTACAATAGCCAAGTGATGGAAGCAACCTCAGTGCCTATCAGTAGATGAATGGATCAAAAAACCATGGTACATTTACACAATGGAATACTATGCAGCAGAAAGAAAGAAGGAACTCCTACCCTTTGCAACAGCATGGATGGAAGTGGAGAGCCTTATGCTAAGTGAAATAAACCAGGTGGTGAAAGACAAATACCATATGATCTCACCTATAAGTGGAACCTAATCAACAAAACAAACAAGTGAGCAAAATATAACCAGAGACTTTGAAATAAAGAACAAACTGACAATACCAGAGGGGAGTGGGGAAGGAGATAATGGGGGAAAGAAGGGGAACGATCTGGCGGCAGGACAATGGAGACAACTGTACTTGAACAACAATAAAAAAGATATCTACTTAGCTCTTCTGATCATTTTTAATTATATATGTTTTCTTTTGTTTAGTTGTATGATTTCTGTATATATTTTGGATACTATACTCATATCAGAGAGATGATTTTTAAATATTTTCTGTCATTTTTCTAATACTTTGTTGTTCTAGAAACACAACTGATTTCTGTATTTTTGATTTGACATCCTGCAATACTATTAAATTTATTATTTCAAACAGTCATTTTGATTGACCCTTTAGGATTTTCTATATATATGACCATATAATCTGCAAACAGATTATTTTAGTAATTCTTTTCTGATTCAAATACCTTTTTTAAAAAATGTATCTTGCTTAATGCTTTAGCTAAAACTTCCAGTATGACCTGGCAAGTAAGAGCTGAGTAAGAGTGGTGGTCGTGGGCAACCTTGTCCTTTGCCTGATCTTGAAGGTGAAGCATTTAACTTTTTGCCTTTGAGTATTATATTAGTTTTGTGTTTATCCTATATGGCATTTGTTGTATGTTCCATCTCAAACAAAGTTATTTAGGGTTTTTAATCATAAAATGATGCTGTGTTTGTCAAAGGCTTTCTTTTGCATCAAGATAATTATATGGCTATATTGTACTCCATTAATGACATGTATCATATTGGAAATTTGCATATGTTTAATTATCCTTGTTTCCTAGAGATAAATTACCCTAGATCATGGGTGTCAAACTCATTTTCACCAGGGGCCACATCAGCTTCACAGTTGCCTTCAAAGGGCCAAATGTAATTTTAGGTCTGTATAACTGTTACTACTCCCTAACTAGGGACAAGAAGCTTGGCACTGCTGCTGGGTAGGAACAAGGTGGGGGGCTGGATTTGGTCTATGGACCTTGTGTTTGCTACCTGTGTTCTAGACCATAGTGCTGCATGGTCATTCTAATATTCTTCTTTTAAGATTTTTTCTTGATCTTATGTTTTCAGAAATTTTACTATTAATCTGTAGCTTGTTTTCTTTTGTAAATCTTGGAATGTTTAGTCTAAAACATCCAAACCATTAAAAAATGCTTTTTTTCTTTCTTTATTTTAACCTACCAAATATATTATTTTTTTAAATTTTATTTTATTGTTGATACTATTTTGGATGGTCCCTCATTTCTCCCCTTTGCTCCCCTTCATCTGGCACCCTCCTCCCCCTAGCCTACACCAGTGTGTTGTCTGTGACTACATGCTGTGCATACATTCATACATGTTCTTTAGCTAACCTCTTCTAATCCCCCACCCCTCCTCTCCTCTGTGATTAGTAAACCTGTTCCATGTAGCCATGCCTCTGGTTTTATCTAGTTTGTCACTGTATTTTGCTCATTATATTCCACATATGAGTTAGATTATATGGTATTTTACTTTCTCTGACTAGGTTATTTCACTTAGCATGATAGTATCCGAGTCTATTTATGCTGTCACAAAGGGTAAGAATTTCTGTTTTACAGCTGCATAATGTTTCATTGTGTAAATGTACCACATCTTTTTTATCCACTCATCCACTGATGGGCACTGGGGCTCTTTCCAGCTCTTGGCTATTGTAAATAATGTTGCTTTGAACATAGAGCTGCACGTATTCTTTCTGATTCATGTTTCAAGATTCTTAGGATGTGTTCCTAGAAACTGTATTACTGGGTCAATCAGCAGTTCCATTTTTAATTTTTAAAATAAATTCCATGAGTTTTTTTTCAAATAGACATTTTTTTAAAAATTGGGCCCTCATAATGATACTAATATTTTTACTTTGTCTGTGTGCTTAGTAATGAATAACTTTATTTCCACAATTAAAACACACAAAGAATTATGGAAATTTGCCACCTTGGAATCATGTGTCAAATCAATCAGAAGGTGCTAAGACTTGCCCTAGCCAGATGTCCAGGTTGGTTGGAGCATTGTCCTGGGCATCAAAAGATTGTAGGCTTGATTCCTGGTCAGGGCTCAAACTCAGTCGACTGAAACATTTCTAGTCAAGGCATGTATGGAAGGCAACTGATCAATGTTTCCTCCTCTCTCTCTAAAAACATTAACATATCCTTGGGTGAGGATTTAAAAAAAGTGAGAAGACTTTATTGAAAAGATAGAATCTAGCCTGTACTTCAAATGATGGATATTTTTTTGCAAAAAAATAATAATTAGGAATATACAATAATCTCAGAGATATGAGGAAACACTAAAGTTTTTTAAAGTAGCACATAGTGAGAAAATGAGGAATATTACTAAAATTTTAGTGTATGAATTAAATGCCAGTAGATTTATAGGGCATATAAAAATTTACAGTTTACTATTTATTTAGTAGGGACTCATCAAAGAAATTTTAAATAAAAGTGTTATACTCTTATTTTTGTATATATAGTAGTTTAAGAATATATTACTGTGGTTCAAAAGTCAAGTAGTAAAAGCTTCAGCTAGAGAAGTGAAATGAAAAGCAAAGTCTTATCACCTCAGAGACTGAGGATTACTTATTTATTTATTAGAAGAGGAGGTAGCTCAATGCAGTATTCTATTGTAACCCCAAGTGTTTTATGTCCAAGTTATTGGTAAAATGCTAATATAATGAATTAAATAAGAAACAAAGAAGAAAGAATTGATTTGAGAGGAAAGTAAATTTCATTTTTATTTAGACATGCAGAATTTTGTGTTACTCACTGGTGTAGGTAGTGATTTCAAGCAAATTGCTGAAAAAGCAGGCCTGACTGGGTTGGAAAAGAAAACTGCTCCATCGTGATTAACTAACCACTGAGGCTGTGAATGTCTGTATAGAGTTACTACGGGCAGAAAAATGACTGACATTATTTAGCACATAGGAAAAAATGCCATCAAAAATTAATTTATATTCTCACAGAAAAAAAGGCTGCAGAAAAGGTAGTTTAAAAATAAATAAAAAAAACATCTTGCTAATTTCATTAACACTGCATATGCTCTAATATATATTCTGTATTATTGATTACTTTGGAACAGGTAGTTTTTAATACTTTAAAAATATGTGATGCTGCTTACTGTAAAAATGGTTAATAATTACATTATTCTAGCAAAGAACATTTCTGAAAACCTTATTTTTTAAAATTAAAAACAGCAATTTGATTGATGAAAAAGGATTTTCACACCAGAGTAATTGTATATTTTTGGTCATCATATTATTGTTATTAAGATAAACTATTATGTAACACTCATGCTGAGGAATGACTTAGCTGCGGCATAAACTATTTTACTTGCCTATTTTATCCATTCCATTTGTATATATACAGTGTCTGCCTTATGAAGAGCAAGAGTGTTACATGATACAGGGTTTTTCTAACAAATCATCATTTATGGTCATTTAACTTATATTGTCAAGTATTGATTAGTATATCACTTAAAACATTTTCTTCATAGTTTTATTTTAGTATAGGTATGTTAGGTGGTGGTATAAAAAACTCAGGCCATGATTTCAAAATTATTGAAGCTGGAATTTTGTTACTTGTAAATACTACATTATAAACTGTATATTAAATGTTGCTTCTTTTAACAATCGTTTGTAAATTTTTAGGTAAAGATCATTTGTAGTTTTTAAAGTTTTAAAACATATGATTTTACTACAATGAAAACTTGAAAATTCTACCTGCCTTGTTTCAGGCAAATACTATGACTGTTTCTTTGCACTTTCTATGTATTTTGCAATGAATGTAGTGCTTCCTCAGTTATTTTTGTTAGGAAATATAGAAATTATTTACTGTAGTTATTTCTCAACCTAAATATCAACAAATGACTTTAGCTCTTTTTAAAAATAAGCAATATTGTTGAAGAAAAATTTATTTTCACATGTGTTCATTAAATTGGTGGTTTTCCTCATAATAGCTATAATATTTAATACATTTAATAATGGCTATAAAATAATTATCTCTTAATATTCATATATAACTGGTATATATATGTAAATTATGTAATTAATTGGAATATTACACCTAAATTTAACTGATTTATGTCCAAACCCAATAAATCCTTGATATGTCAACAACCAGTGCATATGTAATGAAGAAGCCTCTAGCACATGCTCTAGTCAATATTTTTTACCAGTTGAATCAAGGCCATTACTTAATCTATAAATCAGTTTGGTGGAAGCCACTTAAGAGAGCTTGTACCTCACTTCTGATTTTATTTCTTCAGAGAAGCAGTAAGAAAAAACATGTAGTAACATTTGATGTGTTAGGAAAACAATATCCCTAGTGGCAGCCACAAATTAATGACCCTTACCATCCAGACATTGAGGATTTCAATTTCCCATGGAGTACACTTTGAGGTGAACAGAGAAAAGGAAAAATTGATGGTAATGAGGGGACATCTGTTTCCTTAACAATTTGGCTCAGATAGTGCTTAGTGCATCCTCGCTAGGGAAATAAACCATTGCTTGAATGATAAATATCTGCATGTGTTTTTGAAGATGGCAGATGTGCCATTGTTCAGCATTTCTAGTTGTTACACTGATGAATATGGGAGTAGCGTATTAGTAAAAGCACTTATTTATTACATCGTTATACCCTGCCAATTATCTTCTAGGCACAGAGAGAATGAACCACATTGTTTTTCTGTTTTTTTTAATTTGTATTGCACTTATTAGAGTAAAAATGGTTAATCAAATTATATAGGTTTACATTGTACCACTTTATAATACAAAATCTATGTATTGTATTGTGTGTTCACCACTCAGAGTCTTCTCTTTCTGTTAATTAATCCCTCTTTACCCTCTTCTACATCTTCCTGCCCCACTTTCCCTCTGGTAGTCACCATATCACCTTAACATTGTCTGTATCATGAGGTATTTTTCCCCTTAATCCCTTCATTTTTTTTATCCAGCTTCCCAAACCCCCTCTGCTCTGATAGCTATGAGTCTGTTTTGTGTATCTATCAAACTGTTTCTGTTTTGTTTGTTAGATTATTTTGTTTGTTACACTTCAAATATAAGTGAAATCATATGGCATTTGCCTTCCTCTGACTGATTTATTTCACTTACTATATACCCACCAAGTCCATGCTGTCTCAAAGGTAAGATTTTCTTCTTTGTTATGGCAGAATAGGATTCCATTGTGTATATGCATCACAGGTTTTCATCCACTCGTCTCCCAATATGTACCTGGGTTTCTTCCAGATCTAGGCTATGGCAAATGATGCTACAATAAAAATATAGGTATATATATTCTTTTGAATTATTGTTTGGGATTTCTTTGGATATATTTCCAAAAATGGAATCACTGGGACATAAAGCAGTTCCATTTTTAACTTTGGGAGGTACCTCAGTATCATTTTCCATAGTGGCTTCGCCAATCTGCATTCCCTCCAACAATACATGAGGGTTCCCTTTTCTCTGCATGCTCACCAACACTTATTGTTTGTCAATGTATTGATTATAGCCATTCTGAAAGGTGTATAGTGATAACTTATCATGGTTATAATTTGCATATCTCTAATAATTAGTGACATTGAGCATCTTTTCATACATCTATTGGCCATCTGTGTATTGTCTTCAGAAAGTATCTATTTAGGTACTTTGCCCATTTGTTTTGAGTTGGGTTGTTTGATTTTGAGGGTGTATCAAGTTTTGTAAGTTCTTTACAAGTTTTGCATATCAACTCATCAGATGTATTGGGCGAATGTGTTCTCCCATTCTTTGGACTGTCTTTTTATTTTGTTGATATTTGCCTTTGTTGTGCAAAAACTTTTCAGTTTGATGTGGTTCCATTTCTTTTTTAGTTTTTCTTTTATTTCTCTTGCCTGGGAGTTACATCAAATAAAATATTGCTATTAGCAATGTCCAAGATTTTGCTGCCTATGTTTTCTTCTAAGATTTTTATGGTTTCAGGTCTAACATTTAAGTCTTTAATCCATTTTGAATTTATTCTTATGTGTGATGTAAGAAGGTGGTCTACTTTCAGTTTTTTCTGTGTTTATCTGTCCAATTTTCCCAATACCATTTATTAAATAAACTATCTTTAGCCCAATATATGTGCTTGCCTCCTCTGTTGAATATTAATTGACTATAAAGGTGTGGGTTTATTTCTGGGTTATTCTGTTCCATTGATCAGTATTTGTTTTTATGAAAATATCATGCTGTTTTGATGACTATGGCCTTATAGTTTCATAATGGGTAACGTGATTCCTCCAGGTTGTTCTTCTTTCTTGGTATCACTGGTGCTAGGTGGGGCCTTTTGTGGTTCTACATTAATTTTTGAAATATTTTTTCTAATTCTGTGAAATACATCATTGAATCTTAATAGCAATTGTGTTTAACCTATAAATGAGGAATGCAAATTAAAACAATGAGATACCATCTCACACCTGTCAGAATGGCAATCATCAATAAATCAACAAACAACAAGTGCTGGTGAAGATGAAGAGAAAGGGCAACCTTTTGTACTACTAGCTGGGATGAGGACTGGTACAGTCACTGTGGAAAACAGTATGACTCTACCTTTTAAGAATTAAAAATGTATCTACATTTTAACCCAGCAATCCCACTTCTGGAATATATCTGAAGGAACTCAAAATATTAATTTGAAAAAACATAAGTACCCCTATGTACACTGCAGTGTTTTTCACAATGGCCAAGATATGGAAGCAGCCCCTGTCCAGTCGCAGATGAGTGGATAGAACAATTATGGGACATTTATACAATGGAATTCTACTCAGCCATAAAGAGGAGGAAAATTTTACCCTTAGCAACAGAATGAACTGACCTGAAGGACATTATGCTAAGTGGAATAAACCAGTCAGGAAAAGATAAATACCACATAATTTTACTCATATGTGGAGTCTAATAATCAAGCTGAACTAACAAGCAAAACAGAGACAGACTCACAGATAGCAGTATGACAGCTAAGGTGCATGGAGGTTAGGGGGTTGGAAGTATTATGCGAAAAGGAGAAAGGATTCATGGACATGGACAACAGTATCATGATTGCTTGGGGGAGGGAGTTATAAGGGGACTAATTGATAATGGGAAAGTATAATAAAATGTTTTAAAAAGAAAATGCTTTTGGTTTTCCCTGTTGAATATAATGTTGGTTGTGGGATGTTCTTTATCATGGTGAGACATGCTCACTCTATTCCCACTTTGCTGAGAGTTTTTATCATAAGTGGGTGTTAGTTTTCATCAATGCTTTTCCTGCACCTATTAATATGACCATGGGATTTTATTCTTCACTTTGTTTATGTGGTATATCACAACAATGGATTCACAGATATTGTACCGACCTTGCCTCCCAGGGACAAATCCCACTTGATCATGGAGTATGATCTTTTTAATATACTATATTGCTAGATTCAATTTGCTAATATTTTTGTGGAGAATTTCTCCATATGTGTTCATCAGGGATATTAACCTATAATTTTCTTTCTTTGTAGTGTCTTTACCTGGTTTTAGAATTAGGATATTGCCACCTTCATTAAATGAGCTTGGGAGTCTTCCCTTTTCTTGATTTTCTTTTAGAATAGTCCAGACTGGCATCTGGCTCTGGGCTGCACTTCACACAGGGGTCATTACATCAAGATTATGCTCATCTTACTAAAAGGGCTTCTCTCTTCCCTCCTTCCCTCCCTCCTCCTCTTAGTCTTCCTCCCCCTCCTTTCTTCTCCTTCTCTTCCTCCTCCTCCACCTTCTTCTTCTCCTTCTCTCCTTCTGGTTTTCCCTCTTCTTCTTCCTCTCCTCCTCCTCCTTCTTCTTCTTTTCTCATATGATCTCAATTCCTTCTGGTATTTGCCTTTCAAATAACCAAAATATTATTTCAGATAAAAACCAGTGAAAACATGTGGGCAGACATAAAAGTGCACTTTTGTAAAATTCCACTTATAGTAAACACCCAGAAAAGGTAAGGAAAGAGACAGTAATCACATCAGGAGTGGCCAAGGGCAGGAGTAAAAAAGTCAGTACTTTTGGGGTAATGGAGCATTCTGGAAGTCGACAGCAGTGGTGATGCTCTCACTGCATCATGAATATATTTCACGCTCAGGAATGACACAATTTAAACATATACACTACCTTTTATTTATTACTTAAAATAAATCATGCCAAGGAGAAAAAGGAAATATAAGAATTAAAGAAAATCAAAGAAAAAGATAAAAAATGTGGGCACCATAAAGCAACTTCTGGCAGAAGTGGAAGAACTGGTTAAATAATAATCAGCTCTAGAGCTGGCTCTAATGCATTGTCCAGATCAGCTCCACATCTCTGGCAAGAAACAGGCCAGGCCGAAGTGAGGGCTCTTCAGGCAGGGGTGGTGGGACCTCAGGTCAGGAAATCTTGCACAGGCTGGCCCTGGATCCTAAGCTGTGGCTGGAGCAACAGCTGATGGTGGCATGATCACTGGAGATAGACACCCCTCCAGGTCTGGAGTAGCCTCCTAGTCTGCCCCTGCATCTGACTCCTCAGGGTGTATGATAGGTGTCGAAGCAAGAGTCAGCTCTGTTTCCTGGGCTGGTGCTGGAATTTCCTGGGCTGGTGCTGGAATTACAAGAGGAGAGATGGCCACCCACATGTCTGCATTTCCCTGTGCTCCCCACAGACAGAACAGAGACAGAGCTTTCCAGAGAAGCTGTAGCCCAGGACAAAGCCCAAGACATCCTCCTCACTAGCAGTCCAGCAGATGGGTGGTCTGAGTCCAGTTTTGCTCATGTCCAGACACTGCAGATGCTCCTGGCGTATCTGGCTTTCACCACTCTTACTCAACTAAGCACAGGAAGTCCTAGCCACAGCAATCAGACAAGAAGAAGAAATAAAAGGTATCCAACCTGGAAGAGAGGAAGTAAAACTTGTTATTTGCAGAAGACATACTGTATATAGACAACCCTGAAGATTCCACTGAAAAACTACTAGAAGTGATAAAGGAATCCAGTAAAGTATTGGGATGCAAAATAAATATCCAGAAATCAGTTGCATTTTTATACACCAATAATGAACTACCTATCAGAAAGGGAAACTAAGAAATCAATTACATTTCCAATTGCATAAAAAATAACTATGAATAAATTTAACCAAGCATGAAAAGACATGTACTTGGTAAGTTATAAGACACTGAAGAAATAAATTGAGGAAGCTACAAATAAGTGGGAGCATATACATACTTGTTCACGAGCAGGAAGAGTTAATATCATTAAAATGTGCATACTACCCAAAGCAAACTATATGTTCAAAGCAATTCCTATCAAGATACCAATAGAATATTTCTCAGAATTTGAAGAAATATTTTTTAAAATTTATATGAAACCACAAGTT
Source organism: Phyllostomus discolor (assembly GCF_004126475.2). Classification (NCBI taxonomy): domain Eukaryota; kingdom Metazoa; phylum Chordata; class Mammalia; order Chiroptera; family Phyllostomidae; genus Phyllostomus; species Phyllostomus discolor. The sequence goes on along the minus strand of NC_040905.2, from coordinate 156,055,809 downwards.
TATTATTTCTTGCATGCCGCACATAAAAAAGATAATTTTTCTAAAACCTCCTAATCTTGTTTGTTTGTTTGTTTATTTGTCTGGATATGTTGATGACTTGTTTTAAAAATTACCTTATAGTGTACTTTGAGATAATTTCTTTCTATAGTTTTCTGTGTTTTATTGAAAACAACTGCCTGTTACTCTCATTCAAAGTGAACTGACTATTCAATTCATTCTCACAGCAGAGGTATGTCTTTTAAATACTGGAACCTCTTCTACTGTCAGAATAGAAGTAGTCACTAACTTTTTCAGGAAAAACTATTTTTCATTAAAAATATATTTTAAGATTATTTCAGTTCCATTTATTTACGTAACTGTGATAATCCTGTTAAAAACACTTAATTTTTTTGTTTCAGAAGAGAGGCTAGTTTTGTAACATTGAAGATGTTGAAATCAAAATCATTACCTTCATTGCACTTTACCCTCTTTACCTTGGTCCCCTGCACTGTAGTTTGCCCACCTTACCCTGTAAGAACACTGAACATAAAATACAGGTGGACTCTGAGAGGGCAAAGATGTGTATCACAAACCTCTGATGATTTCCAGGAGTAAGAAAAAAGGAAAAATGCATCCTTGTTAGGAAATGTTGACAAGATTAAGAGTTCCAGAGCACCTAGTAACCTGTTGGAGGGGAATTGGGAGCAGTAATGTAAAATAACTTTGAGACCTTTTATCTTTGACTTGGTGTTATAGAGAATTAAATCTCTTCTTCAAAGAGAAATCATAGTGCTACTGTCAGTTCAGGTACTAGCAACTGAGACAGATGGAGGTTTATCACAAAATTTCTTACTGATACTTTCAGGCTTATTATAAACCAAGAGTTGGGATGCAACTTTAAGGGAAGAAGTAACAACATATGGTTAGATTTATTAAGGAGTAATTAACCTAAAAGGGAATAGAGCTGGACATTGAAAGATAATGCTGCTTAAAGTGCAACTTCTATAATGAAGCCTATTAACAATTAGATATCTTAAATAGCCTGTACCTATATTAATTCATTTTCTGAAGATTAGAATATAGCATTAAGAGATCAATGGGTAATTTAAGTAAGCAGGTATTATGAACAGCAGGAGATGAAGTTCATAAAAAGTGGTGATGGGGTCTTTACAAGCTCTGAGGCTATATCAGGTGTCCTGGCCCAACTTTGGGTCCCACACATCTCAGTTCACAGGCAGGCAGAAGAGTACAGCAAAAGACTGGGAGGAGTTGCCATTTCCTTTCATGTTTACCCCCTCCCCCCACCCCCCCCACACCCCATATTCAAGGTCTCAGTACTTCACTGTGTTCTTCTGGGAGGATATTCAGACAAGTTAGTTCATATAACACAAATTTATGTCACTCTCTATGGGTTATTGACCAGCAATATTTGGGTACTGCAGCTATTTGAGCATAAAATGAACAGATAACATGGCAGTCAACACAGGATAGTCAAACATGGCAGATACTTTCCTGGTTCTAATAACAACTTGTGAGAACTTGGCTCCCACATTTGCCTGGAGCCAAGAAAAGACAGTGCTCATTTTCATAGGACCTTAATGTGGGCTCTACTCTTGTTCATTGGTCCCTCCAGACCCAGTGCTATTATTCTAGCTAACCCCTTCCTCCTTCCCCAGTGTTGTGTCATCTCTCTTTCCTCCCCACCACAGCCCCATCATTTCTTATCCATCCTTCTAATAGGAAAACAATCTGGATCTTCCTCTGTTCTACTGGTAATGCTTTGTTCATGGTGAATATAAACCTTAGCTTTAGGTTTTCATGCTCTTCTGATCTCAAATGCTCTTCTTTCTTTTCTCTAAAAAGATATTTGAAATACAACTTTATTCTAATTCTAAACAAAAAGGAGAGGGAATGACAGTAACAACCAATCTTTTGCCACTGAATATTATGGCATGACTGCAGCAATATTATATTTGAAACTCAATAAGGAAGCAACTGCATTCCTTATTCCAAAACAGCTAAATATGCAGGTCCAAAAAATGAGGGTATTTTTAAACTATCACATTAATCCTGAAGCCTGTTCATCTCTTTCAGCATCCCAAATATTAAGCACAGGTTTTGCTTAGCTGTATAATAAAACAGCAAACACCTGCACAACTAAAATCAAAGGACAGTTGCCTATAAAACTAAACTTCTGCCACTGGGCTTCAGCTTCTCCCTCTCACAGTTCATCATTCTTATCTAGGAGAGTGGTGGTCTCAGCAACTTCTAGGTCATGCTCATACTGTACTGCCAAAGCTGGGTCCATGACAACCTCTTCTGGGGCAAGAGCAAGCATGGTGACAAAGTTCATGTTAGGGTCTCCAATTAGTTTTCTAGCTAGTCAGAGGAAGGGCCTTTCAAAGTTGTACTTACTTTTGGCAGAAATGTCATAATCCTGAAGATTCTTCTTTCAGTGGAAGACAATTGATTTTGCTTTAACTTTCTTGTCCTTAATATCCACTATGTTGCCACACAACACAATGGGGATGTTTTCACACATTCATTCCAGATCTTATGCCAGTTAAGCACATTCTTGTAAGTAACTCTTGATACTATACCAGACATTATAATGGCACACTGGGCTTAGATATCAGAGCCATCTCTCAGCCTGCTGAACTCCTCCCAGACTGCTGCATCCTATACCCTGAACTTAATTAATAGACCTTCTGTTGGTATAGAACATGAGGGGATAGACCTCAACAGCCAGGGTGGATGCATATTTCTCAAATTCACCAGTCACTTGTTTCATGAATGTGTTTTTCCTAATCCCTCTATTTACAGCAAATAGAAGTTTGAACTGAATTTGGGGTTCTCCTTGGGCAGCCATTGGTGATGTTACTTCCAGAAGTGTCACCTGGCCCATCTGACTCCCAAAAGCTTTTCTTTCAAATGTATGGTCTTTACTCCTTGTCCACAAAACTGAAGCTTAAACTGATATTTAAAACAGCTATACTTTTCTCCTTTTCTACATCTTTCTGTAATTACAAACTTGCACTTAGGCAATACATATAGATAGCCTATGTTGCTTCTTAAGTGATGCTAGTGAGTTGGAAGACAGGAAGAATAAAGAATATGGAAGAAACAGGTTTGGAAACAACACAAACAATTTAATGTGAAAATAGTCCTCTGATACATGCATTATATACAATGAGTCACATAGCTTGACTTTCTTATTAAGTATAGGTAGAGATATATTGATAGTAACAGCTAATCTGGAATGGTTAAGTGAGGCTATGAAGTAAAGTCCTCATTAAAAACTAACATTCCATCATGTGACAGATAATGAAGAATTGTTATAAATTCCTAACACCCAGTCAGTTTCTACTACACACATATTAACTGAGAGGGAAATGTAGGCTTGATTGACAGGAGAGAAAATCACACTGACCTGTGACAGTTGCATTTGGTGCCAGTTGTCCCAGTGTGACTATTTCCTTTCACTTTAAAAAAGTCAACTAGCATAAATGATGTGTTGTGTGTGTTTTATTTTTTTGGCCATCCTAATTAAAGCAATATTAAAATTGATGACATCATATTATAGAGAGCTAGAAGTGGGAAGGCAATGTTAAAAACAAATTCAAATAAAACTAATGATTATCATAACAGCACTATGAGGGCTTTCTTATGAATATAAATGTGACTGTTTCCAATTTATATAATACAGAGAGGCAGAACACAGTCCACATGAGAGTGTCTGTCTGTCTGTGTGTCTGTGTGTTTTCTAATAACTAACATTTCACTTACTGACACAGTAGAATAATTCATGTAAATCAAATTTCTGCTCTACTATATATTCATCACTGTCCCTTACAATTAATTGCAATAACTATTCTTCCCCTGTTCACAAGTGAAATAATCATTCCTCAAAAAATTAGAAGGAATTACTCCAGGGAAGATATCTCTGACCTCTCTCCAAATACAATCGATAGCACCTTTATCTCATGATCTTTGTACCTGATACATTCTTTGATGATTAAGCTTCTGACATTGTTCCTGCAATTTACTTTTTTCTGTATCCCTAATATATATTAGGCTTCTTGACAGAACAGAATGCTTTTCCATTCCTCCCAGTATTCCAAGTACTTGGTAATATGTCTGATCCACATATTTATTGAAATGATTTCAGTCTACTAAAATGGATTTGTGAATTTTCATTGTGGGCAGTCAACTGATTGGAAAATAAAATTAATCCTAATTGGTAAAAAATCCATAAAGTTGGAATTCTCTATTGTTTTTAGTAGTATGATTTTCCAAAGTTTCACATTAAATTAACCATCCAAATATGTGGACTAGCATATTAGCCTGAAATGTTTTAACTATATTTATGATTGATTTAAAGCACTCATAAATAATTTAATTACTTACACAATCAATTTAGGTGTAAAAATTGCCATATCTGGATCATTCTTATTTATTGAATCAAACAAAGAACCAAGGCCTGTATTTTAATAGCAGTTTTCCTAATTCTATACAATGTATGCTTGCATGGATTGAAACCAAAGGAATTTTAAACTACAGATTTTTAAGCAGTAATTTAAAAAATAAATTATTTTTCTCAACGATATGATTTTTAGGAGACTTTGTTCTACTTGAATCCTGACATTCTCAATCTGAAATTGAGAGGAAGTACTTTCTCTAGACCTGTTAAATCCATAACTTAGTGTATACTATTGTGTTATAAAATATGAAAACTATGAAAATGGATTTTTTCAATTACCTTAGTACATTTTCTTTTTAAAAATTTCTTCCTGGCTGGCGTAGCTCAGTGGATTGACCGCAGGATGGGAACCAAAGTGTCCCAGGTTCGATTCCCAGCCAGGGTACATTCCTGGGTTGCAGGCCATAACCCCCAGCAACCGCACATTGATCTTTCTCTCTCTCTCTCCCCCTCCCTCCCTTCCCTCTCTAAAAATAAATAAATAAAATCTTTAAAAAAAAATTCTTGAAGTTACCCTTGACTTACAATCTTGATTTTCTACCAAGATTAATTTTTTCTTTGTTTTCATAATTACTTACAATTTAAGAGACATAATTTGACAAATATATTCAATGAGATTTCAGTGAAATTTTAGGGAAAAAAGTGTTTGTAAGAACCATATGCTTTAAAATTATACTGAAAATGTGAATTAATACTATATTTTACCACTTGCATTTGTAGTATTTTATTTATAGGTGTCTTATTTTCTAATTGTTACCATTAATTTACTTTTTTAAATTTTCTTTTCTATCAACACATCTCTTAGGATGCCTTACACAGACTAGATGGCCAATATATTGTATATTCGTGAAGAATAAATGTTAAATTAATGTGTAGTCTAGGTGATTTGTTTCTTCAACTACAAATAACTTCAAAAAAACATAATCTGGTTCAATTTATAAACTACATGTTAACACTCAGAAATAATTATTGACTATTCTAGAGAAAGGTTTATAGTAGTTTTTCTGAAAGGAAAAAAAGAAGTTATTGAAACTTATAATTTTTTCTTAAGGTAAACAAAAGAAATATAAAATTTATAATTAATAGCTGCTAAGCTCACTAATTTGCTACTTAGCTTCTATACAATACTTCTAGCTATATAGGTCATCGATGCACAGAAATAGCTATTGTTATTTTGCAAGCATCCTCTCATAACCTTTTAGGAGCAAGTTTATATACTGTTGCTCCTAATATTCTTGGTTATTTTCAGGATTGAGTTCAATAGCCAGCACTTGATTGTATTCCTTGTGCTGATGACTCTGAACCAGGGTCTACAGATATGGATTGGGTTTTACATCAGTTATTGCAGCAGATTTTAATTAATGAATTTGACCAAACTTCAATTTAAATTAATACATTGACATAAAGCATATGTATAACAACATTAAATGGCAGACACAGCAATGATTGTGGGGAGACATTTTCCTCTGTATACATTTTGTTACTATAAATAGATCTAGGCGATAGATTCTATTTAAAAGTAATGTTCTACTGAACATTTATTACTATTTCATGGGCCAGCCATTTCCAATGATTCTCAGTAAGTTTTCACAGTGGTTGTTGTCCCAGTTTTATTGAGAACTGTGATGCAATGAGATAGGGGATATCTCAAGTTCCAGTCTTTCCTTAGACATATTCTACCTTTCCCAAGATATACAGTGTTAATGAGAAAGATAAGGGTCCAGTAATGTGTGTTGATTTATGTCCTCAAACCATGCCACTTCCTAAAGAAAGGCATCTTAGAAAGAAAATATGTGTCGCTCAGCAAATTACTAAGAAACAATGTTCACAAAATTCCTTGGAAGGCAGGTAAGTTAATTTTAAGACTACTTACCAGGACTTCACTCAGCAGCATGTGTGGTGGAGATGTTTGGGTTAAGTTAGATCCTTAGCCCAATTTGTGTAAATAAACAATCCCAACTTAATGGCATAAAACAATAATCAATTTATTAAACTCACAGATTGTGTGGCTCAGGAATTCAGGCAGGACCAATCTGTTCTTCTCTGCTACACATATTTGGGGCCTCAGATGGCAAGATTCAATTAGTTGAGGATGATGTGAATATTTGGGAACTGAAATATCTTGACAATATTTCATTCATTGCCTGGTAAATGGTCTGTGATGACCCAGAGGCTGGTCCCAACTTGGTCTGTCAAGCTGCATGCCTACACGTGTCTTCTCCAAGTGACTGGATGTCTGACATTGTGGAAGCTGGATCCTAAAGGGAAGCATCCTAAGAATAAATGTCCTAAAAGTATCAGGCAAATGGCATAGCACTGTGTGACCTGTTTTCAGAAGTCACATCGTGCCAGGCACACACACAAGACTTCCACATTCAAGGGAAAAGGTATAAATCCCATCTCTCATTAGGAAGAGTGTTAGATGTATGACATTTTTATTCATAACTGACATAGAAGGGTGAAGGCCAGATTAGGAAAAAAACAGATTAGGTAGGGGTTAATCCAGGAACCTGAGTAAAACCCAGGAACAAGAGTAGGAGGATCATGAAGCACAGTACTCAACATGTAAAGGATAATTATCAGTGTATAAATAAAGCCTTGTCATGGTTGGGTAGCTTCATAAAATATTTGTTATAATAAAGCAAGATAAAAATTGGAAAGTAGGGTGAGCTAAACTGGATAAGTTCAAATATAGAAGTAAATCAAAATATGTGATGGATTCTTAAAATATCATTTTAGACTATGTGCTATTTTTAAATATACATACCAACACATCCATACATGTAGGTAGATAGATATATTAAATAGTAGATACCCTAATCATGATAGGGCATTAGATATTGATAAGAGAGTCTTGAGATATAGAGGTAGGAATGGGACCACAGCCTTCAGTCCCTTTAAAAAAATTATTGTATAACGTTCAGCCTTATTTGGGATTCAATAGTTCTATTTTTGAGTGGTAACCTATTATTTAAAAATAGCACTAGCATTTAGTACAAAAATATAATCACAAATATCTTTCTTTGCCTTATATATCCACTTGGCTAAGATAGAAATGGAGAGCTATAAAATATTTAATGTTTCCATATATTTTGTTCATAATAATCATAGTGAAGCAGAAAAGCACTCACACACACACACACACACATATAAACAACTTCTAAAAGTTTGTTCCTCGATAAAAGCCATGAAACACTGGCAGACATTGTCAAAATAAAACCCTTTTCAAGTTCTGGAAATTACCAGTTGAGGAGTGTTTATTCAACAAGACAGCTGAATCTCAGTAAGAATAGTACATGTTATGAAATTATCTTAACTTATCCACATAACTCTTTCCAGTAGATTTAAAAATCTGCAGCCTCATAACCCTAGTTGCTATGAAAGCCAGAAGACTAGCACACTGGAAAATGATAGAATCACCAATAACCCCTTTCTCAAATAGAATATTTCACATGTCTTCAAGACTCTTCAAAAAAGTCTTTTTCACAAGCATGTATATATATTTACTTAAACCAATATTTCTTTAGTATGAAAATAACTATTTTCAGAGTGTTTCTTAATAAATCACTGGCAGTTGTTTAACACTACAGCTGTCTAAAGTAACAGTACTCACTGGGAGCAAACAAGAAGCTGGCTAAAAAGCATGAAAAAAGAATGATTGAAGAGAATATCAGTCAGGGTCCCTGAAAATCTCCAATACTCAAAAAGTATTCTTGGGAATCTAAAGTCCATGAAAATATTCAGAGCTTTTTGAATGCCCATAAAAGATGCAAAAAGACCTGCATCTCTCAACTCTGTCTGACCTTGAGTCACTGTATAATCAGGAAGTGAAGGTTTAGCCAGAGTTGTAAATTGGAAAAACATTAAATGATGTTCCTCAAAACATGCATAAAGCCTTTTAGCAAGGTTTGGAAGATTTATTGGTTCAAGGCATTTAAGAAAATTTCTGTCCAAACATTATCTAACCACTAAGTTAACCAATCTGAGTTTATACTAGCCACACACAACATAGAAATCATTTTAGCAAATTAGTTCCAGAAAGTCATTAAACTAACAGAAAAAAAATAAAACTCACAATAAGCTTCAAAAATAAAGAGCAAGAATAGCAAACCCTAGGGAGGAAAGTTATCTGATTTCCAGGTTTGTCTCATTTTAATATTTAAGTGCCCTATATACAATAATAAAATGAGACAAACAAAGAAAAAGGAAAGTGTTGTGTTGTAAGTATGAATGAAAACCAAACAGGTGATAGAAATTGTCTGTTAAGGGGCCTAAACATTGGACTTAGAAGAAAAAGATTTTAAGTCAATTATAAATATGTTCAACAACTGAAGAAAACATTTCTAAATATCTTAAGGAAAATCTCAAATTAAAACATATAAATACAAGTAAGAAAAATATTTTACAAAAAATAGAAATTTACAACAACTGAAATGAAAAATTCACCATAGGGATTCAAATTTGAACTGGTGGAAGAAAAAAATCAACAGTCTTGAAGATTAGTCAATTGAAATCAGTGTGTCTGAAGAAAACAAAAGAAAACTTAGAAAAATGAAAAAATCTACAGAGATGTGGGATGTTATCAAGTGTACCTATTACAAATCAAAGTGAAAACATATGCAAAAGGAATGCTTTAAGAAATAATGAATAAAACCTATCAAATTTAAAGCAAAAATACTAATATACATACCTAAAATTTTATTTATTTTTTAGACAGGAAGGAAGGGAGGGAGAAAGAGAGGGAGAGAAACATCAATGTGTGTTTGCCTCTCATGTGTACCCTACTGGGGACCTGGCCTGCAACCCAGGCTTGTGCCCTGACTGGAAATCGAAATGGTGATCTTTCGCTTCACAAGTCCATGCTCAATCCACTGAACTACACCAGCCAAGGCTAAAATTCTTAATGAACTTGAGGTACAATAAACTAAGAGCCAATCATAAGCATATTACCATAGACAAAATGTCAAAAATCAAAAACATACATTCTTGAAAGCAACAACAGAAAGGATCATAAACAAGAAAATGAACACAATTAACAGATGATTCCTCATCAGAGACCGTGGAGGCCAAATTGCAATAGGATAAACATATAAAGGACTAAAAAAAAAATTAAGAAAATCGACCAAGCATTCTGTATCCAGTGAACTAAGAGTGTCCAACCTGTGGCCTGCAGGCTGTGTGCAGCCCAGGATGGCTGTGAATGTGACCCAACACAAAATTGTAAATTTCCTTAAAACATGAGTGTTTTTGTGATCATGTGTCACAATGTACTTAATGTGTGGCCCAAGGCAACTCTTCTTCCACTGTGGCACAGAGACACCAAAAGTTTGGATATCTTAAGTAAAAAACAAAGAATAAGAGAAAAACAATTTCTTCACAATCCAAAAAATCTGAAAACTATTCAGTTTACAACATAATTTTTAAATTTCTCAGAACTATTTTTCACAAAAAGGAGGTATTAGAGTTGTATGCTAAAAACTAACAAATACTATTGAAAGGAAATGAAGAAGATCTAAATAAATTGAACAACATCCCATGTTCATAGATCTGAAAACTTAATATTGTTAAGATGACATGATTCTCAAAATGATATAGAAAGTTGATGCAATCCCTTTCAAAATTCTAGTGTGTTTACAGTAATGGATAGCTGAATTGTAAAAGAGATGTTGAGAAGGGGGGACAAAATTAAACTAACAAAAACATAGAGTTCTCTGTCTAAATATGATGCCTTCTTTAAGTTCCATGTTTTGGTCAAAAGTTCTACAGATTTTCACTCTAAGATCAATAATAATCAAACAGCATAAAACATCAAGGATGAGGATAAACATATATGTATACATAGGTTTTTCCATTAAATAACATTTTTAGAATAGTATCTTCTCTAAAAAAAAGTATCTCTAGAAGTTTGTCTTGTCTATATGGTTGTGGGTTTTGACAATTTAAATTATTAAAATTTTATATAAAAATCTGTCATAAAAATTTACTATTTTCCCTTAGTCTTATATTATTCAAATGACCACATGTTATTTATAATGCAGCCATATAATATTAAGTAGGTTTATTCTAGTATATAGGGAAAAATGATTTATTGACATATTTAACTATGACATTATGTTTACCTTACAAATAGTTGCTACACTTATATATTTTTACTCATAACCTTGTATCAGCACACTGCTGTCCCCCTTAAAAAAAAGGAAAATGTTAAAAAGAATTCACTGGAATCCATTTAAAATTGAATAATTACACAATTGTTAATTCTTAATTCAATTATTAATTAAAGAATTACACAATAATAATTATTTTTAAAAGTACTACCTGAGAAAAACTTTAATATAATTTGAAAAGACAAGATTTCTCAAAATTTTTTCTTGCCACTATCATGTTTGTATCTTATATGCACATCAAAACAACATTGCTTGGAAACAAGTACAAACTTGTTCAAATTTGTGAAAGTTTTTTTAAAGATTAAAAATAAATTTATGTGACTACTTACTAAACTAATACCCTAACTATTACATAAAATTAAAGTTCTAAATTTGCAAAAATAATTGACCATAACTTTGCAGTTATCATTGACCCAAAAGTGCTCATCAGAGAGGTGTCGCAATGAGTTTTCATCAATAGGAACATGATATCTTTCTTTCTCTCTATTCTTTAGAGGCTGGAGCTGGAAAACTACTCTCTCTATGGTTACCAGGTTACCAGATGAACAGAAAATAAAATAAAAGCTTTAGTTTTATTCTGTTCCTTGCATGCAACACCATCAATTTAGATGGTTCTGCATGGGAATATTTTAATAACATTGTACCATGCTAAAAGTTATTTTTGTTTGCATTTATATAGACCCACGGGAAACTACATTTTCATAAAGTTTCTTATACATAAATCTCAAATCCCTCAGGTAAGATATTTAACTTTGAACATGGGTCATGTCTTTGTGCTTTTCAGTGAATAATTTTAGCAATACTTGGAAGGAAGGGAAAGCATGCTACACAAAGCAAATTAGTTGCAGAATGCTGACATGCAAAAAAAGTGAGGAAATTAAATGGGCTTTAATATTTTTGTCTTGATAAATTACATATATGAAATCACTTGCTACATAGTCCAAAATTGTGCTTAGAAAGCAAGTTTGCTCTGGGTAAACAATTGGGAAATAAGAATGAGAGATGAAGTTTTAAAGAAATGAAGAGGCATCCACATGTCTCCGTAATGGTTTGATATTAACTATTCCCTGCAATAAAAGCACAACACACTGGTGCTTTCATAATGTGACTTTCAACTAGTCTGACTCCTCTTTTTCCATGCTATCTCCCATCTATGCCAACCTAGCTCGAATCACAAGGATTCACTTGCATTCTTAGGGTAGTCCATGGTCCCTCATGCATCTTGAAATTCATTGATGCCGTTATTCCCTCTGCCTCAGAAGTTGCTTCTTTACCTCAACTCACTGACGAAGGTTTACTCCCCAACACTCTTATTTCATTTCACCTTTTAATGGAGTACTCCCCCGCCAAAAAAAAAAAAAAAAAAAAGAGGAGCAAAGCATTTTCACTGATCATTACAAAGCAATTGATACTGATTTGTAATAAAAACAGTTAGCACAGTACCTTTTTATGATTGCACTTTAATTTAGAGCTCTTGGAAAGCCAGGACTACATTGTATTTTTTTTAATTGTATAAACAGTTCTTAGCAGGTAAGTGCCCCATAAAGTTTATGAAAGTAAAATAATACCATATAAGTATGCATTTATGATGAAAACACGTGTAACTCAGAATCAAAATGTCTGTCCAGGAGTTAGAGGGCAAGAGGAGCAAAACTTCAGTTTTCCAGTGTGCAGGTGTAGGGAAGATAGGAGAAACAGTGTACGACAGGAAAGGGCTGCTTCAGCTTTTGGAGAAATTAAATCCTCTCTATTTCTTATGAGTGCTTATGATCTTGTTTTTTTTTTCATTATTTTCTACTTTATCCCCACTCTCCCTCCCTAGCACACTCACATATCCACCCCAACCCCAACACACACACATTGATCCATGGGAAATATGGGTCATAAAGAGGAAACATGTAATCTGCTTTTCTTTGGTTATTTATTTTTAACTCATATTCCTTTAAATGACTGTTACCCTTTTATAGTCATTGTTCTTACATCCCTGTCATGTGATCCCCATACCTTTAAAATAAAATACCCTACAATAAGGCTGAGTTCTGAATTTTTAGCTCACTATTTTAGTTAAAAATATAGTGATAATTATTGGAATATGCCTTCATGAAATAGGAGGAGATAAAAAGTGGCTAGAGAAGGTGTTGGAGAAAAATCTATATAGAAATAAAATATAAGGTACTGCTGATTTTGCTGCCAAGTAAAAGAAAACTGTTTTTAGATTCTATGTACAAGGACATAAAAACTTTATATATAATAAAATTTCTGCATATTGAATTCATACAGTCTATATAAAAATTTTCCATATTTTGTCTCTATTCCTATAATTTAGGTTTTTATAAAAGCATTTTATAAAATGCTTACTGTGTGCCATGTACTATGCTATATATTTTGTCAGTTTGGATTTTCAGAGAAGCAGATTACAAGATGTGATTATGAGTAACAGATCAATTGTGGGACATGCATCAGAAGGGTAAAGGGCAGGAGTGAGGAGCAGCATAGGGTTTTTGTTTGTTTTGTTTTGTTTTATTTTGTCTTTGTTTTTGTGTTTTGTTTTTTTTTTTAGATTGCAGTACAGACCAGATACTGTGGAGGAGACAGGAAAGGGGGAAGCTCGGGTTTGAAGGATCTTATACTGTAGCACAGATCTAAGAAAGGTATGGACAGGCCCATTGGAGTCTCCCGGCCAAAGTGTCTTCTGGATTTCTGACTTCTCTTGGGAGTGAGCTTACATAGGATTAGACCCTCACCTTTCTTAGACATGGTTTGGAGCAGCCCTCAGGAATCATGGCCTCATACAACCACCATGTGCATTCAGCGGGGCAGCATCTGGGAGCCTTTGGTCAATTACCCTCCTTAAAAAGCAGCTGAGTGGTGCATTTTTTGTTTTATTTTCTCTAATAGTGGCTTCCTGGGATAGAAATCCTAATTTTATAGATGGATTGGAGGTTCAGAGAGGCTAAGTAATTTTCCTCCAATCTAAGATAAGTAGGTGGTGTAGATGGAATTCAAACACAGATTTCTCTGACCTTTGAATTGCAGCTCTTTACACTTCTTTGTGAGTTGTTAGAAAAGCAGTCACAGATATGAAATTGGTATCATTATACTTAACCCACATGGTAACTAAGAGCACAGTGAGAAAGAACCATTGTTCCTACATTTATTGAACAAGATTATGGCAGCATTAGGAGTGTCTGTTCACATTCTATGTTGTCCAAAACGCCTTGACTTACTTCCTTGTTTCAATTTAATGCAGCTAATTAGCGGTTATATTGAGAAAACTGAAACAGCTGACCAAAATACTTCAAAGAATATTATTGATTATTTATGTGTGAATTTAAATGTATTTGTGTACATAGATAGTACATATATGTTGTATTTACAGTACATATAGTAGATATGAGAGATTAAATAGCTAGAACTTTCAAGAGATGCTGCAATTCCTTTTAAGTGACATGATATGCTGTAGAAGATAGAACACCAATAATGACTTCTGTACAATTGTTTTATCATGACAAACACTGTTCTAAATCATTAACTCATTTAATACTTATTACCACCCTATGATACATGTGATAGTTTTACTCCCAGTTTACAGAAGAGAAATTGAGAGGTTCAAAATTCATATACTATGTCTGAGACCATAGTTTCTGTTAGAGTCAGGATTTGAACCCTGAGAGATGATCATAGAAGGGTCTTTTTGAGTAATGAGAAAACACTCCCAAACAATACTCAGCTCAGCATACTGATTCCTGCTATATTTAACAATGATTCCTTAAATCAATCTCATATATTAGATGAAGACAGAAAAAGGAAGTTTAATTTTTCTGCAAAGAATATAGGAAACCCTCTAAAGTCACACCTTCTACAGTTTCTACTGCCTAGAATTTTTTTGTTCCCATTAGCAATTAGGAACAGAAATAATAAGGGCAGTGGACACATTTTTTCCTAAGCTTAGTGGAGTTAAGCCAGGAAGTGTTTTCTTAAATCACTGAATTTTAACAAGTTGTAGACAAAGAAAATGACAGCTCCCTCGGAATACCAGTGCTGATACAGGAAGAAGCCTGCCCAGCATGCTTTACTGTGGAAGGCAGAAAGGAGAGATAAAAGACTGACAGAAGGCAAGGGCAAAAATAGAAAAAGGGCCCAGGGACTTGCTGGAGAGGATATCTCCATGTCCTTTCTGGGGAATGGGCCATTAAAGCAATAAGCACAGTCAACACAAAAGCTTGGTAACTGTTCAAAAATAAATAGAAAAAGTCTCACCTTTACAAGTGATGCAATGCATTATTTAGAACTCCAATATAATGCACATTGTTTAGCACTGAATAAGTTCTTGTTATTTGGGATATATGCCTTCATCTGATTACCTTAACAAAGCCATTTGATAGATAATATTTCTCTAGTATCTGTTCTCCTACTTGTAGGTAATAAAAAGCAAGGCTTTGGGAATTAATTTTATTTGCTCAGATTAAGCAATCTACTTATTAATGTAACTGAAATTAGAATAGTTATGCTTCAACTCAAGTCTTATGGAAGCTTAAGTTTCCACTGGGCTAAATTTCCTCAGAAACCTAAATCCAGTCAAGTTTCTAAAAAAAACTAAAAGACCTAGTTGGGCATTATCTATATTATTCTGATTCCGTGGAAACTTATCTAATTTACACCTTGAGTTCAGGTGGCCAGCTTGTAGTTCTCAGATGAATAATTTTCAAGACCTAGGCCCACTTACACATGTAACTTTCCATTAAAACTTTAGCTCTGAGTTTGGAGAATGATGTCTTTCTAAAATATTTCTGTACAAATTGTTTGCAGCTTGTTGCCTTGGGCTATCAAAACAACTCACAACCCACATGACACCTGGGCCCTTTATTCTATTGGTGATTTTTTAAAATAGTTTATCTTAGTGTCATTCCTGAAACATGTCAAGCATCTATGGAAACAAGCATAAGAAGAACAAAAAATGCTGCTTTTATTTGGAGTTTAGACAACCAATGTGGTCTAGATCAAAGGGATTGAATCAATATACTTTAAGCCATAAAGAATATAAACTCAGTGATAAAATACAAGTTAGTTTTCAGATGACTTCATTTATAAACTGATACTGTGATTATGAGAAAGCACTTGTTGGGTCTTATGTATAATATTAACAGTTGCCTCTTCAGTGCCATAGTACATTTGCAGGGTCCTGCAGGTTGGCGATTAATACAGTCATGTTGTTGCCTCCAGTTCTGCTTTATTCCATGTCATTCCACCTCACATTTTTCCCACATTCTTGGTCAGAGTCTCAGATCTGACAGCTTTTCATTCACTCCAGGACAATGAGATCTCTGCAGGTGTGGGGGAAATAAAGTGATCTTTCTAAACTTGTTTAAAACTATCACTTCCAGATTTTTCTAGAAATTAGTCATGTGGTAGGGTATGCCTAAAACTAATCTATGCCTTATATTTATAGAGTAACTTACCATTTTCAAGACACACTGACATTTTTCATCTTTACAACAGCTTCATAGGACATAGGTATTATTCCTAGCATTTTGCAGAGAAGGAAATAGCAGTGCCACAAAGTTAATTTGCAACAAATTATACAGTGCTGAAGTGGCAGTGTTAGAACTTGAACTAGACTGTTTTCTTGTTTCTATACCATAAGTTTTCATCATAAGTTTTGAATGAGTCATGTATGTTCCACCCTTCTCCACTAATAACTCTGAACTCACTACATTACATCAATGGCCTACCAGGCATAGTTTTGATCCTATGACTTGATTTCTACTAATCTTTGCTTATTTTTTCTAGGATTATTTAAAAGCTTAACCAAACATCCTGGTTTGTGGTTCTTTATATATTCTTGGACTCACTCTCAAGTTCTACAATAAAAATTTGTTAAATTCCTATATACTGCTAGAAATACAAATGTGTATTCATTGGATAATTAAAGTTATAACCAAAGCAGAAATTCTTAATTAAAATGTAATTAACCCTGAAAATAGAAACTACAATGTAGATTATGGTTTCTCCTTTATTTAATATATCAGAGCACATAAAGTTTTTAGTCATAAATGAAAAAAATCATTAATATGGTTTCTAATCTGGGTTAGTTTCCCTAATAAAAGATCTAAATTTTAGGTTTATTCTTAATGAAATGTATTTTCTTTTTTTCCAAAATGCATTTTAAATACTCTCTGTTATATACTATAATTAGAATTAGACTAACAAAGCACTTGCAGTTCTAAAACTAACTAGTCTCAATAAATAGATAAGAATGAGTTGAAACTGGCCCATCAATTGCCTGTATGTAAATTATTTCTAGAGCCCTTAGACACTTGAAAATGTTCTTACATTCTTTTCAGTCATTTCAATCTTCTCTGGGCAAATACTAATTTTTCTACCAACTCCTTCATTATAGATAAGTCAAAACTCAGAGCATTTTATTACAGTTTCATAAATGCCTAAATGAGTTATTGTGAAGTGTGAATCAATGAAATTCAAATTAATAAAAGTGTGCAATCTTTGCTAAAGATAAATATCAGCCTAGCTTTACCTGCCCCATCCTAATTTATAGCATTTGGGTTTAGACCTTCATGGCTTAGTAATGATAACTTTGCAGACACTATACAAATGATATATATGTATGTGTGTGTGTGTGTGTGTGT
This sequence comes from Phyllostomus discolor, assembly GCF_004126475.2. NCBI lineage: Eukaryota > Metazoa > Chordata > Mammalia > Chiroptera > Phyllostomidae > Phyllostomus > Phyllostomus discolor. The sequence goes on along the minus strand of NC_040905.2, from coordinate 156,038,536 downwards.
ACACATATATATGTATGTATATATTTACTTTATATATATAATTTGCAGACAATATACAAATTATATATATGTATGTATATAATGTACTTTGAAAATTAATACCACTGTAACTATATAAACATAATAACATGATTTTCAGAGAATCTTACAAAATAGGGGTAGGTGCTTCTAACGATGTGATTGGGTAGGGGTAATGTGGTATAGAGTTCCAAGCACAGGCCTAGAAATCAGATGATCTAGATTTAAGTCCCAAGTTATCCTTTGAACAATTTGTCAAATTTTCTCAAATCTGTGTGTCTTCACCAGGGAAACTTTAGAAATATATGCAAAAGCATGGTGATATTAATACCAATATTTTGAAACTGAGAAATGTCTAAATATGCAGATGTAAAATACTTTGAAAGTGTAAATTGCCATACAAACATGATCGTAATGGGGGATTTTAAAATGCTCAGATGGCTTATGAATATCAGTCAAATACACTATCTCCATTTGAAGCCAACACCACTGATAGATACAGTGTCATAAGCTGGACCTCAAAGATGGAAGCCCTGGGTTCCTAATGTATTTCTCACGTGTTGGTTGCTGAGTGACAAAACGCCATCAGATATGCTCTATAAACCTCAGTTTCCTCAACTGCAAAATCAGGACAATCATACTAATCTTACACAGTTAGTTTTGGATTTTAAATTAAATATTTTGTGTCTGTTAAACTCTTGGTAATTTTTAAATTTATATGTAGGCCAAGGCTATTTTAATGATTGGCTTTTCACTTCATTTTGGTTAAGTCACATTCTTTAATTAGACTAACTGACTTGAAGAGCTCTGTCTAAGGAAACTGTGGCACTACTCATTGCTGTAATCTGGTCTGTGCCACTGGGAGAAAGGAAGTGAAAGAAAATTACCTCAGTGTTAAGGAAGCATAAATAGGTCCAGGTGGCCAAGGGTAGGGAGGTAAGGGCATGGAATTTAAACTTCAGTAAGAAGCATAGTTAGGCTTTACCTTTGTTGGTGAAGAGGAAGAGTTCAATGTATTAACTTGTGTGTCAGCCTACATTGCTAAAGCTTCTTCTTATGGGCCTCAGACACTATTTAAAGTGTCAATGTACACAAATAATGATGTATAGTATGTAATTGGCCATTGTCTCATAGAAGTTCAATTGTAACAGTCCCTAGTGAGAAGGCCCTCCCCTTCTTTTTTCCTTCTTATTTATTTTGCTTCACTTTTTATTGTGAAATAGAAAAACTTACCAAAATGGCATAAACATAAATGTAATGCTTAATAAATTATTGTGAAATGAATGCCCATGTAACTATCACACAAGAAAATAAAATAAAATACAGCCAGCGACCAGAGACCCTATACGTCAGCATTCTCCAGAAAAAAACAATTGGAGACGACACATAAGCGTGGACATGCAAGTACACACACACAGAGCAGGTGGGGGAGAGGAGGAAAGAAAGTTTGAAATTGAGATTTATTTTAAGAAATTGGCTCACCCAGTTGTAGGACCTGTCAAGTGTGAATATTGTAGGGTCAACTAGTAGGTTGAAATTTCTGGTAAGAGTTGATAGTGCAGTCTTCAGTATGTAATACACAGGGCAGGCCAAAAGTAACAAAAACTCTATGCTACAGTTCTGAACCCAAAATCTTTCTTCTCTAGGAATCCTCAGATTTTGTTCTTAAAGCCTTCAACTGGTTGGATGAGATCCACACACATTATGGAAGATAATTTGCTTTATTTAAAGTCAATTTGTTGTGAATTTTAATCACATCTTCATACAATACACCATCACAGCAGCATTGAGAGTAGTGTTTGACTGAACAAATGGGCACCATAGCTTGTCAAGTTAAAGTAAAATATTAATTACCACATACCATGTTCCTTACAAATCACAAATCTCTCCCTTCCTGTTCATCATAGTCACCATGCTGAACTTTCTTCTTTACTTCTTTAGTGATTGCTTGCTTTCCTTTGTTATAGTTTTACTACCTAAAGATAAACCCCAAAACACAATGACTATTTTTGAATTGACTATAAAACAAATAGTACAGCATGTTTCCAAGGTGCTTGGTTCTTGTCGTTGAATCTTGTGTTCATGGAATTAATAATGTAACTAGTGATGTATTTGATTTTAATTTATTATCTTATAATATTCCTTTAATTTTGTTCTGCCTGTTTTATGATTTTTCTCCTTTTTGCATCCTTTGACTTGATTATTTTTATTATTTATTTTTCTTAGTTCAGAAGTTATATTTTCTTTTGCTATTAATTGGTCATTGGGCCAAGGACTAAATAAGTAAGCTTGACTATCACAATCAATATTATTTGGAACTTTTACTCTTCTCCATACATTTAGAAACACTTCAAAAGAGTTCATCTGTTTAATGAAAACTGAAAACTACCTTAGGTAGATTCCTACAAAAAGATCCTAAGATTAAGTATAATCTGTTAACAATTTATTAAAGAAGTGTTCCAGGGGAAACAGCAAACAAGTGTGAAAATAGGAGAAAAAGGAAGGAGAAAGTCTCTCCCAGGAATTCTGGAAGTTAAATAGCGACTCAGTGTTGCCCAATCCATTGCAAAGAATATAGATTTTTATGCTTCATTGACCAAGAGTTTTTGGCTAAGGATCAGGGAGTTTGGAAGGGAGGCTAAAAGAAATGGGGGAGGGGTGGAATCTTGAGGAAACTGAATGGAGGACAAACATTTTTGGCTTTATGCCTCCCCTCAATGTAAATGCTGTTTTCTTATACTTTTATTTTATTCATTTAAAAACCCTATAATGTTTATTTAACATTCACATATATATGTTGATTCAATGTTTATTTAACATTGAAACATATTCAATGTGTATTTAAATTTACATATATATGTGTATATATATATGTCCATGTAAATATATATACACACATATATTTTTTAAATTAAGAATTTCTTGTTTTAGAGTAGTTTAAGTTTCTCAGCAAAATTAAGACAGAAGATTTCTCATATGACCCCTGCCTTATACATGCATGACCTTCACACTATCACCGTCCACCACCAGAAGAGTACATTTTGAAACTGATGGGCATACCTTGACATGTAACAATCATCCAAAGTCCATACTTTAAATTTCAACACTACGGTTCATTCACGGTGTTATATATTCTGTGGCTTTGAACAAATGTACATTCATCCTTCATTGTGGATGCATATAGAATGTTTCCACTAACCTAAAAAAACCTGTCTATTACATATGTTTATCCCTTATGGAAGTCAATTTCTGGGTGCTCTAATCTGCTTTATTGATCTATTTGAGTATTCTTTTGCCAGTCCTACATTGTCTTGATTACTGCACCTCCAGGGCAAATCTTGAAGGCAGGTAAATAGTGCCCATCCTCCACCTTCAGTTTTCTTCTTTGGTATTGTGTTGGATATTCAGTGTCTTTTGCTTCTGCATATGACCTTTATATTAAGTTTGTCAATATCCACAAGTAACTTGCAGGAATTTTGACTGGGACTGTACTGTATCTATAGATACAATTAGAAAGAACATCCCAGCCAGGGTACATTTCTGGGTTGCAGGCCATAACCCCCAGCAACACACATTGGTGTTTCTCTCTCATTCTCTCCCCCTCTCTCTCTCTCTCTCTCTCTCCCCCGTCCCTTCCCTCCCTAGAAATAAATAAATAAAATTTAAAAAAAGAAAATACATATGTTTAAAAAAAAAAAGAAAGAACTGACATCTTGACAATACTGAGACCTTCTATCTAGGAACATGGAATATCACTCCATGTATGACATTCTTCTTTGACTGCATTCATCAGATTTTTGTAGAATTCCTCAAATAGATTCAGTATATATATTTTTTAGATTTGTACCTAAGTACAAATACAAATGGTACTTGGTTTTTAATTTTGAATTCCACTTGTTCATTATTGATATAGGGGACATGATTGACTTGTATATTAAATTATATCCTACAACCTTGGTACAGTTAGTTTTTAGTTCCAGGATTATTTTTGTTGGGGTTTCTTTTGGATTTTCTACTGTCATGTCATATGCAGAGTGAGTTTTTTTGTTATTGTTCTTCCCAACCTGTATATCTTTTATTTTGTTTTCTTACCATATTGCATTAGCAAGGACATCTATTATGATGTTGAATGATTGTGACAGGAGACATTCTTGCTTTATTGTTAGTGGGAAAGCTTCAAGTTTTTTTTATCATTAAGTTAATGTTAGATGCCATTTTTAAAGTTATTTTTATGCATTTGAGAAAAGTTCCCTTCTATTCCTAGTTTTCTGAGAGTTTTTATCACAAATGGGTATACTGTTTTATCAAATGTCTTTTCTGCATATATTATATAATTGTTTTCTTTTTGCCTATTGTGATGAATTACATTAATATATATTTAAATTTGAACAAAGATGTGCATACCTGGATAAATCTCACTTGTTCATGTGTATAATACTTTATATTCATTGTTGGATTCAACATACTAATTTTTTGAGGAATTTTGCAGCTATGTTTATGAGAAATATTGGTCTTTAGTTGCCTTTTCTTATAAAATCTTTGTCTGCCTTTGGTTTTAGGGTAGTACAGGCCTCATAGAATGATTTAGAAAGTATCCCCTCTACTTCTATCCTCTGAAATATATTGTAGAGAATTAGTATAATATTTTTAAAAATATTTTATAAAATTCATCAGTGAACTTCTCTGGGCATGGTGATTTCTGTTTGGGGAGGTTATTAGTTATTTACTCAATTATTGAAGATATCACCTATTCAAATTATCTATGTCTTTCTGTGTAAGTTTTGGCAGATTGTACCATTTAAGGAATTGGTCCATTTGTCTAGGTTATCAGATTTGTGGATTTAGAGTTGTTCATCATGATCCTTTATTACTCTTTTAATGTCCGTGGAATCTGTAGTCAAGCCCCCTGTTTTGTTTTGAATCTCAATAATTTGCATTCTCACTCTTTTTTTCTTATTTAGCCTCAATGGAGTTCTGCCAATTTTATTGATCTTTTCAAAGAACCAAGCTTTGATTCTGTTGATTTTCAATTTTCTGTTTTACATTTCATTGGTTTTTGCTCTTATTTATTTTCTTCTGTTTACTCCAAATTTGGTTTGCATTCCTTTTTCTAGTTTCATTAAATGGGGCCTTAGATAACTGATTTTATAACCTTTTTTTAATATATGCTTTCAATTCTGTAAGTTTTCCTCTAAGCACTTCATTTCATCTCACAAATATTGATAGACTGTTTTCATTTTCATTTTATTTAAAACATTTTTAAAATTCCTCCTGTGATTGCTTATTTGACCCATGTGTTATTGATGGTATGTTGTTTAATCTCCAAATATTTTAGGATTTTCCAGTCATCTTTCCTTTATTGATTCCTAGTCAAATTTCATTGTGGTTTCAGAGTAGACATTGTATAATTTCTATTATTTTCAGTTTGTTGAGGTGTGTTTTATAGCTCAGTATTCTTGATGAGCGCTTTTTATTCTTTGCCTTCCATTCTTTTTTTCATCTCCAAACTGACAACTGAGATCATTGTCCATTTTTTTGAAGAAACCTCCAAGAGTTCACCTTTTGATGGTTTTGCTAATGGTGGTGCTTATCAAAATGTATTTGTCCAGAAATGAATTTTTTTTCACATTCATTCTGAAAGAATATTTTTCCTGTATTTAGAATTTGTGATTGTCAGTTACTTCTAACCTACATATTAAAATATTCTTTGCTATCTTGGTCCACTTTTCTATTAGAAGTCATCTATGAGCCTAATGGTTGCTCACTGTTGTCAACTTCACTGTAATCTGTTTTAAAATTTGTCTTTATGTTTGATTTTTTAGGCTCAAATGATGTGTATGGATACAGATTTCTTTTCATTTAACTCTTTAAGATTCTTTTTGCTTCTTAAATCTATAGATGCTGTCTTTTACCAATCAGAGAAAATTCTCTTCAATTTAAAAAATTTATATTGTTTCTACCACATTTCTGTTGACACCAATTAAATTTGCTATTTTCTCACTACATTTTTTTGTGTCTCTACTCATCACAGTGCTTCACTCTTTTTGTCTTTGTGCTTCAATCTAGAAACCCTTTTCAAAAATAATTTTAACACTGCTGTTAATCCCACCAATGAATATTGGTTATTGTGTATTCCACTTCTAGAATTTTCTAGTTGGTCCTAATGCAAATTTTCAGTGTCTTTTTTTTTGCTTTTGTTTGTTATTGTTGTTATACTTTAGCTTTTTTCCCCAATGGAAAGAATGTCCTTCTACAACATGGATTTTCATTGGACCTGGCGTATATCTGTTGTTAATTTCTACTGATTCTCAGTCACATGCTTTGCCTTATTTTATGCCTACAATATCTTAGATATGTACTATGCAACAAATTTTAGAGATTTTTAGAGATTATTTGAGAACTAGAAAAATATTACCTTTTCTTAGAATTTTCTTTTACTTCTTCAGCCACGTGAGGGAACCAGCAATTTAAAATCAGTTTAAACAAATTTTATAAGCTGAAATGTTCTGAACTACCAAAATGACTTGAAATCAGGATGCTGTGTCTGCAAAACATGATTTAATTTTGATTTGAGTTTACTCCTAAGGGGCAGCTGTGTCCTGTAGGTAACATATGTAATAAGCATAAGCAGAGAACTCTTGACCAGCTTCCTTATGTGTCAATGATTCTGGACTTCAACTTTTGGTTTTCATTTCAAGAGTCTCAAAATCATTTCTCAACCTCCTATCTTAGAACAATCGCAACTTTAAAATATAGATTTGTCTTTTAATTTTATTTTCTCCTGCATATTGATATATGCATATAAACTTTTATATATTATATACATATAAAAGTTATACACATACACAGACACAGATTTTAATAGCATTTCTCATTCTTCCAGGAAGAAGATTGTTCTGAATAACTTGGGCTTTATATTTTATACTTAACATTTTTTAATAATACTAACAGGGTTTAGCAAATATTTTTGCAAGTGGTATCTCACTCAGTGTTGTAAGCTGTTTTTCATATGAAAGCAACTCAGTAATATTGTTGTCACTAATTTATCTAAATCAATGCTTTATGGTTATAATCACTGTCACCATTAGATGAAATATACATTTTTTGGAGGAATTGCCACATAGAGTTAAGGATGTCACCTTAACAGGTTTTAGGGTGTTAAAAATGAACAAATTCTTCGATGCAAAGTGAGTAACATTACTGGTGGAATGGGAATGTGGGTAGTGAAGGAACCTAAGCCTGTGCACTCTGATTGTTTTAAAAATGTTTTTAAAATGTTTTAAAAATCACTGAATATGAGTCAATTCTCCCCATTAATGCCTAATTTCATTCCCAAATACCTTTCTCTCAAGTATCTTGGATTTCTCAAGTATCTCATCACTTAACCAATTATGTTTTTTAAATTACATTTTTCACATGCATACAAGTACCTATAAACAATAATATTATATTTTTCTATGAGAAAAATAAATAATATATCATCTCACTTATATGTGGAATCTAATGGACAAAATATATTGATGAACAAAATAGAAACAGAGGCACGGGCATATTATTTTATAAAATACATGTGCTATAATTGGCATGTTATATTTAGACCTAATTCTTTAGCCATATCAGTTTTTAAGATCTAATTATGTTAATATATATTCTATTCATTCCTACATATGTTAGAATGAACATTTTTCTAGTGATTAATAGTTTAAATCATTTGGCAATAACCTTTTTGACTATATCATTGTATATACATATGATAGATCATTTTATGCACTTCTCTATCTAGAATTTGGTTGGCTATGTATGATACATAAATTTCAATTTTACTAGAAACTTCCAAATAACACTTCAAATTGTTATGCATACTTGTTCCATGATTATTTAAGTGCACTCACATGAACTATTGACTTTCCTGAAGTTTCTAGTTTCCTCAGAAGAAGACTTCACATGCCTTTGGGTGTAGTCCGTTTCCAGCAAACTAGCTAGCCTTACCAACACTATCAGTAAAAACAACTGAGAATTATCAATACAAAATAAAATAAAATAACAACGAAATTTAAAATGTGTATATTCTGATAAGATAGTGAGAAATTATGACTCCAAAAAATAAAATGGATATTGTAGACCCAATGAGAGAAAATAAAAAAGAATAAATTTTGACAATATCAAGTGTTACCATGAAGATATATGCCAAGCTGATGGGCACAATCCCTCTAGGAAACAAATACGCATTAGCTTCTAAAGTTAGAGGTGCACATGCTCTGAGGGCCAGCAGTAGAACTGTGAATATGTACCCAGAAGGCATCTTTACATATGTGTACCAGCAGTTTTTTACATGAATGTGTTTGACAGAGCCATTTATGAACATCCTATTTATTTCTGATACAGCTATAGAAACTGAGAGCAAGAAAAATGGTTCTCAAGAGAAAACAGATGTGTTGGATTTTTAAAAAAACATCTGTGTGAGTACCAAATTTTTAAAATTATTTTTATTAAATAGTGTGTCAATATGTCAACTCATAATTCACATTGACAATAGAAAGTCACATGAGTTAAAAAATATGTCATATTGACTCATATCTTTAAATCTTCAATGTATCTTTTTCTATTTTAAAGTAATGTGAAAAGATGACTTAAATGAGAAGTAAAATACCTATGCTTGATCTTAGACAAATAAACGGAGAAACATTTGGATGAGAAATAAAATAAAAGGCACTAGTTTTCTTCACAGAACTACTTACATATATTTTGGTCAGTCATAGTTCTTTGAAATATTTTTTAAAAATAACTAATTTTGAAGAACATAGATAATTTATAATTGAAGTTTAAATTGAATGGCAAGGTCATTTGTTTTCTATAATAAGAGAAAATATATAGGTGGCAGTTCTAAAATTTGATGGTTATATCAGAGGGGTTACTATGATAGATTTGAGCTCAATTCTTTACATTGTATCCTATTGTTATATTCATATGAATGCTGGAAATTGAGAGAATTGGGGATATTAGATGTAAATCCACTTCAGAAAATATATCTGAATCTGAACTGCAAGCATCTGATGGAGTAAAGGAGTCTCTAAAGTTTGGCGAGCTAGGAGCAGAGTGAAAAACAGGTAATTTTTTTCAATGGATGGATAGTAATTGGTTTGCATTTCCTGGGCTAAACAGGAGGGATAATTAGGACCTCAGAATAATATGGGAAATAGGTGACCTTACTGACATAGAATGAGGCAGCCACACACTTAGAACAGCCACAGTAACACTGAGATTGGTGAGAAGTAATCCTGCGAGTCTTTCAGTGGCCAGAGCCACAAAACAAACAAACAAAAAAAACCCCAAACCAACTAACAAAGTATTAAGAAAAAAGAAAAGCAGTGATAATTAAGAAAGAAAGACGTGTGTTTGCATTTGGCATGCAGGTCATCTGCAGTGGTAGCTAAGGGAAGCGATGAATTGCGCATCATTGAATTCCACAACATACTACTAGCAGTTATTTCTCACAAATGCCCCATGAGAGTGAATTAAAGAGAGCTGTTATATGCCTCCATTCTATCGAACAGAATTTTGCATTATTCAGCAGCCTAGAGATGAATTTACAAGTAAGTGTTCTTGAACTAGGAGTAGTCTCTCCATAAAAATGTCAGTGTATTGAATTTTCATGACATTGCTGATCACTATTTCTCACCTGCTAAAATGTTCATTTCAATCTTGTTTATATTTAAGGAACTCCAGTGATGCAGATAATAGTCATACAGTTGGTTATTTAGTTAGACAATCCATTAAAAGGTAATCTATCTGCAGAAGACCAATTATAAGTTGTTACAAAAGCCTTTTTATAGCTTCTAATTTGATAACATGAAGAAAACATTTAATTATATTTTGGCTTCCTTACTTCCAAGGGAATCTTGACGTATCTTGCCAGGAGATTGAGCTCTTGATCAAAATATTTTGTCTGAGAAGAGACACTAATCAATTTCAACACCTTCAGAGGAGAAGTATGAACAGTGCATACACATATTATTCTCACTTTAGTTTCTTAGACTGCTAGCATGTTCAACAGTAGTGGATACTATTGAGTCAAAAAGAATTGACCCCAAAAGTTTTAAAAGAATATACAAAGTGAAAATGTCAGATGTTCCCTTAAAGCATGTGAGGTTCCCACTACAAAGTCTAGTTATGATAATGTGGAGCCAAGAGTATAGCTAAGTGTTCAGGATCATCCTTCAACAGCACAATGGTTTGTCAGATGTTTGTCTAGATAAATTCTTCAGTAACCTACAGTTATGTTACAACATAACAGCTAGACAATGAAAAAGAAAGTTAAAAGGAAAATGTTTATTTCCCAAGGAGCAGGCAGGCAACTATGTTTGAAATAGTATGTGTAATAATTTTTCTAAAACTAATAAAATGCTATTATAAATTTAAAAAATAAAATAAATAAAATGCATGAGGTTCTCACTCTAGGATTCTTCCAACTTTCTATGTGAGAACAAGTACAGAAGGGTGGAGTGGTGGAAAAAAATGATGGAGAAAGTTGAAAAGTACAGGCAAATAAAAATACAGCTTGGGATTCCCTGGAAAGTTAGGGGATAAAAAGTCTTGAAAAATGCACTGTGTTTCTAGGTTTTTCTCACTCCTCCTTTTTAGAATCTTGCAGCCATTGGCTTTTTAAAAATGTCTATTAAAAACATTTTAAAAATTGCAATTGCAATTTATAACATCTTTTCCCTTTGGGTGCAGGGTAAAGTATTTATTCATGATGATATGGTTTTCACCTTGTAAATCTGAAGCACATGCTCATCAGTGCTTGATGAAAAGAACTTTTAGAACCGTGTGAGGAGAGCTTATCCTTCAATGTAGCATACATTTCAGCACCTATCTGTGATCTTTTTTTTTTAAGATTTTATTTACTTTTTTTTTTTTTTTAGAGAGGGAAGGGAGGGAGATAGAGAGAGAGAGAGACAGAGAAACTTCAATGTGCGGTTGCTGGGGGTTATGGCCTGCAACCCAGGCATGTACTCTGGCTGGGAATCGAACCTGGGACACTTTGGTTCCCAGCCCGCACTCAATCCACTGAGCTACGCCAGCCAGGGCTTTTTTTTTTTTTTTTTGTAATCTTAAAACAAAGTGGAAATTTCTTGCAATACACAAATTTTACCCCTAACAGAAAGATAAGAGCAGGTAAAAGACTTCAATTATTGGAATTTTAAGATGAATGAGAACTTTGATAGCCCTTAAGTGGCCTGGAGGTACATGATAATATTTCAACCACAAGGATATCAGTGAAAAAGAGAGGGAAAGATGGAAACCATTAAAAGACTGCTTTGCGGTAGCATATGTTACTTCCCATGAAAATGGAACATGAAAAAATGTAACAGACAACTCTCGGCCAGTGAACTTGTCAAAAAAAAAAAAGTAAAGATAGTTACAGTATATGAAAAGAGTAGGGAGAACAGGTTATCTTGCAAAAGGAAATAAAAGTTGTTACATATTTGCTAGATCTTACAGGGAAAAAAAGATCATGAAAATAGTGTTGAAACTTAAAGGCTATATTAATAATACCATGAATCAAACAAACATTTTCTATAACTAGAAGATAAGGAAATTTATGATTTTCAAGTGAACTTTAAAAACATATTTTGTATAACCACAGAAGGTTACAGGCAGCAGAATTATGGCTTAAATAGGGACTGCATGCATTTATCTTTCTTCTTTTCTAGAATATCTCACTAAATAAAATTGTCTGGGTGGACACATTCCCTTCCCTACCCTCACCCTCAGCTCACTAAGAGTTGTACAAAAAGGGACGGTCCCTTGTCAACAGGTAGGGCTAAATCTGTGGGAAAATTGTGCTGTTCAGATCACATTCTTGTTAACCTTTTACCCCTGCCCCATACAATGTCCTTCATAATCTTCCTCTGGAAAATATCCCTAAGTGTATCACTGAACAAAAATCCCCATAAGGGCCTGCTTCTTAGAGATGTACTTAAGACAGGATCGAATAAAATAAATTATCACAGATAAATTTTAAATATTTTAATTTTTGTGTAACATTATTTTTATATCACATATCACAAAATTTTCCATTTCTAAAAACTATATGTTGATTCATGAAATAAAGTAAAAAAATAATCATTTGTACATATCACATCTGTCACATTTGGACCTAAAAGTTACAAATGTTAGACTCCTGCCAGGGGTGTCCAACCTTTAGCTATCTCTGGGCCACACTGGAAGAAAAAGAATTGTCTTGGGCCACACATTAAATATACAAAAATTAACAAAAACTGATGACCAAAAAAAGAAAAAGGATTTGAGTAAATTTACGATTTTGTGTTGGGCCGCACCCATAGCCATCTTGGTCCACAGGTGGTCTGGGAGCCATTGGTTGGGCACAGATTATTTAACTGTAGTTGCTTGTCATCAGCAACAGTTTATAATGGTGCCCTAAATGATAAAGACCTCTGAAACAATTAAACAGGACATGAAAAACAGGAAAAAGATGCCACTTAATAAGATGCTTTTTTATTTGATAGGTGATAATTTTATAATTCTGATATAACTCAGATTATAAGAAATACATGGGAAAATAAATTTGCCATGGAATCTCAGAATGCACATGGAATACTGTAATGCTTTACTATAAGAATTTAGGCTAAAATTTACCAGATTCAATGGGCATATCTGAGTTTTTTAAAAATAGATGAGACTGCATTTAATTTATAATATATTTACAGAAGACAATGGTTAAAGGAAAAGGCGGTGGATTGAGACTTCGAAGACATAGATTCTGTGGTAATTTCCTTTTCTGATTCTATGATATCAGGCAAACACACCCCCACCACCAATACCTTCCATCTGGTACTGTTATTTCCTTGTGTGTCCGAGGGTAAATCATCATACTCAGAAATATATCAGCTACCAAAGTGCCTCAAATCAGCTACATAATTTGTGGCCACCGACAATACTAATTATGCCATATAAAATATACATTACCTTTATGGTCAATTAATATCTGACAAAGGCAAGGACATAGAAAGAGGTAAAGACAGTCTATTCAATAAATGGTTTGGGGAAAATTGGACAGATACATGTAAAAAAAATAATGAAACTAGATCATGTTCTTATACCATACACTAGAATAAACTCAAAATTGATTAAAGACTTAAATGTAAGTGGCAAAATGATAAAAATCTAGAAGAAAATATAGGTAGTAAAATCTCAGACATTTCTCATCGCAATATTTTGTCTGATACATCTCAGGCAAGGTAAACAAACACAAAAATAAACATGTGGGACTACATCAAACTAAAAAGCTTCTGTACAGCAAAGGAAACCATCAACAAAATGAAAAGACAACCCATGGAATGAGGGATCCTATTCACCAATGATACATCTGATAAGGAGTTAATTTCCAAAAATTTATAGAGAATTTATACAACTCAAATCAAAAAAGAAACAATCCAATTAAAAAGGGACAAAGAACTTGAATACAAACTGCTCCAAAGAGGACATAGAGATGACCAATAAACATGAAAGTATGCTCAATATCACAAATCATCAGAGAAATACAAATTAACACTAATATAAGATTTAAATTCAAACCTGTCAGAATGGCTAATATCAATAAATAAAAAACAGGTGTTCGTAAGGATGTGGAGAAAAGGGAACCCTTTTGCACTGTTGGTGGAAATGCAGACTGGCACAGCCACTGTGGAAAAGAGTATGGAGTTACCTCAACAAATTAAAAATCAAACTGCCTTGTGTCCCAGCAATCCTACTTTTGGTATATATCCAGAGATATCTCAAACACTAATTTTAAACACAATAATATATACACCTCCTTGCTCATTGCAGCATAATTTACAATAGCCACAGTTTGGAAGCAGCCCAAGTAGCCATCAGTAGATGAATGGACAAAAATGTTGTGGTACATGTACATAGTGGAATACTATTCTGCCATTAAAAAATAAGTAAATCTTGCCTTTTGCCACAGCATGGATGAACCTGGAAAGCATTGTGCTAAGTGAAATAAACAATAAGAGAAGGATAAATGCCATATGATCTCACTTATATGAAAACCAATGAACAAAATAAACTAACAAACAAAACAAAAACAGACTCACAGTTATGGAGAATATATTGACAGCTGTCAGAGGGTATGAGCATTGGGGATCTGAGTAAAAAAGTTAAATAATTATACTATAAATTAGATCATTCTCAAGCATTCACTATAAAGTCATGAATGAAGCTATAAATACAACTTGAAACTGTCAATTTAGACAAGCTAATTTAATAAACCAATAAAAACCTTCATATGATAGAAATTATATCTGTGTAATTGTTTGCTGTTGACATGTCTGCCACTTGATAGAATTGGGAGGAAAGCTGCCAGTGGAACGTTAAGACAATCAGCAAGTTCTCATCCTGGGTGGTCATGCAAAGGCAGCTCTCTATTCCCATCAATGACATGGAAAATCTGATTCCTTTGCATATGAGTCTTTCCTTAATTTTATTATGTAGATATAATTTTTTAATTTTCATTTTTTCTTTATAAAATTTAGCTGTGTTACTTTTTGGCATTTGAACTCTGTCCAGAAAAAGCCCAGGCATTGCCAATATAATGAGAACTGTTTGCAGACATCCATGTAACCTGGAAGCCACGGAAATTGGACTACAATATGCATGTCTGAATGTTACAGAACAACAATGGGGGACCTGGGACGATATACTATTAACCTAAAGGAACCCCCCAGGTTCATTATGTCTGCTGCCAGAGGAAAGACATCTCTCAATGCCAGAGATTCATGAAAAGGAAAGGAAATGTTTATTTAATGCTATACAGACTTAAAGTAGTGAGTGACCTAATATTTTCATCAAAATCCTAAAGTCCCTTAAAACACCCACAAACACACACAGTCCTTCCTACCCCCTTTGCCCAGTCTGGGGTACCATATCTCAGGAAAAGAAATAGAAGTCAGTGGCTCAGGCAGCCCCCAGTTCTTCCCAGTAATCCATCTCAGCTGGTAGGCCTCCCTCGGTTCCTGGCACCAACAGCTGTGTCGCCAGGACCTCTACTAAAGCCCGCTGATGGTTCTCCCTTCTAAAGCTGCGGGGGTCCCCACTCTGGCAGAGCTCTCCTTCACTCCCACAGCCCTGTGGTCCTCTCAGCAGAATGCCGTGGGAGTCCCCACTCTGGCAAAACCGGGTGGTCTTCTCTCCAATGGCTGTGGGGGGTGGGCTAGGGGGGGTTGCCACTTTGCCAAAGCTGAGTGGTGATTCTCTGCTAAAGCCGCATGGTGATTCTCTCTCACAGGGCTGTGGGAGCCCCCCTCTGCCAAAGCGACATGGTTCTTTCCCCAATGGCTGCCATGTCTGGGTTTAAATCCCTGCGCCATTCTTTCTCTGCAGCCCCATGTCCTACTCCTCCCATAATCGGCTACAGTTGCCAGCACTCTCATATCCTTCCACCTTTACTGAGTTGCCATCATGAGTCTGGTCAGGTGTGGCCCCATAGCATGGAGCCAATCACCTCCAAGCTCTCATGCAGTCTCTGTAACTCAGGAGACCTGCCCCCAGTTACATCTTGGTGGGGAAGTTCCTTCCATCCCCCTGGCTCAGAGCATGGACACAGCTATTTAACATATCTATGCAACAAGTTAAAGGTTATAGATATGTTAAATGACCACACCAGAAGTTAGCTGCAAAGCTGTTGCTATGCAAAACAGCTCTCAATGGCCCTGCTCCATGTGCGCCTTCCTCCAACCCACATCTATAGGGGAAGGGGTGAGGACAACTTAATGTTTCCTGAACACCTTGAGTTCTAGACCCCATTCCAAATCCCTATTTGGGGCCCCCCTCTTGGTTGCACCCTGTTACATGAACAACGACAACTTCACTGTACTAGTCAGTGGGGACAGTAGACATCACTGAGTGAGCATGTGCACTGTGTGGCCATCCCATGCAAAATGACTGAGTGAGTAAAGCAACAAATCTGCATCAAATTTTGCATTAAGCTTGAACATTCCTCCACAGAAACCATTCAGATGATTCAGATGGCTGCAGCTATGGGAAAATGGTGACTGACAGCTTCATCATGACAATACACCTGGTCATATATCATATCTTGTGCAAAGGTTTTTTTTTTAATTTTAATTATTGTTCAAGTACAGTTTTCTGTCTTTTACTCTGATCTCAGCCCACCCTTGTGCAGAGTTTTTTGATGAAACATCAAATCACCCAGGTGACTCAGTCCCAGATTTGGTACCCCGCCAATTCTGCATTTTTCCAAAACTAAAATCACCTTTGAAAGGAAAGAGATAGCAGACAATTAATGAGATTCAGAAAAATATAATGAGAGAACTGATGGTGACTGGGAGAACTGTGTGGGGTTCTAAGGTGCCTACTTTGAAGGGGACTAAGGTATCATTGTCCTATGTACAATGTTTCTTGTATCTTGTATCTTCTTCAGTAAATACCTCTATTTTTCACATTATATGGCTGGATACCTATGGACAGAATTTATTGGAATGATAGTAAAAAATGGATATTTTGAAGACACTAATCTGTACTTCACTTTTGGTTGGTGAAGTACTTTACATTTATTATGTATTTAAACTTTAACCATAAAGTCAAAGGTATTATTCTCCATATTTTCTATGGGAGGAAAGAGTGTCTCAGAGAAATTAAGCATTAGTTGTCTTACCTAAATCCATACATAAAAATTGGCTAAAAAACATTCATGTAAATTAAAACGTATACTTCTGTTACAAAACACTGAATTATGTTTCTTGTTTGAATAAAAGTATGTAATCAGATCTACTTCACCATTTATACCATGTGTTCTATAGCGGTGCAAGGGCATTTTATTTCCCCACCAAAAATTATTGCTTGCCACCTTCCTTACTGTACACGAAGAGAAAAGCTGCAATGTTTTGTGGGCAACGGTCATTACTTGAAGGTGTTTTGCAACTTGGAGCTCAACTTGTCTCTCACTATAACTTAATGGAATTTTCTTACATATGGTCTAAATTAAATGTATCAGTTTATGGAATACTATTCTCCATTTGCTTGTGACGACAGGTCAGCTCTGTATAGATACCAATGTCATTTTGGCTTTTTATATATAGCATAGATTTATCATATAATAAAAGAGATCCTCCATTAGACTCTTTAAATACAAGGTCCTAATTCAGATAATTTTGTATATCATTCCCAAATGCCTGTCACAGCATAAGCAATCAAACATTATTGGATAAATTAATATCACCCTATATATGTATCATTAATCAGTAATTTTAAAATAAATGATATAAATGGTTTAGTTATTATATTGATTTCTTTTAACTAAAATGTCAACTTATATTTAAATTCTATTATAAAGAAATTATATGAAAATAACATGACATCCTATGTTATCTCTTACTATTTTGATGACATTTTAGATGTTATTTTATATTTTCAAATAGCTTTCCTTATGTCATATAGCTTCAATTATGCCATACATACCAACAATTGCATTTTTAAAAGAGCTGTATTAAAATATAATTGACATACAAAATTGCACATATTTAATATATATAATTTGATGATTTTAAACATAACATATACACCCATGAAACTCTGACCACAGAGTAATGGACATATCTAACACCTCCAGAATCTATCTTCCTTCCTTCCTCCCTTCCTTCCTTTCTTGCTTCCTTCTCTCTCTCTCTGTCTCTGTCTCTCTCTCTCTCTCTCTCTCTCTCTCTCTCCTCTTTCTTGTTGACTATAAGAACTATGCTATACAGCAGATATCATGCACTATTTCTTCTTGCATTATGGAAACTTTATACCAATTGAGTAGCAACTCCCCATTGTCCCCTGCCTGGTGTTGGTAACCAGTTTTCTATTCTCTGTTATAACTTTTTTTCAATAACATATTAATAAAACAATGTGGTATTTATCTTCTTACAGCTGGCCTATTTCACTTAGAAAAATGTCTTCTAGTTTCATTCATATTGTTATATAAGGCTGACTTTTCTTCTTTTTGGAGACTCAATACTATTCCGTAGTATGTTGTAGTTATAAGTTTAAATTATTCAAAAGATGGGTACCACTCTGAAATTTAGCTAATGAAGGCATTTTTATAATAAAGAACTTCAGTTTCACATAAACAGTTTGGACTTAATGTAGTACAAATCAAACTTTCAAAGGAATCAGTTCATTTGCTGGCTTTCCAACTCACAAAGCTGAGCTGTGAGAGGCTTTTTATGTAGAAAAATTTCACAGCTTAGTCATTGAGCTAGATGACAAGTAGCTGTGAATTACAATGAGTGATTGGAAAATTTTAAAAGGGAATTTAGTTTTATCACCTTCAGTTATATATATTAAATTTGGCTAGAAGAGGCCAAGTGTTAGTAATATTCTGGGCTAATGTATAGAAAATTATCATTTGTTATGAATAAATTAAAATACTACACTCTCTTTACAGCTTTGCAATACTGCCGTCATAGTCTTCATTTTTCAGTTTTTAGCCTGAGATGTCTGAAAAGAATTCAATGTCTTACAGTTTCTTCATAACCCCATGCAAATTGTTTCAACAGATAGTACCCTTGATCAATAATAGAGTTTCTATAATAAAGATGTTTTAATCTGGCTTTTGAAAACAGGTATTTTCAACTATGTTAATAAGAAGTCTGTTTTTATTACTATGAATAATAGAACAGAACAGCTGTTAAATTTTTTAGAAATGCATAATTATGGGCCCTCTCTAAAGAAATGGTTTTTAAATGTTTTAACCTAACAGCTTACACTAGCCCAATATTTAATAAAACTCACATTGTGAAGCACCTTGCAGATGCTTCTAGAGAATCAACCTGTTTTCCCAAGTATCCAACTCTAGTTATTGGTATCGTCTTTTCCATTTTTCTCTTTTTCCTTTGTCTCTTCTCCACCTGTCCTCTATTTTTTTTTTCTTTCTGGACAAGGATGCGTGTGTGACGGGGTTGGTGTAGCAGTGTTTTCTTCATCTGTAGTTTTGTCCTAATTTCTCCATTAAGGAAATGTAATACCTGTTACCTTAATTTTTTCTTATCACCCTCAGAAAATAAGCAAATAAAAAGATGTACTTCTTTTGTCTTCATTTTCTCATATTTTGTAGAATTGGAGAAGGAGATGAGAAAGGAAACATTTTAAGTATGACTTAAAAAATGAGTTACCTTTATGAGAGATGAGTATACAGACATATTTAGAGTTTTCAATGAAAATTATATTTCAAGGACTGGCCCAAAATTTTGTAGTAAGATTTGTTTTTTTCTAAATTATTTGCCTAGTGCTTTTCTATATACCTCTCCCATACCAGCAAGACTGGGGCCCCCAAAATACAGAATTAGTGAGGAAACAAAAATGGGTTATGGAAGAAATAATGGTGTTCATAATGTTCACTATGTTTTCTTTATTGCAAATAAGAACACTACAACAAATAATTATGTCATTGTGCGCCTCACTCAGGTACTCACATATAGAGATTGTACACCAATCTGCAATGTGCTTTCAAAGTAATGCTGAAGAACTTATCACATGAACTTTACTGAAAGGCAGATATTCAGATTGTTCTGTGTTGCAAAGGTATGCTTTTATTAATAAAAAATGTGCAATTCTCATAATTACTCAATATGACCAAAATAACAGTTGTGACCCTGTAATAAAAAGCTCTAACCACTTCACTAGGTATGTTAAAATTAGAAAATTATCTAGGAGGGATATATTGTAATCCAATGCTATGAGAATAGACAAAATATCAAATGGGCCACAATCATTTCTATGACGCCCACTCTTTTTTCCAGTATGTTATGAAAGCAAAGAAAGCCATATTTTGGAGCATTGCAATAGCCCAGACAATATAATAATAGCGTGACTAATGATGCCTTTTACAAAAAAAAAAAAAAAGAAATATACAGAATAAGTAAGTTAGCTGATAAAGATACCCATAGTTTTCTAAATTCCAAACCAAATATTCTCAAAGGTAGGATTCAAAAGAAAGTTATTCTACTACTATATGCCAGGAAGGGGTTGACATGTAACTCACAAACACAGACATTCATTTTGTTAGATTTTTTACAGTTATATTTATTCATGCAGTAAGCTACTCTTGATTTTTATAGAGATTATCTTTTTACACATAATACTTTGACACCTCAAATAATGTATATATGGAAGGTTCAGATAATGTATCACTGAACAATTATGACTAATGTAGCCATGCTACTAGTGGAAAGTACTGACTCTCACCTGGATTGTTTCCAGTTCTGTGGCAGGCTCTTCCCTGGCCTGTGGCTCAGAAGACTTTTTGGACTGGCCTCAGTTTGAAGTCCTTTCAATCATATAGACTTCCTCTTACTGGGACTGTCTTTTCCTCATTGGAAATTGATGGTAGAACAACTGAATGATAGTAAAATGTGGTAATATAATGGCTTGCAGTTTGAGACTCTATAAATCTTGAAATATTCCTATGAATGCACTTGATTTAAAAAAGGGATAATGGTGGTCTTTATTACCAGTCTAGGTTTGAACAGAAGAATGAGGAAGAAATGCCAGTCTCCAGTGTACAGCATGTGAATGACAAATTTTTTTGTGGAAGGAAAGCAGTTGATCTCAAGAGTTGATCTCAAGAACTACGACAATTCTTACAGCATACCAGGCTGCTTTAGGCCTAGTCCGAGGAAAAAACACACATACAAATAAAATAATTAAATATTTTATCACTCCTTTGTTTTGGCTCAGTCAAAAGAAAAGCATTTTATAAATAAAATGTGTTATTACATCTAAGACAAACTTTTTCCAATATATTTTTTTAAGAATGTACATTTAAGATTGGTGATAGAGGTCAATGTGATTGTACAGTAAAATCACGTTTTTTAAGATTTTTATTTATTTATTTATTTTTAGAGAGGGAAGGGAGGGAGGGGAAGAGAGAGAGAGAGAGAGAGAAACATCAATGTGCGGTTGCTGGGGGTTATGGCCTGCAACCCAGGAATGTACCCTGGCTGGGAATAGAACCTGGGACACTGTAAAATCACTTTTTATTTCAGTCTCTACTCATCTATCGATCAATCATCTATATATTTTTATCCAGTGATCCCACTGCTGGGATTATATACTAAGAATCCTGTCACAAATTCGAAAGAACCTATGTACCCCAATGTTCAGAGCAGCACAATTTACAATAGCCAAGTGCTGGAAACAGCCTAAGTGCCCTACAGTCAGTGAGTGGATCAAAAAACTGTGCACAATGGAATACTACATAACAGAAAGAAAGAAGGAACTGCTGCCCTTCATGAAAGCATGAATGGATCTGGAGAACATTATGCTAAGTGAAATAAACCAGGTGGTGAAAGACAAATACCATATGATCTCACCTATAATTGGAATTTGTAAGTGGAATGAAATAAACAAGACAAACAAGTGAGCAAAATAGAATCAGAGACTTGGAAGTAAAGAACAAACCAACAGTGACTAGAGAGGCAGGGGGACGGGGATAATAGGAGAAAGAAGGAGAAGGGGCAAGCAAAGGAACACAAATAGAGGACTCATGGGCACAGACAATGGCAGGGGATTGACGGTGGGAGTGGTGGGGGGATGGGGCAGGGGAGAGCAATGGGAAAAAAGAGGAACAACTGTAACTGAACAATAAAAAATTAAAAGTGAAGTTTAACAAATTTTTGATTCTTAAATAGAAGCTTTCTATTGATAAATCCATTTGGATTGCGTCACACAGCTGCAGTTTCAAGGACCCATTCAACTTACTCCTTATACCCCTGTCTAGGTGTGAGTTAGAGACTATTATATGATAAATCATCACATACAAATGTCTGCTATTTTAATAAGTTAGACACTTTATAGGTTTTTGTATGTTTTATACTTCTATGAGTTTACTTACTTAAAACTTCTGACAATTATCAAGTATCCTTAATGCTTAATGTATTTTATATCTGCTTTGGAGAATGACTCCAATCACATCACTCTTCCTTCATTTAGATCATTCTTTCTAAATCTGGAGCAAATAGCTAGACCTTTTGTTCAGCCAATGAACCCCCAAAATCTCAGACTCACATGACTCTTTAGGGCTGAACCATCTGCTGAAATTTCAGTGTCTCTAGTTCTCCCAATTGACAATTTTAGAAACTTAAGGAGAAGGAAAGTGGTTGGTTAGGGTTACCACAACGGTATAAAAAATAAATCACAACTTCTGGATGTAAATTTTTAAAAGTAGTGTGACGTAGCTTACACAGTAAGTTGTCACAGTTTTGGAGATGATTAAAGGCAATCAATGCCAATAACAGCACTGAATAGTGGGGAACAGGCTTTTCCATTTGCCCTGTTGAACAAATCTACTCAACACCTTTGCTGAGATTCACATAGTCTTTTGTGCTCAACTCTCTACAAAATGATGAATTATTATTTATAGATGAAACAACTATATTTTCAAGAGAGAAAGGAGTGTGCTCAAGGTCTCAGAAACAGTATTTGGAATAACTAGAAATAAACTTGATTTTTAAAACACAAATTTTATAACCTTTGGATTCTCTCAATATCTCCTTTTGCAATGGGAAAAGTGAGAAAATCAGAGATATTATGAGAGCTTTGAAACTCTCATACAGATGAGCTAATTGATTATAACACTTCCTCAGGTAACATTTGAATTGGGCTGCAACACTATACTTACAGTGTAATACTAACATAAAAATAAAATAAATTATCTTAGGTAGATACAGAGAGTGTAATATAAAAATATGATCACTATTAGTATAATAATATGTAGGTAGCAGTGCCCATATGTTTTAGCCTATGTATTAAATGAAATTGGTTATATAGAATGTGATCTTAGAATGCATGTATCTGGAAGTGTTCCTCCTTTTCCCTACTGTTTTTGTAGTCTTTCTTTAGCCTCAAGCTATGTGTATTTGAATGACAGATCAAAGAATTGAAAGTTATTGTTTTCCCTGATACAGTACTATTCAAATTTCATTTTAAGTGTTTGTTATGCTGATAACCCTGCCAAATTCTCTTATAGATAACTCATGGAATGGGGCAACAGCTAATTTAAACTCGACATTTCATTAGCAATTCAGATAGAGATACACATATTTGTCCACAACTACCTAAGAACATATTGAAAAATGGGACAGTATTTCAAAAATAAGGTGAAGAAAAAATTCACACTCCATAGTATTATACAAAATTTAAGCACTTATAAACAAAACAGAGGCAACATAGATTGCATTTGTAAAGATTTGACACAGGTGAAGGTGTAAATTTCAACCACACATACTTTCATGAAATTGGTTAATTACAAAGTAAGCTGACTTCTAATAAAAAACCGGACCTTCCTGCACTCAACTCTCAAAGGTCACTTGGAATTCACAACCATGTTGTAAAGTGATAACAGAAAAGAAATCTCTAACATCTGATCTTTCATCCTGTTTTATTTGCACATAACTATTATAATGGAAACTATAAATATTTTGTTCCCTGCTAAGATATTTATTACCTGAGATGCTATCAAGTTGTAAACTCTCTATTTTTATGACAATTCTTGTCCTCAACTTTGTGAACAGCTAGCTACAGCTACTGAAAAGTAAATGCCTGATGCTGGAGCCCAGAGGAAGTACATCTGAGTTAAGTCCATGTGTGGTTCCAGACCCTTTAAAAGGAAAGTCCTGAGAATCCCAGTTTCTTCCACTGACCCAAACCCCACAGGTTTTTGCAGCCAGAAGTTATAAGGACTTATTTTCTTGGCACTGGAACTCTGGACTGGGTGGCTGGTGTGGGGCTGGGACTCCTCACTCCCAAGATATCCCTCCTTAATGTTTATCCACCACAGCGGATGCAGGCCCAACCTGTTCTGCACCTCCACACCTCCTACCAGTCTAGGTAAATGTGTTTTTTTTAATTTTCATAGTTGTCATAGTTCCATTCAACTTGACTTCTGATGGTTCTGAGTGATGGTTGCTCTATATTTTAGTCGTAATTTTGATGTGGTTGTGTGAGGAGGCAAACCTATGCCACCATCTTGACTGGAAGTAAAAAATGAATATCTTTAATAGTAAGGAGTAAATAAGAATAGACCAAAACAGGTGTGAGGGTACATGATGAGAAAGCGATGTGACTGAACAGTTGTTCTAGCAATGTCTTTCCTTGAGATTGGATGATTCCTCAGGGACCTTGAAGAAAAGATTGTATGGTGGCTAAAACTGAGAGTGAATCTAAGAGTCAAGGGAGGTGAAAAGCCTACTTGGTCTGTCAATTAATAAGCCTCTGTTTTAACTGTTCAGCAGAGATAAACAGTTCAGCTAATCTTCATGAAGCAAAGCATGGGAATTTGAATAATCCATGTCTGGCCTTGTCATAGGAAACAAGGGGAGGTTTTGTAAATATTATTTAAGTCATATCTGAAAAGAGGGTTCCTTTCACTAATTCATTTCCTGAATATAGGAGTTCTTAATACACTTGTTTTCCAGAATTCAGGTATAATAAAATATTGTTCAAAGCAACTTCTGAATTTGGTCAAAAAGTAAGTCCTCTGAGATTTTAAAGGAAAAAATCTACTTTATTTCCAAACTCCACAGGAGAAGGCATTGTTAGATTTAGGTTACTCATCTCCAGAAAAAAAACACTAAGTATTTGAGTTTTCACAAAAGCAGAATATAGGCATCAGTGTAGTCCAAATCTCATGGTGCTATTTTTTTAAAGCATCCTGCTGTACTTTTATTTCACAAAGGTGAACTATTCCCTCACAACCATGGATAATATATTTGGCCTTTTTAGATAGGAATAATATATTCCTATCTATAGCAATATATATCTAGATATAAGTATATAGGTATCTATATATAAGTATATAGATATCTTTCTATATATAGAGGAAGATACACTCACACACACACACACACACACACACACACACACACATATCCTTGTCAGCGTAGTGTTGTCAGCATAGGAAAGGTGGGTGAGATGCTCATTTAGAACAAAGGCAGTGAATCTGGGGCATCCTGCTCCCAGGCTGCTCCAAGCAGAGTCTAAACTATCTTCTGTAGCATTGAAAAGCATTAAACCTTAACACAGCTGCTTGTTATCAGAATTGCTTATCTTGTAGTTTTTAATAAGTCCTTTTCTGTCCTAGAGTTTATCATTGTTACTTAGCATGAAAAAAATATCCTTCCCCTTAGCTATTTCTTCCCTTTATTCCCACATTCATACACACTTTGATAATAAAGCACTCGAAGACAAAGATGCAGAGTAGTTTGAAGAGAGTGTCACTCTCTCATAGAACTGAGCAGTTTATGGGCATGGCTTGACAATTTTTCTAGTATGTTTTGCTTAGTGAAATAATATCTTCGTAGATGTATCTGTGTTGTTTCTGCTGTTTGCAGAGTGTATCTATATTTAGACTCTCTAAAATTTTCTTTCTCCAGAAGTATGTGAGACATTAGGAAATCATTCTTGGACTTGAAGCTCATTAGCTGTTTATATAATATTCATTTTTATTAAAAAAGTTGGGATAAAAGTGGAGAATCTGTCCATGTTGAAGATATCATTTATTTCTTGGAAGATTTTTATTTATATATTTTTATTATTGTTTAAACTGTTGCAATTATTACTACTTTTCTCCCCTTCTCCTCCCTCCCCCACACCCACCTTTTCCCCATGCCAATCCTATCCCCACATTGTTGTCCATGTCTGTGGTTGGTGCATAAATATTCTTTAACTATCCTGATATATCAAATCACCTAATTCCTGGCTTTGACTTGGTTCAGAAATGATTATCTTTCGATTCCCAGCCAGGGTACATTCTTGGGTTGCAGGCCATAACCCCCAGCAACCGCACATTGATGTCTGTCTGTCTGTCTGTCTCTCTCTATCTCCCTCCCTTCCCTCTCTAAAAAATAAATAAATAAAATATTAAAAAAAAAAGAAATGATTATCTTAGAGTAATTCTTTGACATTTAAAGGAAAGAAATATCTTGGAATTATTATATATAACCTGGTTGCAGTCTACTATTATTAAAATATATTGATGATAATGGCCCTGGCTGGTGTAGCTCAGTGGATTGAGTGCAGGCTGGGAACCAAAGTGTCCCAGGTTCAATTCCCAGCCAGGGTACATTCCTGGGTTGCCGGCCATAACCCCCAGCAACCGCACATTGATGTTTCTCTCTCTCTCTCCCTGCCTTCCTTCTCTCTCTAAAAATAAATAAATAAAATCTTTAAAAATATATATATATATTGATGATAATAATTAATATTAACCAAAATAGTAATAATAATATTTATAGAACTCTTCTGCTTGATTAGTATTATAGTGCTTATTACTTTAAAAACATTTTATGTCAATATCATTATAACTATCTTTCAGATGTAGAAAATGAAGTTAGAAAGACAGCATAATATAGTTGCCAATGGCATAAGCTCTAGAGTTTGACTTCCTGGATTAGATTCTGTGCTTCTTTAATATCAAATTATACATGAGAACTTCTTAATGAACAAAATGTTAAGAATGATAATCATATGTAGCACCTTTGTGATTGAGTTTTTGTAGGCATTCAATTATATTTTGTACCTAAAACAATTTCAAAACAAGAATCACACCTCACAAAGTTGAACAGGCAGGGAAGACTTTTTTCAAAGCAATTGCAATAGAAAAGAAATACTAGAATGCAGACCAAACTCAACTCTCCTGAAACAAACAGTATGAAAGTTTTAAGTACCTGTGTAAGTAGAATCATAGGCTATCAGTATTTGCCAATTGGCCTTACTCAAAGAAAAGGTAGACTTTATCTTTGTGAGAGGAGGAAACTTTACAATTTGAAGCAAGGCACCCACCCAAATTAGGCTCCTACCATCCCCCAAAACTTGGTAGATGAGGGTATTATCTTAGTTTTTTAACTAAATTTATTGGGGTGACACTGATCAATAAAATTATATAGGTTTCAAGTGAATAATTCCATAATATATCGACTGTATATGGCACTGTATGCCTGTCACCCAAATTCAAATTGTCTCCCATCACCATAAATTTGGACCCTTTTACCCTTTACTACCCTCCCACCACCTCTCTTCCCTCTGGTAATCACCATACTGTTGTCTGTGTCTAGGAGTTTTTGTTTGTTTAGTTTTCTTGTTTGTTCATGTGTTGCTTTCAATTTTATAGTCCATGTGTAAATGAAATCATATGGTTCTTAATTTTTTCTGACTTCTTTTATTTAGCGTGATATTCTCAAGATCCACCCATATTGTTGTAAATGGTAGTATTTCATCTCTTCTTACGGCTGAATAGTATTCCATTGTGTATGTATACACACACATACACATATACGTGTGTATGTATACATATATACAGATACTCACACACACAACATCTTCTCTATCTGATCATCTATCAAAGAACGCTTTGGTTGTTTCCATGTCTTGACCACCATAAATAATGGTGCAATGAAGATAGGGGTGAACATATCTTTGTGAATAAATGTTTTTGAAATTTTCAGATAAATACTCACAAGAGGGTTTATATAGGTCATAGGGTAACTATAGTCTTAATTTTTTTAGGAAATTCCATACTGTTTTCCATAATGGCTGTACTTAGTTTACATTTCCAACAGCGGTGAATAAGGATTCCTTTTTCTCTACAACCTCTCCAACAATTGTTATTACTTGTGTTGTTGATGAAAGCCATTCTAACAGATGTGAGGTAGTATCTCATTGTTTTAATTTACATTTCCCTAGTAGCTAGTGAAGTTGAGCATCTTTTCATATATCTGTTGGCCATTTGTATGTCTTTTAAGGAGAAATGTGTGTTCAGCTTATCTTCTAATTCAATTGTTTTTTTCTTGTTGTTGTTTTGGTGTTAAGTTATATTAGTTCTTTATGTATTTTGAATATTAACCACTTATTGATATTGTTGTTTGAAAATATCTTCTCTGATTCAATTGGTTGCTTTTTTGTTTTGTTGGCAGTTCCTGTTGTGATGAAACTTTTTATTTCAATATAGTCTAATTCATTTATTTTTGCCTTTACTTCCATTCTCTTAGCATCAAATTCGTAAAATCTCTAAGACCAAGGTCCATAAGGTTAGTACCTGTGTTTTCTTCCATGTACTTTATTGTTTCAGGTTTTATTTTTAGGTCTTTGATTCATTTTCTTTATCTTTCTGTCAATGCATTACATTTCAAATGACTGGGTCCTAGTTCCTTGATAAAGTCAATCCAGTGTTATAACACCAACAAGAGGCTTTTAGGTAGCAAAAACTGTTAGAACTAATCAAGCAGATTCAGTGATATTGCAGATATAAAATCAAAATACAAAAATAAATTGCATTCAGTGCACTAACCATGAAGTATCTGAACAAGAAATGAAGAAAATAATTTCATTTTTTAAAGATTTTATTTATTTATTTTTAGAGAGGGAAGGGAGGGAGGGAGGGAAGGAGAGGGAGAGGGAGAGAGAGAGAAACATCAATGTGCGGTTGCTGGGGGTTATGGTCTGCAACCCAGGAATGTACCCTGGCTGGGAATCGAACCTGGGACACTTTGGTTCCCAGTCCGCGCTCAATCCACTGAGCTACGCCAGCCAGGGCGAAAATAATTTCATTTATAATGGCATCAAAAACAATAAAATACTTAGAAATAAATTTTACTGAGGAAGTGAAATATCTGTAACAATAAAAATTTATAAAACTGATGAAATTATTGAAGGAGACACAAATAATTGGAAAGATATCTCATGTTCATAGATCAGAAGAATGAATATTGTTAAAATGTCTAAACTTCCCAAAGCTGTCTAGAGTCAACTGAATCCCTATAAAAATTCCATTGGGATTTTTCATGGAAGTAAAAAAGATGTCCTAAAATTTGTATGAAACTACAAAATATATCAAATAGCCATAGCAATCCTAAAAAAGAAGAAGAAAGCTGGAGGCATTATCTTACTTCCTGGTACAAAAGTTTACAAAAAGCTATAGTAATTAAAACAGAATTGTACTGGCAAAAAGTAAAATTGACATAAAGACCAATGAGACAGTATAGAGAGCCCAGAATTAAACCCCACATAAATGGTCAACCAGTATTTGTCAAAGGAAACAAGAAGACTCAATTCAGAAAATGATAGTTATTTTAGCACATGGTCCTAAGAAGAAAATTGTTCTGAAAATATTTATCCAATTCTCTTAACACCATTTAGCCCTCTATCATACACCACTCAAAAATTAACTCAAAATGGATTAAATATTTAATATAAGACCATACATTTCCTAGAAAAAAATGCAGGGAAGAATCTTCCTGACATTGGTTTTGAAAATGATTTTTTTCTTTACCAAGACACCAAAAGTACAAGCAACCAAAGCAAAAATTAACAAGTGCTAATACATCAAATTCAAAAGTGTCTGCACAGCAAAAGAAATGGTCAGCAAATTAAAAAGGCAACCTATGGGATGGGAGAAAATATTGCAAACCTTATATCATATAGGGGGTAATTTCTAAAACATATAAAGAACTCATACAACTCAACAACAACAAAAAAATATAATTAAAAGATGGGCTGAGGAACTGAATAGAAATTTTCCAAGAAGACATATAGATGTCCAGTAGGTACATGAAAAGGTGTTCAGTGTCATTAATCACCATGAAAATCAAAGTCAAAATCACAATTTGATAGGACCTCACACCTGTCATCAAGAGGACAAGAGAGAACAAGAGTTAACAAGGATGTAGAGAAAACAGAACTGGTGTGAACTGTTGGTTAGACTGTAAATTGGTACAATACTATGGGAAAGAGTTTGGAGGTTCCTCAAAAATTTAAAAACAAAATTACCGTATGATCCAGTCATCCCATATCTGGCTATATATTGAAATAAATAAACACATGATCTTAAAGAGATATCTACAGTCCTATGTTTATTGCAGCATCATTCACAATGGCCAAAATATGAAAACAACTAAGTGTCAACTTATAAGTGGGTGATAAAAGATGTACGTGTCAAAGGGATGGAAAAAGAAGTTATATTTCTAATTTTTAAAAAACAAATTAAGAAAAGGGAGGTCAGGGGAGAAGAGCTAGAAAAAAATAAAAGAAACAGTCTGAAGTTTAGTCAAGATGAGGGGATTATTAGGCTCTCTTGGTTAACACTTAGTAGCCTGACTCTTATTAAGATATCATTATAATTTGTATCTTACTAGAGAAAGTAAGTGATTTTTTACATGGTCACAATCAGTGAATTCTCAAGTCAGAGTTGTGAACCATAGAGGCTTGATTTTAACATCCATGATCTCAATCATCGGGCTAACCTGAGTTGTTAAATTATAGCCCCCTTTATATGTCTTCTCTAGGGCATCTGGCCTGGTGACTTCTACAGACTTTCTGCTATAAGATGGGCTGCCTATACAAAATATAGATGTCAGTTGATATTTTTTAGATGTTTCCTGAAAACAATTATATAATCAAAAGCTGTTCTGAGCAGGGCATTTGAAAAAGCTTTGCTCAATATTCCCTATCTCCTCTTTGAAATAATCAAAGTGGTAAATCTATTACATGCTTAACCCTACCTATAAAACCAAGGAAACCTTAGTAAATAAAGTGCAGGCCCTTAATAAGTCATTAATATCTGTTGTCCATGGAAAAAAGTCAATTAATATACCCCTTGTTTATTTTTTTGATTCTTTGGATAGATTAAACAGAACCGGAATAGAAATGAAATTGTTCAACTTCCTTAGTTTTTGAGGTTCTAGAGTTAGATGAGGAACAGAAAAACTTGAAGGGAATTTTACTCCTGGACCAATGCCTGAGGGCAATCTAGAAATAAATAAATTAGAAAATGATGGGACGTTGCTCGATCACTTGGCTGGGTAGAGCATTGTCCTGATACACCAAGGTTGCTGGTTCAATCCCCCATTAGGGTATATACAAGAATCAACCAATGAATGCATAATAAGTGGAACAACAAAACAATCTCTCCATCTCTCTCCAATCAATAAAGAAATATTTTTTAAAAGAATATTATGAAAGGTTGCATGTGTATTTTTAAAAAGTGCATACTTTGTACACATACAACTTAAGGAACTTAAGGAAGTTACAAAGTTGAACACTCCTGTACCACAACTGAAAAAAAGGTATCCTGACAGTCTCAGGGAGTTCTAACTTGTTTTTCAACTCTCAGGAGATTGAGAGGTTCATAAGAAAATTCAAACTCTCTGGTCTTAATCTCAAATGAACATTTCTGCCTGTGTTTTCCTGAAGATTTCCACCTCATTACCTCAACAATATATAAAAACTGAAATTTAAAATTCTCTTCAGCTGGCTGTTTCTGTATTTGTAAAGCCTCAGGACTGTCCTTGACAATCCTGTTACAGTCAATGTTCCTTTCCCTCTATCAGCAGAATCAAGTTGTTATTTTGAAATTAATTTATGTCATCTTTCTTTACACTAGTCAAGGAGATCCATTTTGTCACCCACATTTCACAGTGTGACATCTTGTCAAAGCCATTATGCTCCAAGCCTTTTGAAACTGATTTCACAAGTGAAATGACTGGTCTATATACTAAGAATAAAAATCCCTCCAGTCAGCTAAAATGTTGCTGTTGCCATTTTGAATGAAGTTGTCCTGTAAGAGTGAACCACCCAGCTCTGATAAACTCACTCACACATGTACAAGTATGACAGGTTTAAATGAATGAAGTTTTAAATAAAAATTGCAACTGATTACCCACTTAGATGAAGCTAATTTAATAAACCAATAAAAAACCTCCATATGATAGAAATTATATCTGTGTAATTATTTGCTGTTGACATGTCTGCCACTTGATAGAACTAGGAGGAAGGCTGCCAGCAGAACGTCAAGACAATCAGCAAGTTGTCATCCTGCGCGGTGGTGCAAAGGCGGCTCTCTATTCCCGTCAATCACAAGGAAAATTCGATTTCTTTGCATCCGAGTCTTCCCTTCATTATGTTGTATGGGTATTATTTTTAAACTATCCTTTTACTTACTGAGGATAGCTGTTTACTTTTTAAAGAGTTTTTAAATAAATGTTGGTATTCTAATATATTTGTCCTTTAATTGAACTTATTGGAGCAACATTGGTTAATAAAATTACATAGGTTTCAGGTGTACAGTTCTAGAATACGTCATCTGTATATTGTATTGTGTGTTCACGATCCCAAGTCAAGTCCTCTTCCACCAGCATTTATCCCCTCAAATGTCTCTTTCACCTAGCCACACCACTCTTTCCCTCTGGTGATCACCACACTTTTGTCTGAGTCTATGAAGTTTTTTGTTTGTTTGTTTTTTGGCTTAATCCCTTCACTTTTTTTTCACCAGGCTTGCAACACCCCCCTCTCTAAAGCTGTGAGTCTGTTCTATGAATCTGTTTCTATTTTGTTTGTTTATTTTGTTCATTAGATTCCACATGTGAGTGAAATCATATGGTACTTGTCTTTCTCTGCCTTATTTAACTTAGAATATTACTTTCCAGGTCCATCTACACTGTCCTAAAGGGCAAGACCTCCTGTTTTTATTTATTTTTGTTCGTTTTATTTATTTAAAATGGCCAAGTAATATTTTATTGTGTAAATGCACAGCTTTTTTATCCACTCATATATTTATGGGCACTTGGGCTGCTGCCAAATCTTGGCTATTGTAAATAACATGGCGATAAAATATAGGTGTGCATATATTTTTTAAATTAGGGTTTCAGGTTCCTTTGGATATATTCCACCAAAAAAAATCACTGGGTAATAAGGCAAGTCCATTTTTAATTTTTTGAGGTATCTCCATACTGTTTTCCACAGTGGCTGCACCAGTCTGCATTCCCGCCTACAGTACACTAGGGTTCCCTTTTCTCCACATCCTCGCCAACACTTGTTGTCTGTGAATTTACTGAGATGGCCATTCTGAAATGTGTGAAGTGATATATCATTATGGTTTTAATTTACATCTCTCTGATGATTAGTGACATTGAACATCTTTTCATATGTTTATTGTCTATCTGTATGTCCTTTTTGGAAGTGATTCTGTTCAGGTCCTTTGCCCAGTTTTTACTTGGAATGTTTTTTGTTTGTTTATTTGTTTGTTTGTTTGTTTGTTTTTTGGTGTTGAGTTTTATAAGTCCTGGACATTAAATTTTGGACAATACCTCTTATCAGATTTATCATTGGCTGATAAGTTCTCCCATTGAGTAGGTTGTTTTTTGGTTGATAGTATTCTTTGCCATGCAAAAACTTTAGTTTGATGCAATCTCATTTGTTTATTTTGTCTTTTGTTTCCCTTGCCTGGGGAGATATGTCTGATGAAAAATTGCTCCAAGCAATGTCTGGGATTTTACTGCCTATGTTTTCTTGTAGGGTATTTATGGTTTCAAGTCTAACACTTAAGTCTTTAATCTGTTTTGAGTTTATTCTGTGTATGGTGTAAGAAGGTGGTGTAGTTTCATTTTTCTTCACATACTTGGCCAATTTTTCTAACAGCATTGATTGAAAAGGTTGTCGTTACCCCATTGTACATGTTTGGCTCCTTTGTCAACTACTACTTGACTGTGAAGGTGTGGGCTGCTTTCTAGGATCTCTATTCAGCTCTATTGATCTGTGTGTGTTTTTATGCCAGAACCATGAAGATGTAAATCATAGACAAATTTGTTTTAATTACTGTAATAAAAAATATAAATGAAATTTCCTAAGGATTTTTTATTAAATGAGTTCAGTTGAAGCTATTTGCTTCACTCCAACCAAAGGAAAATGAGGCACTTTATATTATGTGGTTCATGTAAGGCTTTTTATTGGACAGAAGCACAACTGTATTATACATTTGTGGAGAAATTTAAAATTTTACTATACATTTAGGTAGTGCTTTACTATTTTCAAAGTCCTCAAAGAATATAATCACTGTATTAAATATGAGAAACACTGAATATTTTTTGTGAGAAAATCAGAAGATTCTCTGTCTGAAATTGTGGCAGATAAAAATCAGCATGATATACTGAGCTTGGTCCTCTAAAAAACTAATTCTCAATTAAAAGTGTTTTTTTTTCTTTCTTTATGGAGCTATTGTTAATAAATTTTTATAATCTCATGTAATGAAGCAAGTTGGTCCACAATGCTCATCAAAAAATTAAAATGAAACATTATTACCACAAGTTGCATTAAAATATAATTTTTAAAACAATTCAATCAATGATGTTTAAGTCTACATGCAATCTAAAGAAAAGAAATAGATAAAAAAAGATTTTATATATAATGTCTGTGTCAGAGTACAAACATTTTGAGTCATGTGACATTTATATACTTAGTTGGAAGCTTAGCCTTTATTTATTTATTTATTTATTTATTTATTTTGAAGAGATGGGAAACTATGACCATGGCACATGCATGAACAATTGGCTTTGTTTTTATTTTTCTATACAGGCCCTGGGGCAGAGGATGCTTTCTGAATTTTTTATGGTCATATATAATATGTTTATATACATTCTTATATAATACTTCAATTTTGTCTTCTGCCCCTCAAATAATAAAATATTTGCTATGTGGCTCCTTAAGAAAATTTAGTGACATGTTTAGAACACTGCCAACACCTCCAGGATGTGATCTTCTTGGTAAACATCATTCTAGATTGCTGATCACACAGACATTTTATCTAAAATTGTTCATATATATACTTTCTGAAAAACCTGTTCCCTTATTACTTTTGATTACTAAGGATTTTTAAAAGGTTAATAGGAATTGAAAGTTATGAAATCATTTCTGTAACCATCATGATAATCACACAATATTTCTCCTTTAATCTGCAAATATATTGAATTACATTGATGTACTACTGTTGGACCACTAAAATCTGTGTGGTCAATACCACTTTACAATGATATATTATTATTTTAAAATAGTTTTAAATCAGGTTAACTAAAATTCACTATTTATTTATTTATTCATTTATTCTGTTAATCTGTGCCCTCTCATTGCTTTGTATTGCACTATTTTTTTCAAGTTATATGAACCTTGTAAGAAAAGCTGGTTTATAAAAAAATCATGTATAATTTATATTAAACTTGCATACCATATGAATTAACCATCCCTTGCATATTTAAAAAAATCAATTATAAAGCCATCTAAGCTTGATTATTTTTATTGGAAGTCACATTTGTAATCTGCAGTTAAACAATGTGGTAGTAGAGAAAATATTTTTTTATGATTCTACATAGTTAGGGCTTTGCAAAGAAACTTTACTGAAACTTGGAACTTGTGTTAAAAGAGTAAGCCATAGGAGTTAATTTACCACTTTGCAGATGGTGAATGCTCCAAGAGATATTTTAACTATAGAACTATATTTTTATACTTATAGGGAAAATAAGTTATCTTGAACTGTAAAGCTTAAGGCAATGGTCTTATATTTTCCCCAGATGCTTTATTTAAATTCCAGTGTATTAGAGTAGAATTTTCCAAGAAGACATTCTATGATGTATAAAGAGACTTAACTGCCTAATTTTTCTGTATGTCAGTACAGAAAGTTTACTTTCTCTATTCCTGGCCTACAAGACAGACTTTGTAAGTGTAGGATATTTGACCTAACAATTACCATGTTGGTGTAAGTGTAAGAACTAAGAACATGGGCACAACATGCTCATTATTTTCTCTGAGGTAAATAATAAGAAATCTTCTCTGATTCAGAAACCTCCTGTGTGCAATTCAGGAAAAAATAATAAAGATAATTACCATGGCCTTATACTATAGTTTGATATTAGATAGCATAGTTCCTACATCTTTGTTCTTTTTTCTCAAGATCACTATTATTCACTATTGTTACCAGGGCCTTTTGTGTGGTTCCATATAAAGTTTTGAAATATGTGTTCTAGTTCTATGATATACATCATTGGTATCTTGATAGGCGTTGTGTTGAATCTACAGATTGCTTTGGGCAGTCTGGCATTTTAATGTTGTTAATTCTTCTTATTCATGAACATGGTATGTGCTTCCACTTACAAGGGGAGACCAAAATAACATCCATAATTTATGTATAAAAAATGTGCATTTATTCTTACATGTTTAAACTTCAGTTACCTTCAAAGCACTCTCCACTGATGCAAGACACCTATTAAGACATTTTTCCACTGCCTAAAACGTTTTCTGAATTCATCAATTTTGATGCCTTTTAGTACTTCTGCCATTTTTTGTTTCACCTCTTCTGCATCAGCAAATTGTTTCCCCTTGAGGAGATTTTCATCTGAGGAAACAAAAACAAAAGTCACCTGGGCAAGATCAGGTGAATTGGGAGGGTGGAGCATGGGGTCATGGCCT
Source organism: Phyllostomus discolor (assembly GCF_004126475.2). NCBI lineage: Eukaryota > Metazoa > Chordata > Mammalia > Chiroptera > Phyllostomidae > Phyllostomus > Phyllostomus discolor. The sequence goes on along the minus strand of NC_040905.2, from coordinate 156,002,212 downwards.
TTTTAGTCAATACTCAGTATGCTAGTACTAACTACTCAGTATGCTGAGTACTAAATACTCAGTATTTAGTATTCACTAAATACTCAGCATTGACTGCTGAATACTCAGTATGCTGTGGGCAGATGCACTTGTAAATCAGCCATCCTGAAATGGGCAAACACATTGAAAGAGTCTTCAAAAAAAGATTCACTGAAGCCAAACACAGCCTCTCACAACAATGCCAGCTGGTACACTGATAGAGTTGAGTTCCTGCAACACTAACTTGGTGGGAGAAGACTGTGCTATAAGGAGCCTGCTCTCCAAAAGATAATTCCATGCTTTGGAGGCTCTGCCTTATGCTTGTATCTTCTTCAATTTCTATCATTTGTGCCATAATTTTCCAAGTACAGGTCTTCTATATTCTTGGCTAAATTGATTCCTAGTTTTTAAACAGACTCATAGTTCAAGTGAACAGAATAGAGAACCCAGAAATAAACCCACACCTTTATATTTAATTAATATTTGGCAGGGGAAGCAAGCACATGCAATGGGTTAAAGTAGTTTAATTAATTAATGGTGCTGGGAACACTGGACAGATACATACCAAAAAATGAAAATAGACTACCTTCCTATACAACACACAAGAATAAATTCAAAATGGATTAACAACCTAAAAGTTAGACATGAAACCATAAAAATCCTAGAAGAAAACATAGGCAGGAAAATCTAAGACATTGTTCATAGCAATATTTTTTTCTGGTATAGCTCTTCAGGCAAGGGAAACAAAAGAAAAAATAAACCAATGAGACTACATCAAACTAGAAATTTTTGCAAAGCCAAGGAAACCATCAAAAAAATTTTTAAAGATTTTATTTATTTATTTTTAGAGAGGGAAGGGAGGGAGAAAGAGAGAGCGAGAGAAACATCAATGTGTGGTTGCTGGGGGTCGTTGCCTGCAACCCAGGCATGTACCCTGACTGGGAATTGAACCTGCAACACTTTGGTTCGCAGCCCACACTCAATCCACTGAGCTATGCCCACCAGGGCACCATCAACAAATTTTAAAAAGAAGCGACAACCTAGTAAAATGGAAAACATATTAGCCAATGATACATCTGATAAGAGGTTAATGTCCAAAATTTGTAAAGAATTTCTAAAACTCAACACCAAAAAAAAACCCCTAATAATCCAATTAAAGGCCAAAGGGCCTAAATAAACACTTCTCCAAAGAGGACAAACGGATGACCCATAGCATATGAAAAGGTGCTTGATGTCACTACTCATCAGGACGTTAAAATTAAAACCACAATGAAATTATCATCTCACCTGTCAGAATGGCTGTCATCAATAAATCAACAAACAAGTGTTGTCAAGGATGTGGAAAAGGGAGAACCCTTTTGCACTGTTGGTGGGAATGCATACTGGCACAGCCACTGTGGAAAGAAGTATGGAGATACCTTAAAAAGTTAAAAATAGAACTGCCTTATGACCCAGTGATTCCACTTGTAGAAGTTTATCTGAAGAAAACTGAAAGAATAACTTGAGAGAATATAAGCACTCATATGTTTACTGCAGCATTATTTACAATAGACAAAATTTGGAAGGAGCCTAAGCATCCATCAGTAGATGAGTAAATAAAACAACCATGGCACATTTACAGAATGGAATACTACCCGGCCATGAAAAAGAAGAAAATTTACCCATTGCTACAGCATGAATGGACTTGGAGAATATTATGCTAAGTGAAATAAGCCAGCCAGAGAAGAACAAATATCATATGATTTCACTCATATGTGGAATCTAATGAACTAAGTGAACGAACAAGCAAAATAGAGACAGACTCATAGATAGAGAGCAAGCTGACATGGGGGTTGGGGACAGCTAGCGGGAGGAAGGACCTAACAAAGAGGAAAAAGGACTCATGAACATGGACAACAGTGTGGCGATTGTGGGCTTTAAGGGGGTTGGTGGAGGTGGAAGAGGGTATAAGAGAGATAGACAGTAATTGAAAAAAGTACAATAAAAATATAAAATAAAGATAAATATTAAAAACTCATGCTGTCTAAAATTTTCTTGTGAGGATTTTCATTGAAACTTCATCAAACCTGTAAATAAGGAAGAATTGACATGTTTGCTAATGAGTCTTCCAATGTGTGAGTATAAAATGTCTTTCCACTTATTTTGGTTTTCTTAGATTTATTTTGATTTTTGTTGAAGTGATTGTAAATGGCTTGCGCCTTAATTTTGAGTTCCACATATTTATTGTTCATATGTAGAAATGTACTATAACTAGTGTTCATGTTGATTATGTATCCTGCAAAATTTCAGAATTCTTTATTTCTAAAGGCTTTAATTTATAAATTTCTTACATTTTCTATATAGCCCTTCATGTCATTTGCAAATAAAGTCAGTTATATTTCATTATTACAAGGTATATATGCTATTTGTTTTTTCCTTGCTGTATTGCAATGGTAAGAAATCCCCGTATTAAGTTGAGTAGTGCAAGAGGACATGCCCCTTTTCCCCAATCTTAGGGGAAATACTCTGAGACCTTCAGCACTAAGTGACTGCACTGGGCCTGGAGATGTTTTGTAGATTTTTTTATAAAGATGAAGAAGTTCCCTTCTATTCTTAGTTTCTGAGAATTTTATAACAAATAAAATTGCATTTGCACAAAAAATTTTTGCTAGGTAAATTGACTAAAGGTTTTTTATCTCAATCTGAAATATTGTGGACTATATTCTGTGACTTCAGAATGTGTACTATCCTGTGCATTTGAATAAAACTACCTTGGTGACAGTTACAATTCTTTTTAAATATTGCTGTAACCAATTTGCTAATGTTTTGTTAAATATTTTTTATTCTATATTCATGAGAGAAATTTGTCTGAAGTTCCAATTTTGGTAATGTCTTTGTCTTTTTTTGGCATTTTTTTTAATCAGGCTCATACGGACCGCATAAAATGAGTATGGAAGTGTTCTGTTTTCTGAAAGATACTGTACAGAACTGGTATTAACTATTATTGAAACATTTGGTAGCATATTTGAGTGAACCACTCTGGACCTGGGATTTCTTCTGTTGGAAACTTTTAAATTAAAATTGAAATTTAATTTAATTTTAAATTTTAAATTAAAATTCTTTAATTGCTATGCAGATATGCAGACTGTATATTTCATATCAGTAGAGTTTTAAAAGTTTGTGGTTTGGAGGAATTTATACATTTTTCTAATTAATCAAGTATATGTGTTATATTGGTTTTATTATTCATTTATTGTCCTTTTAAAAATATTGTATTTATTTATTTTTTGACAAAGTTGGAAGGGAGGGAGAGAGGGAGAGAAACATCAAGGTGTGGTTGCCTCTTGCACACCTCCTACTGGGGACCAGGCCTGCAAAAAAGGCACGTGCCCTGACTAGTAATGGAACCAGCGACCCTTTGGTTTGCAGGCTGGCGCTCAATGCATGAGTCACACCAGCTATGGCTACTCGCTTATTATCCTTTAAATGCAGAATATGAAATGATATGCTAGGTCTCATTTCTAATGTTGATAATTTAGTTCTTTTTTAAAAAAAAATTTGTCTCATATTGTTAATCAGTTTTATAGAATTTTTTGAACATCCAGCTTTTGGTTTCAATGGCATTAGTATGTTTTTCATACTCTTATATTCATTTTTGTTTATATTTTTATAGCCCAATGTCTTATGCTTTCTTTGATATTGCCCTTTTTTCTATTTTCTTGAGTTTGCAACTCAAGTTATTGATTCAAGACATTTCCTCATTTTTTAAAAAATTACAGATGACATTCAACACTATTTTATACTAGTTTCAAGTGTACAGCATAGTGGTAGAAATTTATATAATTTACAAAGTTATGCATCTGATAAATCTAGTACACACCTGGCAAAATACACAGTTATTGTAATATTATTCACTATATTCCTTATGCTGCACTTTATATCCAAGTGACTGTTTTATTACTATCAATCTATACTTCTTAATCCCTTCACCTTTTTCACCCAACCCCCCTCCCAAACTACCTCCCATCTGATAACCATCAGTTTGTTCTATCTATGAGTTTGTTTCTGTTTTGTATGGTCATTTATTTTGTTCTTTTGATTCCATATATAAATGAAATCATATGGCGTTTTTCTTTCTCTTTCTGACTCATTTCACCCTAGGTCCATTCATGTTGTCATAAATGGCAAAATTTCATTTCTTATGGTCAATGTAATATTCCATTGTGTATATGTACTACATCTTTGTCTGTCTATTAATGGGCACTTGGGTTGCTTCCATATCCTGGCTATTGTAAATAATGCTGCAATGAACACAGGGGTGCATAGTGCAAATTTTAAAAGTAGTTTCTGCAAAGATCTTCACCCTTATCCAAATACTCTTCTCCCATATATTTTTATTTAAAGGAGACAGTTACAATTTCACTGGTATACTTGATCACTTCTCTTGTATATGGCTGTCAGTGGCATGGGTAACCACTTGCTAAAGAGTACTAATCTGTATACATGACGCCTGGCCGCCAATAGCAATATACCTTAGCCTTAAAACCCGTCTGTGTTTCTGGTCTTCCTCTCTAAGAGCTGAACCATTACCCACAGTTGCTTTATCTAAGCATTAATTAAATTAGATTAGTATGCCATTTCTCCTAGTGAATTTCATTTCAGGTTTGAGAACGTTCCTCTCTGGAATAAAGAAGCTAAATTTTGACTGGTTTTAAAACAAAAGTACAAGCTTATAGGTTAAAATTTATTCATTGGATATGAATCAAAACTCTGGACAAAACAGAGTTCCATAGCCTCTGAAACCAAACCATCTTCCTTTTTCTCTCATCAACAACATACTTCTCATTCTCTAGCTTAGATTTTTAATCACTTTTATTTCTACCTTTTGCCTATTTAAACTTTACCTATATGTGAGTTTTTGCTGTAAAACAAAATATCCCCAAATCAGTGACTTAAAACAATAACCATGTATGCAACTTATAATTCTGTCAGTTGAAAATTCAGGCTGCACTAAGATGATTGTTTTCTCTTCATTCTGCTAGTAAAATCAGGTGATGCTAGAGCTCCCTGGCTAGTAGGGACCTCAGGTTGAATGTTTTGTGAAACCAGTCCAGGTCTTCCCCCCTGTCGGTATTAGGTCTCAAGATCCTGAGAATAAACATACAAAAACTCAAGGTCACAGTGCAGAAATGGCACATCACTTATGTCACATTCTATATGCCAAAGCAAGTCAGTAGTCAATTATACACAAAGAAGTAAGGAGACAGCATCCAACTCTTGATGAGTGGAGATTTACAGTCTTGTTATAAAGACACTCATACTGGGAGGGAATCAATTGCAGCCAATTTTGTATTACAGCTCTATCTTTTCCTTATTTCTGTTGCTTTATTTTCATTTATCATTGTTTTACTTAATTATTTATCCAGTTTTTGCAAAGTTTTTTCAAATTGTTCCATTAACTCACATTTTGGAGTGCCAGTCTCTGGTTTATTGAATTTTATTATCCTCTAGTTCATGGGCATTTCTTTGTGTAGTTGGTAAATTTCATTGTGAGACCCATATGGACAGTGTGTGTGTGTGTGTGTGTGTGTGTGTGTGTATAATGATTGTGAAAGGTGGGGAAAGTCTCTTTTCCCCTGAGATGTGGAGATTCTGTTAAAGAACTTTTTTGTTGTTGTTTCTGGGTATTTTATGTATTTTTTCTTAATACATAAAGAAAATACTGAGTACTTAATACTGAGTTCTGTGCGAACAAGCATGTTGCTGAGAGATTCCCACACAATGCAAGTGATTTAAAATTAACTCTAATTTATACCCACAAAATAATATTTTTTTCTTCTTAAAATATCAGGCAGAAGTAACCATCCATGTTGCTTGTCAGTGCAAATAACAGATTTTTCTAGTTTGTATTTCCCATGTGAAAACTCTTTTGGGGCCTCAGCTGGTCAGGCCTTTTAGTTTCAGCTCTCTTACTTGGGCATATGGTGATTAAATACTGGCCTCAAGCTCCTTCCCAGTGCTTACAACTTTAGTGTTTCCTAGACTTTCATGATATCAGATTGTAGATTTATGTTCTTTGCCTGAAACCCATATATTTTTTCTGGCACTAAGGGATTTTTCTTTCTTTTATATTGAATTTAACTTTTTCATTTTTGCTCTTGTATTTTATTTTTAAATTTTCATGTATTTGAAGCAAGATGGACAGTTTGAATTGTCTCTCTCTATAACACTCCCCATATCATTAGGGGAATGTTTTATGTTTATTTGTTTTAAATGTTTAACTAATCTATAGGACACATTTCAATCACTAATAGTAGCTCATTATGAAAATTCACCTCAGTGAATTTTAACAAGCCAGACATGCCTGTCTTAAATATTAGATAGTGCCTTCATGTTAATTGAGTCCAGACCTTTTTATCAACAAACTTATCTCATTTGGAAATAGACACCTCCTTTGATCCACTGTGGTTTGAAGTTGCAGCAACACTACCACACAGGGGTGCTATATCTGATTAGATTGACTACTAAAATCCTGGCTTTCTATTGACTTGCTCTTTAAAGATTATTGTTTCCGTGTCAGAAGTGGTTTTATTTACTTCTAGATCTATTTTTTTTTATGTACAGAGGTTCTACAGACTAGTAGTTCTAAGTTATAGCTTCTACCCTTTACCCGTAGGGCAAGAATGTCTCTTCCAGATTATACCTCACACATACTATTTTAGCTTGGAGTAGGAGAACATTATTCAAACTGAGTTTCAATAGCAGTAAAAGGAAATGAGACAAGTGGCCAAACAATTTTGAAAAATACAACATACTATACGATTTGGGGGTATTTATAATCCATTTTCATATTACAAGTTCTAAAATATTTTCTAGCCTATATATTTCTTAAACCTTTATTTTTTTAGAGCAGTTTTAGGTTAATGATAAACTTGAGAGGTAGATACAGAAAGTTGCCATATATTATTCGACTCCACACATGCATATCCTCCCCCATTATCAACAACGGTCCCCAGAATGGTAGATATTCTTACAGAGAAGGGACCTACACTGACATCTCAAAATCACCCAGTGTCCACAGTTTACCCTAGGGTTCACTCTTGGTGTTATATATCTAGGGGTTTGGACAAATTTATAATGATATGTATCCATTTTTATAATAGTATAGAGCATTTTCACTGCCTTAAAAATCCTCTGTGCTCTGTCTATCTCTTACCATTATCCCATAACAAATACTGATTTTTTAATGTTCTTTTTTTTCTGAGGCGCACCCCCCAAAAAACTTGAATTCCTTTGTTAAAAATTGGAACAGTCTGAAGGGTACTGAAAAGACTGGAATTCGGCCCTGGTGGAGTGGCTCAGTTGGTCGGAGAGTCGTCGTCGTGCACACTGAAAGGTTGTAGGTTTGACACATGGTCAGGGCACATGCCTAGGCTGCAGGTTCAACCCCTGGTTAGGGTGCAGACGTGAGGCCACTGATCAATGTTTCACGTAAACATCAGTGTTTCTCTCCCTCAATGTCTCTCTCTTCCTTCCTCTCTAAAATCACTGATCCTCCAGTGAGGCTCAAAAATAAAAAAAAGACTGAAATTTGTGTTTCAAAAATGTGGGTCAGGGCATAGATATGTTACTTTTAAAAAAGGGAAAAAAATCCAAATGTCCTTATACCTATTTAAGGAAAACTTGAAGTATTTTTAAAAAATGTTAACTTTGAACCTCCTTCACCCATTTCTCATACCTATACATAGACACTCTTTTTATCATCTCCATAGTTTTGCCTTTTTCAAAATGTCTTACAGTTAAAAATCACACAGTGTGTAGCCTTTCCTCGCTGGTTTCTTTCACTTAGCCATATGTATTTAAGGTTCCTCCATGTGTAAGGTTCTCCCCTGTCTTTTCATGGCTTGATGACTCATTTATTTTTAGTACTGAATAACATTCTATTTTCTGGAAATACCACAGTTCATTTATCCATTGTCTACCTAAAGACATCTTAGCTTGCTATAAGTTTTGGTAATAATGAATAAAGTGGGCATAAATATCTTTGTGTAGGTTCTTCTATGGACCTAAGTTTTCAGTTCTTTTGGGTCAACACCAACGAATATGATTGGTGAATCATATAACAAAAGAGTATGTATAGTTTCTAAGAAACTGCCAAAATATACTTCTAACTGGTTGTGGAACTTTGCATTTCCAACTGCAATGAATAGGAATTCTTGTATCCACATTATTGCCAGCATTTTGTGTTATAAATTTGGACCATTTTAATACATGCGCATTGGTGTGTTGTTGTTGTTTTAATTTGTATTTTTGTGATGACATATGATGTGACGCATATTTTTATGCTTATTTGCCATATACATTTCTTATTTAGTGAGGTATCTAAGTCTTTGGCCCAAATTTTAATTGTTTAATATTTGTATTGTTGCATTTTGAGTTCTTTGAATATTTTGGGTAGCAGGCCTTTATCAAATATGTTCCTTGAAAATATATTTTTCCAGTCTGAGGCTTGTCTTATCACTTCTAAAAAATGTCTTTTAGAGACCATAAGTTGTTATTTATTTTAATAAAGTTCAGCTTACAAATTATTTCATAGATTGTGCCTTTGGTGTTGTATCTTAAAAAGGGAACACCGTATCCAAAGTCATATAGGCTTTCTCCTAGGAATGATCTTCTAGGTTATCTTCCAAGATTTTTATAGTTTTGCATTGTACATTTAGGATATTGATCCATTAGGAATTAATCTTTTGAATGGTGTAAGGCCTGTATCTAAATTCATTTTTTTGTATGAAGATTCTCCATTTGTTCTGCTACCATTTGTTGAAGAGACTATCTTTGCTCCTTTGTGAAAATGAATTGACTATATTGATAAGGGTCTTATTTCTGGACTCTATATTATGTCCTATTGATCAATATGTCTGTTCTTTTGCAGATGACACATTATTATGATTATTGTCACTTTATAATAAATCTTAAATTCAGGTAGTGTCATTCTTCCAATTCCTTTTTCTCCTTCAATATTGTATTGCCTATTCTGAGTGGTTTTCCTTACTCTATAAACTTTAGTATCAGTTTATAATATCCATAAAATAATTTACCAGGATTTGTTTTTAAGAGGATATAAGATCCATGGGGAAGAAAGGGCCGGATCTCTTAAAGGCTAAGGTGAGAAGCTTTTTTTAAAATCTTTTTTTTATCTTTCTTTTCTTTTTTATCCTTACCCGAGGATGTGTTTATTGATTTCCTAGGCTCTTTTGAGAGTGTCAGCTTGTGAGTCTCTCTGCTCTGATAAGTTCATTTCTTGTATTTACCTATTTGTCCTATCTTGGGGCCACTGCTTCGCCCTGGGTCCATGCCTCTTTTAATCCAAAAACATTTATTAATAGGGGCAATAGGGGACTAAATGGTAATGGAAAAGAATACAATACAGATTAAATTAAAAAAACACTGAAAAATATTTTAGTCTTTTCAGCTCTTTACTTGATAAGATAGAAAAAAAACACAGTGCAATTCAAGTGGATACAAAGATAAAAGTATTTGGTGAAAAATACCTTTATCCCTTTGCTAAGAAGAACACTCTTGCAAACTTTACTAGAATGTTAGGTATTGTGTTTTATCAAATGGTTTTATAAGCCACCAGTTTCTAACTCCTTTCTTCTACAATTACAAACCTAACACAAAATACTTATTGCAGATACACCAAAGAAAGAACACGTCACAGGAAGAGAGTGGGTTGGAATAGGCCTGTTCTGTTCATTCATGGCAGTAAACAGAGGAGGCCTTTTTTCAATGTTTATGATGTTAGATATTATGCATTAATATCTTGTTCATTTTTTCAGAATAAAATTATGTATTCCACGCATAATTTGCTGAATCTTTTCCAATGAACTATATACTGATTCTAAACTAAACATAAAAATGACAAGGAGAAATGTAGGATAATAGAAAAGTTCAATCCATGACATATACTTGGACTTTTACTAAATCGCTCCACATCCCAATCACTATGTTAGGTATTATAGATACAAATTGAAGAACTGGACTTTGTGACTCTCTCTTGTCTTCTAGATATTATCTAAAACTATATTCCCATGTTGATTTTTTTTTTGGTTTGTCCAACATGTTGTATGATTCATCTCTCTTGCATTATAAATCTCTTCAGCCTTCTAGGATTAACTCCTTATACCATCCTGGATATATAAATGTTTTATTATTTTTATACATTAGACATAGCAGAATCTCTTTATGTGTTTCAAAGAGCCCTATTATACTACCAGCTGGAAATCTTCACATTTTCCTATTTTTCACCCACTCATGCAGAATTCTAATCTCCTAGTGTCTACCGGATCACCTTGAAGCCAAGTTGGCAATATTTCTTAAGGCACCACGTAGAGAGATTTAATCCTAAAGTGACCATGAAAAATGATGCATGTCCTACCAACTTAAATGCTGCATTTCGTGAGTATGGTTTGAAGGGAGAAATTATAGACAGTTGCAATGAATTTTGAAACTTCTTGTAAGAAACAATGTTATTGTAAGAAAACCAGTAAGCTATTTAAGAGCTTATAAATCTAGTGCATTGATTTGCATTCATGATTAACTAAATGATATATAAAAATTTACTATGTTACATAATTGCATTTTAATTTTATTCAATGTGAATCTGTTACTATATTGTTACAGTACTCAATTTCAAATAATCCATAATAGAGAGACAGGTATTTATTTTTTGCTCAATGAAATCCTCAGTGAAAGAGTAGAACTGCATACACTAATCCAAAAAAGCAATATATTAATGTAGGTGTATTCAATTGTAAATTGACCCAGCATTTGTTAAACAATTCCTCTCTCTCCAAGGGACTCTGCAAGTTTTCCTCATTTGAAAATGGCTTAGGCAGGCTTAGTTGCTCAGTACCTGCTTTCAAATTCTTCAACATTACAATACCTGCTTCAACATTACATGTGTAAGGCATATATTTATAATCCATTTAAGTTTATTTTTTCTCTGAAAGGTGTTATAAACTTGAGAGTAATTTATATTCATTATAAGAAAAATTTCTTTGATTTCTTATTTTGATTAACTGTGACAGAATGTCATGTTTGTGGCTCTGTTTAACAGTTACACAGCCTAATAAAAGTAGAAAGATGCATAAATGCAAATTGGGCAAAGGAAACCATGGGTTGATAAAAAGAGAAATGTTTTAGCTTTCCCTTCTTATTTAAAGTGATTAGGAAAGAAAGGAAAATAAAGTTACAGATATTTTAAAACATTAAAAACTACAATATTTAATTTTAGTTCCAAATAATAGATTAAAAAGTGTCAAATAAATGTGGCAAGAATCCACATTAACTTTTTTTAACCTACAACTGTGTTGATCTCTCTTTCATTTTCAAAGGATAGTTTTGCAAACTATTACCTACTTTTGTCAGTTCTCTCTCTTTTTTTAGCACTTCCTTCTTGCCTCAGTGATTTCAGTGTTACTTGAATTGGCATTCCTTTTCAAGATAATGCATAGTCATTTTCTAGGTGTTTTTATTTTATTACTTTTTTTTATATTTTGCTTTCAAATGTTCACTTATGGTATGTCTTGAAGTGGATTTCTTTAGGATTATTCATTTTGGGGTTCATTCAGCTTTTTCTGTCAGTGAGTTTGTGAATTCTGCCAAATTTAGAAATTTTTCAGTCATTATGCTTTCAAATGCTTTCAATATTTTTCAAATACCCTTTCTTTGTTCTCTCCGGGACTTCAGTGATACAAATGTTGGATCTTTTGATCTACGTGTCATCCCAGAGGTCTCTGAGGCTTTGGTCATTTTATCTCCTTTTTTCTCCATTGTTCAATTGGGTAAATTTTGTTCTTTCCTCAAGGTCACTGATTCTCTCTTCTGTTATCTGCTCTGCAGTGCATCCAGTGAGTGTTGTGTCTTTCAGATTTATAATTGCCCATTGTTTCTTTCTTAAAACACATTACTTTGCTAGGATTTTATTTTTTTATTTGTTTCAAGACAATGTATATTTGATTGTTGAAGCATTTTTATGATAGTTGCTTTAAAACCCTTGTCAATTCCACAATTTGATTCACCTAAATATTGGCATCAGTTAAATGTATTCATCACTTAAATTTTGATTTTCTAGGTTCTTGGTATGACACGTGATTGTACCCTAGAGATTTGTGTTTATTACATTAGAGGATTCTGGGCTTTCTTTGCCTTTTTTATTTCAGCAGCCACTCATCTTACATAGGTTTAGTAGAGAGATCTTACCTTACTTTTGTGGACTGTAGTTCCAATGGTGGTTTAATTTTTGGATCCTTTGTATTAGCTGGTACAGTTTGTTTTTCTGCACTGCTGGGGCTTTCACTTGTCCCTGATGGTGCTGCTTGTGGCAACAGAGAAGGTGTCTCCTGTCTGATATTCCTCAGGGCATACCATGCAATGAGATCTCCTTTTTCAGTGGCCACCATCCTGCCTGGTGTCTCTGAGCAAGCAGGAGAGTCTTGTCCTGCTCAGATAAAACTGCTTCTCACACCAGGACACTAATGATGACTGGATTCTGCCTGCCTGCCCTACTGCAGGAGGAAGGACATTAAGGATGTACCCAACAGACTTCCTGGACCAGTTTGCTTTGTGTAGTATGGTCTCTCCTGCCAGCTCTGCTTGCTAGCTTCTGTATCTCTCAGCATCATTGTCTCTTGCACTGTTAAAAGTTCATGCTTTTGCTTAGTGAAAAAGAACAAGGAGATACGGGTCCACACCATCTTGTTTAGACAGAAAGTCCAATATAAATTTTTGTAATCATCAGAGATATGAGTCCAGGGAGATACAAATATAAAGATTACTAATCATTTTTTATTTATTTTAGGAGTGCTTGTTATTATTATTGACATTTTACTAGGAATAAATATTCAGATAAAATAAATACAACATCTAGAGTATCTTATCATTATAGCAGTTCTCTTTCTCTAATGTATTATTTTAGCCTTGCACATACCAGAAAACTCTAGCCCTGCTTTTGAATAAATTATGTATTACAGCAGGATTCTTTGTTTTTAAAAGAATTTATTTATTTTTCAGCGAGAGGGGAAGGGAAGGAGAAAGAGAGGGAGAGAAATATCAACATGTGGTTGTCCCTCTTACATCCCCAGTTGGGGACCTGGCCCACAACCCAGGCATGTGCCCTGGCTGGGAATCAAACCAGTGACACTGATAGCAGAATTTTTGTGAGGACTCAGTAAATTAAGCTGTGTAAAAACCTGGAACAATACATAGCCACAATTATTTCTTCCTATTTATCTACCTAGCTGCCATCTCTCCATCTATCATCCATCTATCTACCTATCTCTCTGTCTATTATCTATCTATCTATCTATGGTCTATAAATAACTATCTATCCAGTCTAAAAGGAAAATCACTTTGTTAAGATATGATTGACATGAAAAAAGCTGTAGATATTGTGTGTCTACAACTTGGTGAATTTGAAGATAAGTACACTTCCATAAAACCACAATTGTAATCAGGGCCATAAACCTGTCTATCTCTTTAAGAAGTTTTCTCCTATACATTTATTGTGATAAGAACAATTACTGTAAGATCTACTCACTTAGGAAGCTTGTAGGTATTCAGTACAGTGTTATTAACTATAAATACTGTACTCCAGGAAACTCTAGGAGTTACTCGACTTGCATGACTGAAATTTTACGCCCTTTGACCAGCACTTCCCATCTCTCTCTCAAACCCTAGCAGCCACCATTCTGCCTTCTGTTTCTGTGAGTTTAACTATTTTCCATTCCTCATGTAAGTGGGACACTGTAGTATTTACCCTTCTGTTTCTAGCTTACTTCACTTAGCATAATATCCTCTAAGTTCTTCCATTTGTTGCAAATGGTGGGATTCACTTCCATTTGAAGGCTGAATAATATTCCATTACATGTAAGGACAACATTTTTAACCACTTACCTGTTGACGGACATTTAGCTTGCGTCCATGTGTTGGTTATTATGAATAGTGCTGAAATGAACATGAGAGTACAGATGTCTATTTGAGAGACTGACTTCATTTCCTTTGGATATATGCCCATAAGTGTGTTTGCTCTCTCATGCAGGAGTCCTCTGTGTAACTTAATATTGCTACAAATAAAACAGGTTTAGAATGGGGAGTGAAGGAGCTTCTATTGCCTGAAGGGAAATGTACTGGGAGAAAAGAGAGGGTCTTAGTCTATCCTCCCTGATCTGTCAGCAACATTTGCCACCTCTTTAAAAGTTAAGTTTATTGGGGTGACATCGGTTAATAAAATTGTATAGGTTTCAAGTATACAATTCTGATACATCATCTGCGTATTGCATTGTGCGTTTACCAGCCAAAGTTAAATCTTGTTCCATCACCAGATATCTGACTCCCTTTATCCTTTACTACTCCCCTGACCCCCTCCCCCTAGTAATCACCAATCTGTGTTTATGAGTTTTTGTCTGATTTTCTTATTTGGTTATTTGTTGTTTTTAGTTTTATATCTTGTATATGAGAGAAATCACATGGTTCTTGATTTTGTTCTGTCTGACTTATTTCACTTAGCATGATATCCACAAGATCCATGCACATTGTCACAAATGGCAGTATTTTTTCTTTTCTTCTGGCTGACTAGTGAGCATTCTTTATGCATGAGAATGCTCTCCACATTTGGTTTCCACAATACCACATTCCCCTTATTCTTATTCAATCTATCACTGGCCACTCTTCAGGCCTTCTTTGCTGGTTCCTGCTAATTTCTTATTTTATTTTTTAATTTCTATGACTTCTCTGTGCCTTTCTTTTAAATCTATTTCACCTTATTTGTGGTCTCATTCAAAATTCAGGCTTTAAGTAGTATATAAGTCCAAAAATGTTACCTTTACCCCAAAACTCTTTTGTGTATTCCTACCTTACATTTCTTATTGAACAGTGCATATTTTTTTCTTGAATGTCACATAATGTCGTATGTGTAATGCACAGTATTAATTGCATAAACTTTTTTCCCTATTTGTTTTTCCAAAATTATTTTCATCTAATTTAATGAAAATACAAATATTCTTATTCCTGAGGAACACAAACAAAAAAAAGGTGTTAAAATCAGCTTAAATTCCTTTCTCTCTCTGTCTCTACACTTAGTGAACAAGTTCTATATAATTTAATTTATACCCAGAATACTCATCTTCCCACTGCCACTGCCATGGCCCAAGCCCACAGTATATTTTTTCCCTGATCATTACAATAGACTAACCTCCATATGAGTTTCCATAACTCAACAATTTTCAATGTAAGTTAGAAAAAGTCCCTCCTCTGCTCAAATCTAAGAGGTTTCATCACACTTAATGTGGGCCAGAGTCCTTACAATGTCTGAAAGTCCTATTACGATCTCTGCCACCCTCCACCTCACCCCTTCCTGCTCTCCCATGCCGGCTGGTCTTTTCCTTCCAAACTGATTTTCTTCAAGCGCAGCAGTCGGATGCCATCCTCATGGAACTGACACTTGCTGTTCACTTTGACTAAATGCTACTTGCTCTGATATTTAGCAGCTCTCTCCTTCACAGCTTCTTTTTTTTTTTTTTTTGCTTTCTTGTCCTGTGAAACCTTTACTAGGTGTTTTATTTGATTTTATAATATTTTAGTTGCTCAATAAGCATATCCTCAGTACCACTTTTTACCATTACAAAGGGCATACATTTAATTTGTTTATAGGTGTATTAAACATATCCTGACATGAAAATCTATGTTCCATGAAAGCAATATTTTGTATGTGTTTTCTTTGCCCTATCCCCTAATACTTAGAAATGTGCATAACAAATAATAGCTATCCATTGAATGCATGCAATGCATGATGCCCCACCAGACATAGGCAATAGTTTTGGTGTCATACACTGATAAAATATCTGGCTACCATGTTATTGTTTTTCCTCAATTTTTTTCATGGCTATTTATAGCTTTTGAGTTCAAATGTAAATTCCTAAACTGTACAGACCATCCACTTCCTGGTTATGACCTCCTTACTTGGCTCCACTTACTTCTTCCTCTACAGTAATTACTTTTCCTCTACAGAGAATTGCCATTTTCCTCAGCTAGATTATTTTATTTCACACTTTCCTAACAAATACATGCACACATTTTTCTTTTGGGAGAGGATAGCTAATTCTTTTTGTTTTAATAATAATTATCATAAAATTATATAAAATAATGATTAGGATATATGAGAAGTTTAAAGGAGATAGTAAAATGAATTTCCAAGTACACACCCCCTCAGGTTAAGAAGTAGGATATTTTCATTAGCTTGAAAGCCCTTCCCGGTTTTTCACAGTTCATAGTTATTATGCTCCCCATCTCACCTCTTCTTACTGATAAAGCAACCTTTAATTTTTTGTTAAAACTTTCCTTATTTTGTTTTTAAATATTTTACCAGATATCTATCTAGACTTAACTAATACATTAAGTTTTCTTCTTTTAAGACTTTTTAATATGACATTGCATAATCTACCAGAGTGCTCTTTGAATGTGAGAAATAAATGGAGATTGATGAAGAGATAATAAAAACAAGGAGAGTATTAAAGGTATTGTAACAAAATGAGATAAGCCTACAGGAAAATAGTCATTTGCAAAGAACAGGAAACAGAATGAACTGAAAATATTAATGGAGAATGGTCAAGCTTTTACAGAGGCCTTAACTACACATCGCCTTCTCATAACAAGCTTTGCTGCTGGTTCCACTTTTCCTCCTACTGTACATATTTAGTTGAAAGAATCTTTAAGCTGGTTTTAGCCTTGATCTGTCTCCCCTGCTTTCTGGCCATTGATTCTGAATTCCATTTTTGATCTCTGTCTCTTTGTACATAATGGTTTGGATGTCCATTTGTTTCTCATGCTTACCCTGGAGAAGAGGGATCATTCATATTTTTCTCCATGCTCAAGTGACATTGGTTAACTTACCCACTTCCAAGTATACTATTTCCGAAACCTACAGCCTGAGCTAGAGTCCCAAACATTTACAAGACCCTGTAATAGAATGTTAAAAGGATGTTAGCTACACTAGGCAAACATGCATCCTCAATCTTTTCAAGCTTAATTGCAATTAGTAATTTATTGCAATTTTTAACTGACATATATATCTCCCTGACAAGATTACAATTACCGCCCCCCCCCCCACACAGGCTTAGTTTACTGTTTGGCACACAATTGGTGCTCAATAAATGCTTACTACATGAATAAAGGAATGAATGAATGAACAAATGAATGAATGAATGAATGCCAACTGCAAAATCTTACAACCAAAATAGATTTCCCCCAATAATTGGTAATAGAGGACAACTGTTCACAGATTTAAACTGCATTCCTGGATTCACATCACACATCCTCTGCATTCTGACTCTGCAACCTTGGACAAGTTGCTTATTGTTCCTGACTCTCAGTCCACTCATCTATAAAATGAGAGATAATAACAGGACCTACCTTGTTGAATTGTTATGAAAATTAAATGAGTATAGTGCTTGATAAAAAGTTAGAAAAAATATTATCAGAAGCTATTATGGAATGGTAGACACGAAAATCTGTTCTATGTTTCTATTTTTAAGTGTTATATCTTTAAAACTAATTTGCTTGTACTCATTTGTTTTTCTTGAGTGCAAGGAAATGTTTCATCTATCTGAATTCTTAACACACCTTGGCCAAATTAATTAGAAAAGATGTACCTTTCACTACATTAATACTAGTAAGCCACACTATAAAAACTTGAATGACCTTATTATTGCCTTACCAATTTTTCTTGAAATAGGCTCAGAGTGTCTATTGTACATAGAGTTTCCTTTGAAACATAATGGTGGAAGCATATTTTTCTATTTTGTATTTGCAAGAAATGTCTCTTTCTTAAACACCACTTTCAGTTGGCAGTCAGAAAAAAAAACTTACTGCAGTCATATATTTAAGCTTTTGGTCTGGTTTTGCATAATTTAATTTTTATATACTCTGCACAAATTGTAGCCACTTCATCAATGTCTTATTATTTTTTCTCTTAACAATGCAATGACAGTGATTAATTTCTAAAGACTAGTAAACAAAAACCTTACCATGGAAGTGATTAAAACTGAGCTGCATACTGTGTGAAGGCTGACAAATTAATACACACGCTAATGTACCACACACTCTATGAATGAAAGGATCTGTATGCCTAAATGTTCCTATGGAAAGAAAGAATCAAAAACAAGATAATATGCTCTGTTACATTTTGATAAATATATATTCCCTACAACTGGATGTATTTAATTATGTATCCAGGCTGGATGTTAGTGACCACAAAAAAAAAAGCTAAGTGGATTCTAAAGTAATGGTTTCAATATAAAATGAAAAACAAGTAAATTATTCTTTAAAGAATCTTTTGCAAAATGCTTATTTATGTTTTTATTTTATGATTATGCTAAATTTATCTCATAATAAAATCAGAATTGGACTCTTTCATCAAGCCAAATCAAGTCAGAACAGAATTAGTGATTTATTTACCTTGCTTGGGGATATTGTTCTTTGTTATTTTAGTGTGACACAATTATTGTGTTTTTATAAATAGTTCTTGATTAGACCTTTGAAATAAGCAATGAAAACCATGCAGCACTTTTTCTACGAAGTGTTTTGTGCACAGATCTGACCCATATTGTATTAGACAATTGAACAAGAGCACTCTGAGTAAGTTTGTTGCCAGGGGACTTGCAATGCTGTTGTGAGAAAGAGAACAGGGTGCTGCGCCACGGGGGTTAACTTGAGTTAAATTCTGTGCAGTAGGACCAAAGAGCAAGAAGAGAGATGAAGACGGTCTGTCCTAGAAGGACCAGGAATTTTATAAAAGACAGGTTATAAAGCCAAAGTAGATTTATTTACAAAGACTGAACAATTATCCCAAACCTTCTTCAGAATGTCAAATTAAAACTAGGCATGCAATCTAAACTTTGAACAAAGTGGTGCAAAACACTTAAGCAACAAAGTGGAAGGTGGAATCTTAGGTCCTCTAAGAACATGTGCTAGAAAATCCATTTAACGCATGCAAAAGTGGTTTCAGGAAATTCAACCAAGAGGCCCATTTTCTATAAGACCTATATTCATTTTGTAATAAAAGAATAAATATTATACAGAAATGCTTAAATAGCTACAAAGGTTAACTTTGTTTTTGTCTGGAAGTTAATAAGTAAATTGTCAAAATAATTGGTATGTTACCTGGGTTAAACTTACTTTATTAAAGGTTGTGATACATGGAAATTCATCATCTAAATGTATACGTGAATAGAGTACAAGCTGTGTACTCACAGATATTATGAAAAGGCAGACATTTAGACCATGATTCTTTTACTAGCTTTCTATTGCCAGTTAAATAATTTGAAACATGAGTCAAAGACTAGAAAATAGAGTGAATTCTGATTCTTTTATTTGTTCTGGACTCACTTGTATGACATTCCTGGGTACACCCCGGTGAGAACAGCAGATGAATGGTTTAGATTCACTTTAACATAGTAGCCATTACCCACTTGTGGCAGTTGAGCACTTGAGAATTGATTTTAATTTTATTTAGTCTTTAGTTTAAAATTAGTGTAAAATATACTTTCCTTTAATCACAACATTATTGGTATGGTTAAAAAGTACATTTATTTATGTTTAGCCATTTCCATATCTAAGTTATTACCTTTGTATTTGTTGTATAAGGTCCCAGCCTGTTGACAGTGAGAGGAAGAAGGCCTAAGGCACTTGCCAGTGCCTGGCGGGCTCACAGAGTGAACCCCACAGACATTCCCCTGTCTGGCCGAATCACCCCTGTGGTTGTTACTATCCTGGGATACACTTCAACAAAAACCATCAGGGAAATTTGGGGGACGAGGTTCATGTTGCGAACGATATTCTAACATTACGAGTATCCACGCTCTCATTGATACTCTTTCCTATAAGCCAGACTCCAACCATTGTCACTAAACGACGGCACCAGGCTGCCAATACACCACCAGCCCTACAGGCAACACCAGCACCAAGGCATAACAGTGAGTCAACACAGGGAACTGTGCTATTCACTCAGCTTTTATTCATGCAAATTCAATCCAGATCTATAATAGCCCAATAACAATTATAATCACTCAGAAACAAGCAGCAATAACATCACACAAGAAAATTTGGGGATAACAAACCCAAGTCCCAAGAGTCCATATCAGGTCAGATCTGGGAGACAGCTGGTTAGCGTCTTGCAAGGCAGAGCCTACTGAGGTTTCAGAGTCAGTTAGAGCAGGGTTGACGGGAGCATCAGAATGCCTCTTGGCTATCTCAGCTCTTCTCCACTGTCTCAGCTATCTGTTGAAAGGCCTTTGCTTTCAGACTTTTGTATAATGCAATGTTGCATCAGCCTGAATACATGGTGTTCCGTGCCACTTTGATAAGCATAATTTGATTATATCGCCCTCCTGAGCATGCTCTGAGAGGGTAGTGTTACCCTTCAGATAAGCAGGAGGGGTTGCATCTTCTCTCTGAGTCATTGCTCTACTGTGCATGCTCAAAATATGGCTTCTTAGTTGACAGGACTGACACCCTTTTTGTTCAGTCCTGCTCTCCATAGTTTATTACTCACAGGTTGTAGGAGCCACACAGTAAGTTCACAGGAAGAAAGAGTCGGAGAGAGGAAGAAATAACAACCTGAGACTCTGCCTTTATCAAGGTCCAAGGATGGAATGTCTAGCATCTTTTGGGTTCATTCTTTATTGAGTAATTGAAAGACTAATAGTGAGAAATAAGGCCCAGGGAGGAAGAAGCAAGTGGAACCACACAAACAGCCAGTTATTTAGGTTTGCCTGAGCTTTCTGAAAGGTGGTTCTTTATGGGTGAGGTGGCCTAATTCCTTATCTGGTTATTTTGTTAGTAGTTGTGCCATATACCTGGCAATATGTTTGTTAAAGAGGATGCCTTTGAAATGAATCCCTCAGTAATCAAAATGCCTCATTTCAGGCCCTTGTGATACAACATTATACTGTATACTTCTCAGCCATATGTATCATTTCTTGTATTACTCATGAACACAGAATCAATCTAGTTTGTATCATTGGGTTGATTCAGTTGCAGTGATTTTTCCCTTATGTATTTAGGTAAACTCCCATCATGTTCATTCCATGATTTTATGTAGACAGCTCCAATACAGTGATAAGCTATATAACTTACAATTGGGTTTGGAATTAATATAATTTTTTTAGTTTAAAATATTTCCATATTGATTTTCTTCCTCAATGATCTATCAGTTTGTAAAAGTAGGGTGTTAAAGCCCTACTATTATTGTCTATTTCTCCCTTTGTGTATTTTAGTATTGCTTAATATATTTTGCTACTCTGCTGCTGGGTACATATATATGTACAAATGCTATGTCTCTTACTTCTCTGGGACCCCTCATTATACAGGGTCCCACAAAAGTAAGGTTTGCCTTAGTGTGGTTGGTAGGGTATGTGAATATCTTGCACAAGATGGACAGCAATTTGAGCATTTCACCTAATATGTCATATGGTTTGAGTGTGATACTGTTATGTTACAGAATCATATGTTTATCATTTTGTAATAAAAGATTTTGTAATAAAAAGGGGCATTATTTTTTCCAGACCCTGTATAATGACGTTCTTTTTCTCTTGTTAGACTTTTTTTAATTAGAGTCTATTTTATCTGATAGTAGGATAACTACACCTGTTTTTTTTTTTTGCTTGTTTCATTTGCAGGAATATCCTTCCTATTCCTTTATTTTGAATCTTTGTGTGTTCTTAAAGCTAAAATGAGTCTCTCGTAGGCACCCTATAGTTGCATCTTATTTTTATAATCCATTCAGCCAGTTTATGCTTTTGTTTGCGTAATTAATCCATTTAAATGTGAAGTGTGTACTGATAGGTAAGGTTAACTAAAGCTTTCTTACTGTTTTCTGGCTGCTTTGTAGTTTCCCTCTTCCATTCTTCTTTTGCTGTTTTTTTGTAAATTGACAATTTTTTACAGTTGTATTGTTACAGGAGAAACTCCCAGAAATTCAGTTTTTCTCGTCCATGCAATAAAGAATTAGAGATCAGCAAGTCTATTAGCTTGCAAGCAGGATTTATTGGTGATCTATTCTCATGGAAGAGATCGGGCTTAGTTCAGGTGGGGTGGGGGCTGAAAAGCATAGGTTCAGGGTGAAGCAGGGTATGGGAGGCTAAGATAAGAGGGGCCAAAGGTCAGGGTGGTGAGTGCAGGGGTGCTGAGGGCCAGGTTGGCAAGTGAGCTCACGGCCAGAGGCCAGAAGCCCCGAGGCCAGGTGGCCTAGAAAGGTAGCCAAAGTCAAGAGAACCAAACCCCTGAGTCCTTTGTCCTGGGGACTTACATAGTTGACTGGATGTGGGAAGGTGAAGAAGATACATATTAACTGACAGGTAAATGTGGTGCTGGCTTTCTAGGACAGGGTGTAAATACCCAGAGGTATCAATGGGCTTCTTCCTTTAGGCACTATGGGTTCTTTCAAGCCTTTGGATGAAAGCACAGTTGCAAAGGCATTCTTTCCCAGATAATGGAGAAGATGCAAAGAATTTCAAGAACTGCTGAGTCAGTGGTTGGGACGTATATCCCTCCTTCTCCCTGCCTTTGTTTCCCCTCAGGCTGCTCATTCTACTATACCAGTATGCTTTGATTTCTATCTCTTTATTGTGTAACTACTGTAGATTTTCATTTAGTAGTTACCACCAAGTTTACAAAAAATACCTTATACATATATTAGCATATTTTAAACTGAAAATAACTTCAATC
Source organism: Phyllostomus discolor (assembly GCF_004126475.2). Classification (NCBI taxonomy): domain Eukaryota; kingdom Metazoa; phylum Chordata; class Mammalia; order Chiroptera; family Phyllostomidae; genus Phyllostomus; species Phyllostomus discolor. The sequence continues at coordinate 155,979,433 of NC_040905.2, read as the reverse complement.
ATATGCAGAAACTCTGCCCTTTTATGCCCCCTCATAATTTTATTTTGCTGTTTATATTGTGTATCCATTAACAAAATATTGTAGCTGTAAGTTAATTTTTAATACTTTTGTTAACCTCTATGCCAGAGTTAAGTGACTAATATAATCATGTTATAGTATTAGAGAATTGTGAATTTCACTATATACTTACTTTTACCAGTACGGTTTATAATGTCATATTTTTTAAATCACAAACTAAGCAAAGTGATGACAGAGAAAATGGCATAAAAACAACCTCAAAAGTGGAAAAAAATATTAGAATCAATTTGGGGGGGTTCTGAAAATTAATTAAAAAATTGCAGCAACATAGAACACATTTATTCAAGAATATGACTAAATCTTGCTAAATAGTAAGTTTTGTGCCATTTTAATTTTTTCTTATACCAACCAATCTCTCCTTCTCCAGCTCTAAGGTATCTTTAGAAATTAACAGATGATAATAATTAAAACAGGCATCCTTGCATCCACTAGAAGAAATGAAAAGAGGGTTAGAACTATTTTTAAAGCTTCATTCACAGATAATTGTCATTATTTATCCACTGTCATTATTTGTCCACTCTTGTAGCTCTAGGAGTCTGCCTGCAAGGATGTCTTTATCTGAGGTGACTCAGCATCTACCCAGTAAAGCGCCTTGCCTTTGGAGTCATTGTTGAAAACAATGAGTCAGTTCTTTACCAAATTTGTGGCCACCTCAGATGCTGTTGGATAACAGTTGGGAGAAAACAATATGTAACCAAAAAGCCTAAAAGGAAAAAAAAATATATCAAATAAGATATACACAGGGGCTTTTAAAAAGTGCCAAAATATTCCTGGGAATCTAGAAAATCTTACATGTGTTTAGGGTTGTGTGCTTGCTCAGAGCTGTGTGCATCTCTGGAAAGATTTGAGGAGGCCATGATCTGTGAAGTTAAGGGTGTGTAAGTAGTAAGTAAAGGTTAAGGCAGAAGTTTCAACCACCTGCTTGAGTGTTAGTTAAAGAAGTATTCCAACATACACACACACACACACACACACACAGACCCTCAGTCAAGGCTGTGATTGTTATTATTTCCAATTTTTAAAATAAATTTCTATGCACTAACTGACAATAAACACAAGCAAGCAGAGACGTTAGTGGTCATGCATGAGAGAGCATAAACTTTTCAGAATTAGTGAGATACATCACTAGGCAATTCACCATCAACAAAAATAAAATAAACGGCAATAAAATAAGTCCAAAGATGAAGGAGAACCTAATTTCCAGAGTTGCCACATTATATTATATAGTATTTAGTTTACACCAGCAACAAAAAATAAATATGCAAAGAAGCAAGACAATATGACAATCAATAGAACTTGAGGAAACCTAGACATTAGACCTACTAAATAAAGGTTTTGTTACAGAACAACAAGGGGCCAAGGGGGGCCAAGGTGGTAACATACTATTACCAAAAGGAACCCCCCAGGTTCATTATGTCCACTGCCTTATAGGAAAGACATCTCCCAATGCCAGAGATTCATGAAAAGGAAAGGAAATGTTTATTTAATGCTATACAAACTTAAAGTAGTGACCTAATGTCTTCATCAAAATCCCAAAGTCCCTTAAAACGCCCCCCCCCACACACAGTCCTTTCTCCCTGCCGCCTTTGCCCAGTATCCCAGTATCTCTGGGATACCATATCTCAGGAAAAGAAATAGAAATCCGTGGCTCAGGCAGCCCCCAGTTCTTCTCACTAATCCATCTTGGCTGGTAGGCCTCCCTCGGTTCCCAGCACCATCAGCTGTGTCGCCAGGATCTCTGCTAAAGCTGGGTGGTGGTTCCCCCTTCTAAAGTTGCGGGGGTCCCCACTCTGCCAAAGCTGAGTGGAGATTCTCTGCTAAAGCCACATGGTGGTTCTCTCTCACAGGGCCTCGGGAGTCCCCAGTCTGCTAAAGACTGAGTGGTTCTCTCACATGTCCACAGATGCATGGCTCTTGTTTCTATTGCCACAGCCACATGGTTCTCTGCAGTGCCACAGCCAAGTGGTCCTCCCTGCACTGCCACAGCTGCATGGTCCTCTTGGCACAATGGCCGCAGGACTCCCCACTCTGTTAAAGACCCAGTGGTTCTCTCACATGTCCACAGCTGCCTGGCTCTCCCTTCAATGGCTGCGAGGAGCGGGGGTCGTCACTCTGCCAAAGCTGAGTGGCGATTCTCTGCTAAAGCTGCGTGGTGATTCTCTCTCATGGGGCTACACTTGCCAGTGTTCTCATATCCTTCTAGCTTTACTGGGTTGCCATCGTGAGTCTGGCCAGGTGTGGCCCCATGCCATGGAGCCAATCTTCTCCAACCTCCCACGCATGCACTGTAACTCAGGGGACCTGCCCCCAGTTATGTCTTGGTGGGGAATTAACTTCCATTCCCCTGGCTTGGAGCATGGCCACAGCTATTTAATATATTTATGAAACCAGTTAAAGGTCATAGATATGTTAAGTGACCAAGCCAGAGGTTAGTTGAAAAGCTGTTGTTATGCAAAACAGCTTTCAATGGCCCTGCTCCATATGTCCCTTCCCCCAACTCACACCTGTGGTGGGGGTGAGGAGATCCTAATATTTCCTGGATACTTTGAGTTCTACACCCCATTCCAAATTCCTATTTGTGGCCCCCCTCTTGGGTGCACCCTGTTACAGTCTAAATCAACTTTTTAAAGTATGTTTCAAAGCTGAAGGAAAACATGCATAAAGGAAGGAGAAAATGAAGTTAGATTTAAACAGTGTTGCCTTCTATTGAAATTAAGTTGTTATCAATCCAATTCAGGTCGTTTTAAATTAGAATGTTAATTGCAATTTTCAGGGTAAAAACTAAAAATACATTTTAAATAGATACTAAAGGAGACAACAGAAGTAAAATAGTATTACGGAAAACATGTATTTAACACAGACAAGTCAGTAATATTTAAATAGGGGAACATTAAAAACTAAGAGATATAAACCACATGTAGCAAATTGTCAAATGTACATCATACCTAATAGTGATAATATTGAAGGTAAATTGGTTAAACTCTCTAATTAAAACACAGAGATAAGAAAATTAGATTAAACTGCATTATCTTACTTTATGCAGTCTACAATAAATATACTATGGATTCACAAACACAGTACTTTAAAAATAAATCGATGGAAAAAGATATACCTTGGAAAATTCAGCTATATTCATATCACACAGAGTGTACTGTAAAACAAACAAAAAAAGTTACCAGAGATGAAGAATATTTAGTAATAATAAAAATGTGAATTCATCAAAAAACATTTTCAAATACATATACATCTAATAACAGAATCCCAAAATACACAAAGCAAGTGCTCATAAAATTGCAGAAAAAATAAGCAATTCCGCAATGGTGGTTGGAAACTTGAACATCGTAATTTCAGATAATGAATAGAATAGGTAAACAGATCAACAAAGAAATAAAGCCCTGGCTGGCATAGCTCAGTGGATTGAGCGCGGGCTGGGAACCAAAGTGTCCCAGGTTCGATTCCCAGCCAGGGTACATTCCTGGGTTGCAGGCCATAACCCCCAGCAACCACACATTGATGTCTCTCTCTCTCTCTCTCTCTAAAAATAAATAAATAAAATCTTTAAAAAAAAAAAAAAAGAAATAAAAGACTTGAACACCATTACAATATAAGTAAATATAACCAACATACAGGGCAGGGCAAAAGTAGGTTTACAGCTGTGAGTACATGGAACACAGAGTTCATTCTTGACTATTTTTGTTAATTATTGTATTATTTATTTGTATAATAACTAAAAGCCTATTTTTGCCCCACCCTGCATATATATCACACCCTCAAACAGCAGAACATACATTTTTCTTGAGGGCATATGGTATATTCTCCAAGTATAGACCACATGTGAGATCACAGTACATATATTAATGATTTTAAAAGGTCAAAATCATACTGAATATGTTCTACAACCACAATAAAATGAAACTAAAACCCAGTAACTAAGAGATATGTGGAAATTTACAGATATATAAAAACCAAAAAAATTCTAAACAAGCAATGGATCAAAGAAGAAATAACTAATGGACATTAGAAAATACTTTAACATGAATGACAACTTAAACCCAATATACCAAAACTTACAAGTTACACTCAAAGAAGTACTTAGAGGGAAATTGTAGCTGTAAATTAAATTTTTAAAAAGATCTACATTAAATTAGTAACATAAACTCTCACCTTAAGAAACTAATAAAGTGAGGAATATTGAAACATTGCTAGAAAATTCATAATAAATTTGAACAAATAAAAAGAATGGATAAATTTTTGCCACCCAAAAACAAAATTTAATATCTACCTATAATATTTTTCTACCTATAATATTTAGGTAGATAAAGAATATCTACCTATAATATTTTAATTTTTTTAACAGGACCCAGCTTATAAGCTTGAATAGGTATAAAATGACTGGTTCTTGCACAAAAAGAAAATTATTTTTTATTGAAAATGGTAAAATAAGTTATTTTAATTATGAAAATTTGTTAGAAACTAAAAGGAAAAGACTAAAACAAAAATTTTGCAAAAAGTTAAATATGTTCAAGTAAGCCACCAAAGAAGTGACAATAAAATATCTTATAACAATATTAAAAATGAGTTCTGGTAGGTTCAATTAATTTATTATGTAAATTTTGTCTTCAAAGTCTTTCAGATTTACAAAATTTTGTCAATCTATGGTCTAAAAATTCAAATACTGGATATTCATTATATATATTTTTTAAATAATCTCATTTAAATATAATTTATTTTCAATTATAATTTAGAATTCTCCAAAGATTTCATGTCAAAAGTCTGAATTTAGTACTGTTTTAAGAGAGTAATTTAAATGTTTCTTTTAATGAATCACATAACTCCATGATGTAGATTTAAACATATCTATTGCCATCTCTACAAAATTATTATGGACATTGCTGTTAGAATCACTGAGAGTATATGTACAAATACTATGGATGATTGGCAGCTTATGGAAATGCTTAATAAATAGAAGACAACAAATTGAACTATTTCATGTTATTTGCCATACTCAGTTATTTGTAGGAAAGTTTTACAAAGAATTATTATATTATAGGCCCTGGCTGGTGTAGCTCTGTGGATTGAGCACGGGCTGGGAACCAAAGGGTCCCAGATTCGATTCCCAGCCAGGGTACATTCCTGGGTTGCAGGCCATAACCCCCAGCAACCGCACATTGATGTCTCTCTCTCTCTCTCTCTCTCCCCATTCCTCCCTTCCCTCTCTCTAAAAAATAAATAAATAAATAAATAAATAAATAAATAAAATCTTTAAAAAAAAAGAATTATTATATTGTTAACCTCTATTCAAGTTTACATTAAAAGAAAAGAAGTATACACAAGAAAATATTTAATAACTAAAAGAAAAAACAGCAGGGTACTTTACCTTTACTTTATGATATCTGTCACCCTGCTTTTGAATGAGCTAAATATAAAACTGAAGAAATAAAAACACTTCTCTGTGACTTGACAAGTATAAAATTTTATGAAATTAAAATGTTTTATAATACAAAAATATCTATACATACTTCTAACTTGAAGGGGTATTAGAAATTTTAATTATAATCAACAGTAAATTGTCTATAAAATCTGAAACAAAATTTAAAGTTGTTTTTCAATTTATTGAGCACTTCATTGAATTTTGATGTTAATAATAATTTGCTGACAAAAGGGATGGTAAATTTTACCATCTTGAACATATATAACATTAAAATTTAGAATTAAAATACAGATATAAATATTAAAGGGAATTAATTCTTAGTTTTCAGTTTTTGAATAGCCAATGAAAATTTTGTGTACAAATTGAGATGCACTATAAGTGTAAAATGTAAGTCAGATTTCAAAAATTAAGTGTTATAAAAATGTAAAGTATCTCACTATTAATTTTTATTGACTGCATCTGGAAATGGTATTAATTTGGATATAGTAAATTAAATAGAAGTAAAGTTAATATTAATTTCAGCATATTCTTTATATTTTTTCATAATGACAATGGAGAAGTTAGTATTACAAATTGGCCCTATTAGACAGCACTGGTATATAAAATGCATTTTCTCTATTGTCTAAAAAGTATTGATGTAGTATTAATTTCTATTTTACTCAAGTATCACTCCTTCTGTCAATTATTCCTTAAAGATTGCCATTGATATTTCGGTGAATTCCTCTGCACTTTACCAACCATCTGAATCCAGAGGATAGACATCATTTAGAAGAGTCGAATTATCCTAGGGTCTCTCAAGAATTTTGAACTTTTATTACTTCAAAATGTTAATTTTATTATTTTAAATATTTTTGGTTGTTTTCTTTGACAAATAGCAAGTTATCAAAATGATCTGTTATAAATCTATATAAACCACAATTAGCTTTTTGTTTTTCTTCCTGTTTTGAAGAGAAACTTACAAAAATTTGTTGGTAGGATTCTCCACAGGCCTCTCTCCCTTTAGGTTTCTTGATGCAATTTTTATAAGCCTGTGACTTTCATATTAATCTTTAATCAATGATACCCCTTCCATTTTGAGATATGTAATTATTTTGTTTACTTCTGTGGGTTTTTAATATCTGGTTGAGAAAAAATGCATGCAATTTTAGAGAACTCACAGGATACACAAAAGTGTATATCGACCTGGAGGAAAACTTCTGAGTTATCTGTGGACAGACTTTCCATTCAGTTGTGAGGAGTGCTGATGGCTGGCAGCTTCTGGTTGTTAGTATCTTCAGGTACATTGTACATTTTTATATTTTTTATGTTCTATTCTTGAAATTCCTTTTCTACCCCACCATGGTTAGTTTTTTTGTAAGCTTGTCTAGGTTATAGTGTCAAACATTAATCTAGGTGTTGTTTGGAAGGTGTTTTGTAGCTGTAGTTAACACCTACAAGCAGGACTTAAGTGAAGGAGATGATCCTTCACAATGAGCTTAGGTCTCATCCAATCATTTGAAAGCCTTAAAGGGTAAAAACTGAGGTTCCCCAGAGAAGTTCGTCCTCAATATTGCAGCATCGACTCCTGGGTTTCCAGCCTGATACCGCCTCCCATCAATTTTAGACATGCCAAACCCAGCAACTACAGGAGCCAATTTCTTCAAACAAACAAATTAATATATTTATAACATTCATATAAACATATAAAATATATTACATTTAATATATTTAATATAAAATATGAATATGCCCATTCTATCCATTCTGTTTTCCTGTGGAACCGTGCATGATATATGACCTCTAGAAATAAAGTTATTTAATTTGTTTTCTTTTTGGTAAAGGATGATGAGAACAGAAATATTGATTGTCAAATAACATAATAGTTCTTTGTGACTTAAAATGTCTTTTTGTTCTAAAACATGAATTTGTTACTTGGAAACCTTGAAATTCTATGTCTGTGAAAGGTTTCTTAAGAGAAGTTCTTAGAAAATATGGGATTATACAACAAAAATATTTGCTTCACAAGAAACTAATTAAAAAATACTTCTATAAAATAGTATATGTTTATAATGAAGTGACCTAAGTGCCATAATTTGATATTTCATGTTTTAGTGTTAAATTTAGGTTTTGGCATTGGAATGCATAACATTCTCATTTTTTATCATCTTAAATTTTTAAAACGGAAATTACTAATGTCTCAATCAAGAATCTAGTCAAGAACACATATTATCTCAAAGATTTGAATGCTGTAAGTTTGAAATTCAATTCAAACTCTCCATTCAACTGTAGATTTCTCTATACATGTTTAAACATGTTGCACTGGGCACAGAGTAGTGGGGTATTTGCAACTGCATATTTGTAATCTTAAAGAGCTAGCAACTATGTAATACTAATAGAAAATGACCACTAACTTTGTTTTTTCAAAGAGTAAGCAAAAAATAAGTATTAAAGTCAATACAACCTATGGTAAAGAAATATGGGACAGGTTTATTCTAGATTAATAGAAAACCTTTAAAATGTGATAAAAAAGGTATAAGTGAAATTTTCTAATTAAACACTGGTAGTGGTCCTAAAAACATAAAAATATGCTGAGGCAAAGGAGTTTCTTAGACAGGGGTGTCCAACCTGTGACCCATGGGCCGCATCTGATTCAGGATGGCTATGAACACAGCCCAACACAAAATTGTGAATTTACTTAAAACTTTGAGATTTTTTGTGATTATGTGTTGTAATGTATTTAATGTGTGGCCCATGACAACTCTTCTTCTTCTGGTGTGGCCCAGGGATGCCAAAAGTTTGGACATCCCTGCTAGAAGATTTCTATGAATGAGCTGGAGTGGAAAGCTATCTAACTTGGAGTTGATTCTGATCAGTTTAGCTTCATGTGGATAAAGTGCTTGTAGGGTGAGAAGGGGATGGAGGCACAGAGGCAAGGCAGCTTTGAGTTTAAGGGAGAGGTTAAGTGAATCATCTCAATGTTCATTTTCTGGGAAGACTGAAGTTGCCTATGTAGTTCAAAATTCAACTCATTAGCCTTGGGGTGTTCAAACCCTGCATATTTCACAGAAATGCCTTAGATCTGGTCCTATGAGATTAGCTCCGATCCCTTGAAAAAAGGTCTGGCCAGATAAGCGTGTCTTTGCATACCTGAGGCCATAGGTCACATCAGATAGTTTAGGCTAAATAATGTTACTTAGAGTGAATATCTGATGTTTATCCCTGGGACACTAGTGCATGCCATATCAGTTTACCTTCTGGGGCTGTGCAGGCCTAGAGACTGGCTGAAGTCAGTCACGTGAACAGTCCATGGCTAAATGACCGACTTCCAACAAAATCCTGGAAACAAAGTCTTGAGTGAGTTTCCCTGCTTGCAAACACTGTCTCAATGTTGACTCATGATATATACAAATTTTCTCAATTAACTTTGTCCCACCCCAACTGATACTAGAATCAATGGGGATTTTTGTCTGCATATTCAAGGTAAAGAAAGTGAAGAAGAAAGAGAGAAATGACTTACCTCAAATTACTCATGTAGGTGGTATGTGACAGAACAAGTGTTTGAAATTATGCTGTATGATTCTTAATTTTTTATGTTGCACAACATATACACAACATGAAAATGAAAAAATCCAATTTTTCTTTTGTGCCCTTTTACTTCCATCATGTTTTGTAAAATCCTTGTTGAAATGGAATATCAGTTGTGTAGTACCCGACAGTTCTGGCTGTGACAGAGCTTGCTAAAACTGTTTTAACATTGGAAACACGCTATCTGGGGACTAGGTGTGTTGGTGACAGCTGGAAGAATCAAAGTCAGAGATTCTCAAAGGACAAAGCTCAAAGGGACAAAGCCAACAGACCAAATCAATTGCAGATGTCCATCTGTTAAAATTGGCTTTTACAGTGTGGATTGTACAACAGATATAAGGCGGTGGTTGGTACACTCACCATAGCTTTTCAACCCCTGCTCTGGAGAAACCAGTGGGGTAGTCAATGGTTAGAGCAGAGAGAGAGGCTTTTATTCACAGTTTACATTCCATCTATCTGGATGCCATAGAAAGATGCAAGGTAAAATTTCTACCCCAGAGATTCAGAGGCCATAAAATGGGTTACTGTGAGTGTTCAGGGCACCTACAGGGAAGAAAAGTCTCATGGCCATGTATCTCAATCCCCTTCCCACACCAGGTGTCTCAGAACAAATTATTCCTGTCTTATTACAGAGAAATACTAGGTGTCTAAAAACTTCTGATTATATATTGAAGATTTATTTGTGGACCAAAGAATCGAGACCTATCTGAGGAGGCATATGTGCATCTCCTGTATTTTGTACCCTTTTTAGTAGAAGACTATTGACTGAAAATATTGGTTGAGGATCACAAACAGAATATCTTCCTTGATTTGAGTTTTTCAATGAAGAAAAATAGAAAATATTATACTCACTATAAAAATGAATAACAAGATAAATTAGTTTCAGTTAACTCAACGTAACAATCAATGTTATTCATGAATTCAATGTAGCAAGTTTGCCTATAAAGAGATAATAAAGAATTAGATTCTAGACTCTAATTTTTTTTAAATCCTTATCTTTTTAGCATCAGTGCAAAATCAAGAAGGGGAAAAAGTGAAACATTAAAATGTGAGATCCTGTTTACTTGACCCTAAGCAATCTGAGTGAATCTTAAACTCTCCATTTAGTGATACCCTAGGTCCACAAACTATGAGGGCATCAGCTTCTGAGGCCAGTTGTTCTCAGAAAACAACAACAACAACCAAAAAAAAAAAAAAAAAAAACAGGTACCTCAGAGCAGAGACCCATAGAAAGGAAATCAGAACTGGAGCTGTTATTAGATTTTCTGCTTTGTCCATTCACGAGAATTAAACTGTGATGGTTCTCTCCCACAGGTTGATAATGTGAGATGTATTGGAAGGACTATTGGTTGACTTTAGAGATAAGACTTTTGAGTCCAAATTTGTGTAAGTTGTTAACTTCCCTAGGCATCAGACTCAGAGATCATGTAGCCTACAAAACTCACAGGTTGTTTTCATTATTTACTAGAAAAACAGGTATTTAAAAGTTGGTTGGGCATCATCCCACAAAGTGAAAGATTACCAGTTCATGCCTGGGTTGCAGGTTCAGTCCTGAGTTGGGGTGCATCTGAGAGGCAACCATCAATATTTCCCTCTCACATTGATTTTTCTCTCCCTCTCTTTCTCCCTCCCATCCCATCTCTCTAAAAATAAACAAAATCTTTTTTAAAAAGTTAAAGCATGATAAATCATTGGATACAAATGGACTTTGTTATTGCTGCCATGGATTTTTTGGTATCCTAATCCCTGGAGCTCTTAGGGTTTATTATCGTGAGATTCTGTTCCAATGGATCATTCTTTTCAGTCTCCTTCCTGTAATATCAGTTTGCTTCTACAGTCACCACATGTAATCCTCATTACTTCCAGCTTGGAGAAAGCACCTGAAAGCAGCTGAGGTGCCACCAAAACTGAGTTTTCTCAACAACAGTTGATTAATCTCTTTTCCTTCTTTCTTGTAGTCATCTTCTTTATATGGCCCATGCAATTCTAGAGTCCCAGTGTGGCCTAGTGTTGACATGGGAGTTGAAATCAAGAGGAAAGAAGATGTGAGATAAAACCTTGAGTAGTGTCTAATTGGTGAATTGTGAAATTAGGTTGTGGGACTGTGACCCTGGCCAGAACTTCCAGGCCCTTCTGTCCCTATTCTGCTTCTAGCTACAGCTTTTATCTTCTCTCTCCCCAAGTGGGCAAGCTTCTTGTTCATTGCAACTTTCTACAACAATCACACTAAGATCCTTGATGTTAAGGGTAGAAGCAAAATATCTGTTCTCTTGTGTGGAGAAGCTGTGGAAGATGCTTCTCCTTCCTCGTTACTTTGGCTTTCATAGTTTCTCTGAATCAACACTGTGTCCCACCAGTCTACTTCTGGATTGTACCCTGTCTTGGACACAACCACCCTTCAATTTTATTTTATCAGCATCACTACTGGGTGCCACTCCTCCACTACATCCCCTTTTACCACTGGACCCCACATTCATTATGGTCTTTCTTTCCCTCCCCTTATTGTCTTTCCCCTTTACTTTCAGCGCACATTCAGTCACTAGAACCTATTTCCCAACCAGACCTTGCTTTTCTCTAGACCTTCCCATCTTACCTGACTTCTCACTCTTTCAGGATATCAATCTTTTATCATATTTGACCCAAATTATTGATTCCACTGATTTATTACAGTCAACCCCACCCACATCACCAATACTATATCACCCCCAGACTCTGTTTTAATTCTGATTCAATCTGACTTGATTCCAATATGAATAGAATAAATGCTTTACCAGAGAGCTCATCTGTATGCAGCCCCTGTTGGTTGACCTTTCTTGTCTTTACCATCCCGTATATAGACTATATGTCTGCTCATGTCAACCTCATCTTGGTGGAAGATATCTACTGAGGACTGATTCCGTAACGTCTTCTTATTCTGGACTCTACTGCAAGGGCTTCTTTCCCTCTACCAATCAGGAGCTTTCTTTTTTCCTTTGAACTTTGAAACAAGATCTCTGCATGCTTGTATATCCTGTTCTTCACCACTAATGACCAGAAGCTCTTGGAGAAAAAGTTTTAAAGAGTGAATTTTGGAGGAGTAAGAAAATAAGAACAGATAGATAAATTTTCAAAAACTGAGTTTAGAATATGAACTGATATTTTAGAAAGACTAGAGTCCACTGGTGGTAATCAAGACTCAAACTCTTTTTCAATATATGAGGACTAAAGGAAACATTGGTCAAAGGAAAATATTCAGGAATTCCAGGTGCATCCAGTATAACCAAGATGCTGATGTTTCATTTTGGTTGCTGCTGTTGTCATTTTTAATCTTGTTGAGGGTATTGTGTCTCTTCCATTCAGCCAGAAACCTGGATATATTCCCTTACAAGGTGACTATTTAAAAGAAAATGGTTTAATACAATTAAAGAAAAGCTACTAGTTCTTAAGTTAATAAGACTCTGAGGAGAATGGTATCTGTTTTTCATAACCAAGGATATTACTTTTCCCAAATATATGTGTTTCTTCTAATAGCAGAGTGTTATCTGGTATATGTGTATAATGTTTAGCACATAGGTTTAGAATATAGGAGTTTTAACCTGGTAAAAAAAATAGGAATAACTTTGTCTTATATTAAGTTCCCACTTTCGTTTCTGAAAATGACCAGGATTTGGTGTGAAGTTTACAATGGCAATAAATATCCAGGTCATTATGTATTCCTTTATTTGTACTTGCACAGATATTCTATTTATAAAATCCTTTATTTTTTCACTTTATTTCATAATTCAGAAATTTCACTTTTAAGTGTATATGCAGAAATATTTAAAAACATATACCCCTGGCTGGCGTAGCTCAGTGGATTGAGCGCGGGCTGGGAACCAAAGTGTCCCAGGTTCGATTCCCAGCCAGGGTACATTCCTGGGTTGCAGGCCATAACCCCCAGCAACCACACATTGATGTCTCTCTCTCTCTCTGTTTCTCCCTCTCTCTCTCTCTCCCCCCCTTCCTTCCCTCCCTAAAAATAAATAAATAAAATCTTAAAAAAAAAAAAAAAAAAAAACATATACCCATTATAAAACATGTATAAGAATGTTCATAGCAAAATTTTATAATAATAAAAATGTAGAAGCAAACCTTATGTCTATCAATTTTAAATGGATAGATGAAAAGTGATATATGCATAAAAGGAATATTATTCAATCATGAAAAATTATACATCACTGATGAACCTTGAAAACATTATGCTAAGTGAAGGAAGCCAGAGTCAAAAGACAACATGCTGTCAAATTCTATTTGTATGAAGTGGCTTGAATAGACAAATTTATAAAGATAAAAAATAGATTAATGTTTATCAGAGAATGGAGGTGAAGCAGGGAATAAGGTGTAAATGCTAATGGTTATAGGAACTTCTTTTGGGGGTGAAGAAATTATCCTGGAATTAGGCAATGGTGATGCTGTATCAATTTTTGAATATACAAAATATCATTGGTTAGTATGCCTTAAAGAGTTAACTTTTCTGGCATGTGAATTACATTCCAATAAAAATGGCTGTTCCATACAGAGTTATGAAAATTGACCAAGTGTTTCTCAAATTCATGTGAAAGAAATCAGGATGAAGACAAAAGCAATGTTTTACATGAAGAATCAAAATGAAGTCTTATTCAAGACTCATTAAGCTTCTGTTGAAAAGATTATATTATTTAAAAATTTAGAAATAGATTAATGAAACAAAAAGGAGCTACAAACAAACACATGCATCTGGGTCCTTTGTTTGAATGGGGGAAAAAAAGAGCCTTAGAAATAAATGAAGAAAATAGATCTTTAAAAATAAATAAACTAAGGAAAAGTTTCAAGTTAAATGGGAAAATGTGCGATTAGATTTATATATGACACTGTATGCAAAATAAATTTCTGACAATTTATAGATCAAGTGCAAAAACCAAAATGTTAATTCTCAATAACATATCTTCAATATTTAGTTTAAAGAACATAAAATAAGGCACAAAGAGCAACAATTGTAAAAGAACATAGCAGTAAGTAAAGTGAAAAAACAAACAACTCTAGCCTTGGTCAGTGCCTTAGTTGGTTGGAGCATTGTCCCATACACCAAAAGGTTTCAGATTCGATCCCTGGTCAGGACACATACTTACGTACAAGTATGATCCCCAGCTGGGCATGTACAGAGAAACCAATCAGTATTTCTCTCTCTTTTGTTCTCTCTCATTTCCTCTCTCTCTAAAATCAATAAGCATAACCTCAGGTCAGGATTAAAAACAAAAACTCTACGAGGTAAAAAGCAGCAAATATATGAACAGATAATTCATAAAATAAGGAAATAGATCAATAAATTAACACATTGACAAACAGTAAGTTTAGTAAAACAATGAAATACTCCTAAATATGACTATTTTGTTCAGAATGTAATAAATTAGAACTCTCCTTATTTCTAAGATACATTGTAGTGATACAGAGAAATCTGATTAGATTTCTGGGGAGAAGTAAGGAAGGGCCATAGGAGGGGGATGCCTAAGGAAATGATAAACAGCCTGGGACATGGTTGGTTGAGGAGCTGAATGCCTCCAGAGCACATGGAATTATGGGTGAGAAGATTTGAAGTAAAAGAAGGGCTCTCAGAGTGGTGCAGCTCTCTCTGACTCTCCATCTCTCTTCTTCCTTCAGGATGCCTGGATGATCATGCTGCAGGTCCCTGTGTTTCCCAAGGGATGGTATTTTGGATGAGAAGGAACTCCAGGCCCAACCTAGGATCAGACTGGCCTGCCTGGCAGAGGGTGGCGGGGTTATGTCTTGGGTGTTGGAGAGGGGACAAGCTCAGAGAGAAAAACCTACCATTCTTCCAAAATTGTGTACCTTTTGTATCTTACATTGTTTTAGTTTGTAAACTAACCCTATAGAAATAAGATAATCAAAACTAACAGGAGGAATGATAGAAGAATTCAGGTGTTAAAAGAATTTAGCTTTATTTGATAGGCTTAAGTGACTGCTTTTGAATAAAGACTCCTTTCCTTTTTCACTGAACTTGTGCCTCTGGAATTTTGCCTAGTGGCTGGTGGCAGGCAGCATGACCCCAATGTCCATTTGGTAACAATAGCATGGCATTTTGGTCATAGTTCTGCACTTACAAGGTTGAAAATTGTGCATTCTTCAAGATCCAGAAATTGCCATATACAAATTTTTCCTAGAGAAATGTTTGCAGATTAGCAAAATAAGGCATACAAGAGGATGTTTAACAGCTAATGATTAGAAACAACAAAGTTGATCAAATATAGAAAGCTGGATAAATGTAGGTGGAATATACATATGATAGGATATGTATAGTTGTAATACTTATTGAATCTAAATATATTTACTTTTATAGAACTAAAAAATATGATGCTGAATTAAGGAGCTAGGTTAAAAATATATAATTCATTTCTATAGCTTTTGAGAAAAAAATACTCTATAGTATTTATGCACACAAAATCTCCAGAAGAATACATAACAAATTATAATAGGAGCTGTTCTGAGGTAGAGGGAGAGAAAATAGTTGTAAAACAAAGTACAACTTCCAAAAAGAATCTGAAGACAATGAGACAAAATATTAACTTTTGCTAATTTTAACTGTTCTTTTTAATTTCTTTGTATTTTATGTCCAAAAATTTCACTTACAAAAGTCACTCAAAATTAGCCAAGTTTTATTTCTCCCATATTTCCAGTTAAATTGCACTCCAACTGTATGATACAAATTAAAATTCAAGTGCTCAGAAATAGTTGTGCTTAAAGTTAAAATCAATTCCTCCTATATTTTGCCTTTATAGTCTGACAAAGTGTTAATCATTAAATGAGGTGCCCAATAAGTTGAAAGAGAAAACAGCAGGAAACCAGTCAAGGTAGAACATAACTCTCTAATTAGAAGCAGTTATTTCTAAAATTAATCAAATGTGACATCAACTGTGAACTTCTTTATTATGTTGTTCTATAACTTATATACATTTCCTAAAAGAATGGGACTTTTCTCAGGAAATTAGGAAGTAATTGAGGTGTCCTTATAATTTGATTAAAATTGATTTGATGGATGATAGATGTTAACTAAACATTATGGTGATAATTTTATATATGAACATATTCAAATCATAATGTAATGTATTCCTGAAACTAATATAATGTTATATACCAATTGTATATCAATTTTAAAACTATTTATTTATGAAATTTCATATTTTTAACATAATCCAAAGAGTTTACAGCACAAGGAAAAGATAAAACAAATGGGAGACGAATCTATGGATTGATGTTTGAGTCTTTTTTCGGTCTCGAAAAAATTCTCCTGTCTTGAAAACTCTAAAGGGAAATCAACAACTACTTCTATTAAAAAAGAAAAATAAGTCTAGCCAAGATCAAAAGGAATAGTCTGCCTCTGCCTCAAAATAAATGAACTGGGACAGATATCTTAGTTTAGAAAATTTTATCTGCTACACAGAGCTGTCCCTAAGTTATCATTGGTAATTTTCATGCCACATTGTGAATAAAATGAAAGGGCAAAAATGTGGAATAGTATGGATGCCATATCTTTCCATTATTTACAAATTATTATTGCACCATGTTTACTGAGATTGAGTGGAGAAAATGTTATCTGAGACTCAGCCATTAGCAAGGTATCCCAAGAAATATTGCATCAGTGCTAATATCACAAAAACTTTATGCTTAAAGTTCCATTTAAAAAGTCTTAGTAACAATAGCTGTGATGTTCATTTGACCTTATCAGACTAATATTTGAACACTGATTGAAACCTGGATAGTTACCAGGAGTTTTCTGTATTGCAATGGAGATGGAGTAGAAGAAAAGTATAGAAATTATATTTAAAACATATGACTTATGTCCTGGTTGACATCCTGTATTTTTCTATTAGATAGGAGTAATGAGAGCATTATTAAGTATTTGTGATTTCATTTTTCTAAGCCTGATTTCTCTTTATAGAAACCAATTTCCCAAATAAACATGTTAATAGATCACACTTCTATAGGATCTCTACAAACTTACATATTTTGATACTCAAATCTTTTCCTTTATTCTCCTAGCCAGCAGGCTTATTTCATGAATTTTCTACCTCAGCACTTGCTGTTTTAGTTCTCTAATACGAATTTAACTAATTTCTTGTACTCAATACCCTCTTTCATATATATGATTTGATTTCTCTTTTACTGAGGTATAACCATTAAAACTTCTATAAAGATTTAATAAAATAAATAATTAGCTTTCTTGTAATTTCATACAAATTTTGTGAAAAATATATGTCTACTTGTGTACTCAATAACAAAAATGGAATGCCATTGATGTTAAGATCATGAACTCTGGAATTTAGATTCCCTAGCAATAATCCTACCTCTGATAATTACTGTGTGGCTGGGGAAATTTATTAAGTTTCATTTTCTTAATTTACTCCATGATTGTTTCTTAAGTTTATATATTATATTAATAGCAGCCATTATGGGTATGTAAAAACTGAGATAAAATTTCCCTTACTTTGGAATTTGTATTCTACTAGAAGAAGTACAGATAATTCAACAATAATAATGGGGTTTTGTAGGTTCCCTTAAAGGCATCTGTATAGCATAGTACTTTTTACCATATTTTAAATTATAAAATAACCCAACTATTTACTTAAGTACCCAGGTTAAAATAATGTACTCATTATTACTATGCATGGATGTAATATGATATAGTCATGTAGCCAATATCCAAAGTTATAAAATGTTAACACATTTGCCTTGTTTCAGAACCTACTCTGCCTTTACCCTAAGTTGAAGTGAAGATATAAGTGAAACATCTTGTATTCCCTCTCCATTTTTTAGATTC
The DNA here is from genome assembly GCF_004126475.2 of Phyllostomus discolor. Classification (NCBI taxonomy): domain Eukaryota; kingdom Metazoa; phylum Chordata; class Mammalia; order Chiroptera; family Phyllostomidae; genus Phyllostomus; species Phyllostomus discolor. Next base: position 155,961,530 of record NC_040905.2, on the reverse strand, counting down.
CTTAATTTTTTAGTGATCACCATTATTGTAACCAAACAAAATGAAGGTTTGGCTGCCAGCCACCACAAAAGCCACACTGGTGAGGCAGGTACTGGTATAAAAGGAAGGGGGTTTTATTCAGGTGCCACACAACCTGGGAGAAAGGTGGTCTTCCATCTCATAGATGATCTCAATCATGTTGCTCAAGCCTGATGTTCTATATCATAGGGATGGAGAGGGGAGGGCTTCCCCCACTATCCAATTACCTTTCCATCTTTTGGCTTGCTCAGGCTCTATTAATTCATAATTCTAGCTTTTGGCCCACTTGGGTCCTGTCCATTATATTTCTAGCCTTTGGGCACAGGTCAGTATATGAACCTTCTCTGCCACCATCTAGGCCAGTGGAGAAGACTCCACAGCACTCTGACTGTCTACAATAACACTATGATAGTTATTTTGTACGCTACATACACAGCTGGGTTGTAAGATATGTCTTTTTACACTATTTTTACATATTTTAAAATTGTTCTCTAAGATGTATTTGTCATTTTACACTGCCACCTTCCAAGAATAGTGCTTTTGACTAGACCCTTGCTTATACTTGGAATGGTACATTAGAGCATTGATTGTTTCCGGCTGCTCCTCACATCGTACCGTTTATACTCCACATCTAATGTTGTATGGCTTGACCGACAGAGTATTAACACACATAATGATGACAGAAGCTACACATACTCCTGTGCTCACCCAGTTGTCTGTGCCTTACCTTTGCTGGATTGACCTGCCATGGGAAAGCATTTCCCACACAGCTACTGGTTTTCTACCCAACACTGCTATGGTTGGAACTCTTCTGCGGCTACTGCCTCTTTTAATATATTCCGTGGCAGCTAGTTTACCTCATCACAGTCACAGTGATTGTCTCAAACAAGTTATACATGAGACAGGATGATGTCACTGTACCATGGCAAAACTTTGTAGCAGGCTCCTTAGGTCTAGATGTAATCACCGAATCCTTACAAAACTATGTGAACGAGCAGTGACCCAATTATGTGGCCTGCCAATTTTTTCCATATCTCTTGTATTTCTTCTAAAAGTGAATTCAAATATTATTATGCCACTGATAATTGACCCAAACATGCATCTCTCACCATTTATATTAATCTTTTATGCCAGAAAACATTTCTGTTTAATTCTTTCTTTTATTCCCTCCTCAAATATGGACATTAACTACACCTAGCTACTCTAAAATTCATGATAACGGTAATGTCCTTTTGAAGTCTGTGGAATATATTTGGTGAGTCTTGGCAGTGCTTAGAGAGTGCTGTCTGTGCTCACTATCCACCATCCTCTGAGAATGCTATGGGATATGCACAGGTCTGCTTAGTAATATAAGACCCCAAAATGATACCTAAAACTATGTGGATCATTGTCCAAGTTCCCACTTTGCTAATATCTCTAGATTTATGTCTGAGATAGAGGTCACTGGGATTGAAATATTTCTTAGGCTCTACTGTAAGATTCTAAGCTTTACAAAAATGAAGCTAGAGCACTGATGGCTACAAAGAGCACATACTAATGTTCTTAAAAAGTCTATGGTGGTCCATCTACATTTGTTACTGTGTGAAGGTGTAAGACTTTGTTTACAATATTGTAGGAGACCTCCTGGCAGCTCCTGTGAGAGTCTACCCATAGTCTAAGTATATTCAATCAAGAATCTATATTTCGCCCTGGCTGGCATAGCTCAGTGGATTGAGCTCAGGCTGCAAACCAAATTGTCACAGGTTCGATTCCCAGTCATGGTACATGCCTGGGTTGCAGGCCATGACCCCCAGCAACCGCACATTGATGTTTTTCTCTCTCTCCCTCCATTCCCTCTCTAAAAATAAATAAATAAAATCTTTAAAGAAAAAAAACATGCAAGTGGTTTAAAAAAAAAAGAATCTATGTATCTCTGTGATTTACTGAGGCTTCTGTAAAGTCTTAACATGTGCACATGAGTCATGAATGTTACCTGACCTCTGTCAATTGCTAGTCTTATTATTCTGCTGACAATATTCATGATCACATTTACTTGATCACTCCTTTTCACATTAATTTTAAAAGGGCCATTGAAATCCAGTCACTGCTTTGCTTCTGGGAACTGGGTGTCCTGTTTACTCCCTGGAAATTCTCAACCTCCCAAGCATTCCTTCTTAGGAAAGTTTATATAGCCAAACTAGATCAAGATCAAATATCAATAATCAAGTATATAAATCCTCATTTTGAATTATCCTCTCTAGTACAGGCTGGTTGCCTTAAATTTGGAAAATTTCCAACCAAGAGATATAGGCTTGTGTTTTTTGTTTTTGTTTTCGGGAACTTTTATTCTTCAGAGTAATAATTATCTAACTTCCTTAATTAGAATTTCTCTTACAGAGTTTAATGCTTAACCAATTTCACAAACTTCACTTTTTCCTAAGTGGACAACTCTTCTCCATATTAAGAAATGTGGCTACAAAATTATACATTTACAATTTGTGCATATTTGCTTTCCAGATGAAGCTATGATTTCATCTTGTCATGCCTACTTTCTTAAAGCCCCTCAACTACTGTCAAAAGCATGAAATCATTCCTTATATCTTGATAGTTTTGTTTACATACTTCTTGGAGGACTTTCCAGACTGTATATCTGTTCATCATTCAGATCCCTCATCATACATCTATCATTAATTGCTCTCTTATTACAAGACTATCCATCTATAATTCTAACATTTCTCCCAATTTAATCTAAATAGGTCATCTATATTAGGAGAGATGAAGAACATCAGTTCTGGATATCTCAGACACATTACTTATGCAAATAAATCCTGTCTGCCTTCTCCATCTTTAATACAGAATTCCATTAGGAGAGTGTTTTTCCAACATTTCTCATGTCAACAACCATAATATTGACATAGAGGTATTAAAATGTTTGAAATTGTAATACAATAATATTTTTATTAACCTAATATATATTGATATCTAGCTCTGTGTCTAAAAACTTATGTAATTTTCAACACTGCATCTCAGAACATAAGCACCCCTATATTCACTGCAGTGTTATTTACAATCACAAAGATATGGAAGTAGCCCAGTGTCCATCAGTAGATGAGTAGATAAAACAACTATGGGGCATTTACACAATGGAATACTACTCAGCCATAAATTTTTTTTTACCCTTTGAGAAAGTATGCATAGACTTGGAAAACATTATGCTAAGTGAAATAAGCCAGTCAGTGAATGACAGATACCATATAATTTTACTTATATGTGGAATTGAATGAACAAACTGAATTAGCAAAGGAAAATGGGGACAGACTCATAGATGGAGAGCAGGCTGACTGCTAGTGGGGGGTGGTTAGGGGAGTAGAAGGATTGAGCAAAAAGCAAGAAAAACTCATGGACAAGGAATGACAGTAAGGTGATTGCTTGGGGGAGGGGGTACAAGGGCACTAAATGGTAATGGAAACAATGCAATAAAAATTTTAAAAATTAAAAAGAAAGTTAAAATGTAAAATTTTCCCATTTAAGTTCATGAATTCTTAAGTTTTATTCCTATATGCTGCAGCGTTCACATACTCTTTGGTAAGAAAATATGACCCAGGGGTTAGTCCTCTTCAGTCCCAACTTCTAGCCCAAGCTGTGATTCTACTGATGATATCTCTGCTGGTCTTTTCACTAGCTTTATCATCCTTCTGCAGTTTCCTTTAAAAATGTTTTCCCCACTTAAGTTTTGCCACAATTCAGAAATAAGAAAGACAGAAATTAGAAATAATTTTCGTCTTTTATACTGATAGGCTATGGAGTATAAAGATTAGTGGGAGAGACCATTGAGCCTCAAAATGTCCTCTCTGGAAACTGGAACAGCTCACTTCATGGAAACTCTGAGTCCATAAAGCAGACACAATTATCCAGATCTCTGCTTCCTTTTATTTGAAATGAAAATTTACCAAAGTCCTACATTTCGCATTTTTGATATGTTAAATGAATAAAATAAAATTAAAATATAAATGGATAGCTGTCCCATCCACCAACTAATTAATTTTGTCTTGGAGAGAAAAGCAGGGGCTAAAGCAACAAGACACAAAATGTTTAGAAAATTTATTATTGGGAGAACCAGAACCATAGAGGAACAGTGATGAAGAGTAATTCATGAAAAAAATCACCAGGTATATTTAATTTATTGGCTTCCATAGTATCTTATTGAGTTAAAAATATTTGAGGGGGAACAATGAACAAATTCAAGGTATTGCATTATATATATATAATTTTATATATATATTATATATATATAAAATTGTGTGTGGGGAACAACAATGAATAAAAAATTGTTTTCTCAATTAATTCATGGAAATATTTGGAGGATATAGTAGTTACATGTGGGAAAGTTTTCTCTCACTGGTTGTATTTCCCAAGTAGGGATATTATTAGGTGTTCAGAGTTTATAGTAATTACTCTATCATTTTGTCCCCATTCCAGCACCACTGTCCCTCAGTTACTTCAGGAAATTTAAATCAAAATGCACAGTGAGACTGAGCAAACCTTTGTAAACAGAGCTGAGTATTTGATCTTTAATACATCTCCAAACATTTTTCATTTTTCCCCTGTTACTTTCAATTTTCCTTAAATTTCTCATTCTCTTTCACTATCTTCTTGTCTATTTTCTTATTCTGTGTTTTAACAAAGGATAAGATTGAGCACAACAACTTTAAATAACTCTGGACTTGGGCTCATAAGGTATCATTTTGACAATGGTTCAGTCTTCTTGGAATTGATTCATTTAAAAACTTTTAAGTAGTTTTACTTATTTGGAAGAATGATAAAATATATTCTGTGCTTAGACAGAAAATAATATCGTGAGTATTCTAAACAGTACAGTTTCCCTGCTACCTGTTAACATGATTTATGAAATCACAGTCTTTCATTTCAACGTGACCTTCCTCACTGAGCCACAGTGCCTGTTGTTTGATACAATGAATGTTATTTTCTTTTGTAAGTAAATGGATGCATCATTTAGAAATTATGGTGGTTGTGAGGAGCACAAACCTGATGGCTTCAATGCATAGTCATTTTTATCTTTACTACACAAGAAGCCTGGTGTTGAGTGATTACAGGAACTATTTCAGTAGCTAAAGAAAGCAGAACCAAGGTTTCTGAAATTCTGTTTATGTTTCTCCTGTGTCCTCAGTGGGATGCTGTAGATTCATCTATCATGTCTAAAGTGTAGTAGGAAGAAGGGCTGGCTAAACTAGGAAAGAAATATTTTAATATTATTTTTAATCAGGAAAAATCAATGTAATGGTTATATATAATAATGAATCAAGCCTGCATATATTTGTCTTTACACAAACACATATAAACCTGTAATTAATCAATCAATCAATTAATTAATTAATTAAGAGATACACAAAGCCAAAAAAGTGACTGGGATCCATGAAAGTCATGATGCGGCCCTGTAGGCTTGCCTAGGATTAAAGAGTTTCCCAGATAGGAAATGTGATCATCTGAGGCAAACTGGAATGTTTGCTTACTCTCAAAATCTCCAGAATCGGCAAGGAAACTTTTGGAAGTAATGTTTTAGTTGAAAGCCTCTAAAACTGAGGAATGCCAGGGAGAAGAGGGTAGAAATGGATGCTAATCAGGAAAATGGTACTTAACATAATGCATGCCTCAACTATTACACACCCATCTTCTCAAAAAACATTTTTAGAGGATTTTATTTACATGCAAAACAAACAGTGCTTAAATTGTATCAATTACTGCCTAGAGGTTTATATCAGTTTCTAATTACTATTGTAACAAATCACTACAAACTTAGTTATTTTTAAAAAAGATTTATTCCTGTGTTCTGCAGGTCAGAATACAAACTGGGTTTGTTGAGTTACATTCCTTCTAGAAACTCCAGGGAGAATCTGTGATTGTGCTTTTTCCAGCTTCTGGATGTCCCTACATTCCTTGGCTCATGGTCCTTTGTTCCATCTGAAAATCAAGCAATTTAACATCTTCCCTCTTCTATGACTTCCTCTCTCTCTCTCTGTCTCTCTGTCTCTCTCTGTTTCTCTCTCTGTCTCTCTCCAGGGTCCATTGTGATTATATTGGGTCCACCTGAAAATTCTGGGGTAACCTCCATCACACAATTGTTAACTTAACTGTATCTCCCAAGATTAGGATATGGCTCTCTTTCAGGAGACATTATCTAGGCAACCACAAAGACCAATCAAGTATTCCTAGGTCATGTACAGATGAATACTGCCCAACAAAGCTAAAGTCAAAAAAGGATCTCTAGGAAACCAAAGCCAGGTGCTGTCAGATTGATTAATAAGAGATTTACTCAAATATCAAGGCATGGGTCACCATTATTCTTGCCCAGTATAATGTTATTTGACTTATGACTGCTGTATATGTCTCTCATAAGCTTGTAAGTAAATGGTTTTTTTACTCCATTTTTACTTCTAACATCTCTGTCCTTCAGTCTGTGTGTTTTCTTCTATCTCAAAGTTTATTAATTCCATTTTAATCAGTCTAATATGAAGTTACTATTTTCTGATTATTGTTTAGAGCTTACTATACTCTTGTAAAAGCTATTAAATTATTTAGCTTAGTGATTATACATATTTATATGTGTGATCCATAAAACCATTATTTTGCTATCTGGAAATTTTACTTCCATTGTTTCTGTTTACTTTTGCATTGGTTGCCTTTTTTTTTTCCTAACTTGCATTGTCATTATTTTATCATCAGACATTGTATAAAATATTATAGAGACTAATTTGGAATATAATCATAATCTGTGTCTTGATCTAATAACCCCTTTATTGATGAAGGAAGATGACCTGGACCTAGTCTCACATCCTTGTTGACTCGAATTGGGTAAACAAACAAATTACATTCCTTGGAAAAAGTCATAAAGTCTAATAACCCCACCACCAAATACATTATTCTGTCCAGAAAACCCCACTCTCTAATGGAATTTAACTTAGTTTTTTAGGGCTCTCAATTTACACATATAATCCAGTTGTATGCATGTATATGATTCTAATAAAAATAAATGTTTATCCAAAATAAAGCCTATTTTTGTATATTTTTAATGCTTAACACTATTATGCAAATAAAAAATGTGAGTTCTTCTAGGATTTTTCTATTTTTTTTTTGCTTATGTTCAATACATAATGTCAAGTTGAATATAGTGTTCAGATAGGTAACAGAAAAATGTTACAGGAAATGACTTACCATTAATATTACTTGGACTCTTCCAAAAGGGCAAGTGTTACTTATAAATCTTCAAAGGGTATATCAAGTCATAACTTTTAGAAAGTCCTTTTGTGTGACTAAGATATTTTTTACAGTCTTTTCTTTTATAAACTTGGCAGGAATCCCATTATCATAGCCTAGGGCAGTCAAAATCATCTTCACGTTCTCCACAATTCCTCAGTTTTATTCCTTTGTATCTAAATCTGCAGAATCTTTATATAACATCTTTAGACACATTTCTAGGAAAATAAATACTCCACTCATGTATCTCATAATTTGAAAAATTTACTGAACACTTTGGAATGATCTCTCCAAATGGTAAATTTGCTAAAGTATATTTTCATCTGCCCAACTTTCATTAAGGAATAAAACTAATTGGTAAATAAACTTTTCTTTATCTACTGGAGATATTTATTCAATCCTCATCTTTCCCCCTTTACATATAATACCTAATGTCTTTATACTCTTACATTGATTATAGTTTATTTGGCATAGTTATAAGTAAGTCCTATCTAAATTAAGTAATGAGTTTGTATATCTCCCCATCCTTGTTGAAGCCAAAGTATTATGAACTCCTAGTAGGGGAAAAAAAAAAAAAACTGTTATAACCAATAAGAGCCAATTTCTTTTCCCAACAGCTTGATGTCTCTAAATATGGCTAACAGACAAGAAGTAAAAGCACTCTTAACACGAAAAAAAAACACAACAGAATATGTGAATTAGCCTGTATAAATAAGGCACTCAAGACCTCAACGCTCACAACAATAGGAGAAAGCTAGATAACTTAACTGGACTTCAGTACACTGGACTATTTAGTTCACACACCACTGACTGCTAAAAACAGCAACTCTTTTAAAAGCATACATGAAAATAAACTAGCATAACAGGTAGATAATTTATTATAGCAAATTTCCTTGCTATTTTCTCAAGTAGTTAAACTTTTTTTGAATTATGCATGCTTCTTTTTCTGCCTGGAATGTTTGTCCCATTTTTGTCAGTGTATATAAATTTTAATTATCTCCCAAAACCCAGGTATATAGATTACAACATTACACAAGTCTCCCCTACTACTCCCATTGTATTTTTGGAGAAATGAGACCATTTTTTAATTACTGATTTATATGTCTTTCTTATTCTTCTCCATATCCTGGGTTTGTTTTATTTTGTTTGAATTATTAAATGTCTAGGAAGTTAATCTAAAGTATCATGTATATTTTATAAAAATTATAATAGATTTTTAAATATTTTTATAAATCATTTTCCATTGAAAATACATGCTTCTGTTTTTTAAACAAGAGCATGTATACGTTACTGTTAACTCTCATATCAGAAAGTAGTATAGTTAAAGGAACATGATGTTGCTCTTCTTATGATTTCCATCAATAGTTTTTAGCACATAGCAATTACAAAATATATGTCTTCTGAACTTCCCATATTGCTCAGCAAATTAGAAATTGAAGAAATATTCAGTTGATAAAGCACTAACAGGTAGAATAATAGGTAGACAGACTTTAAACTTTCTCTGAAATTACTTGGTAGATATTAGGTCTAATATTCTAATTGGAGAAAAAGAATCAGGAACTTGATCTATGTTTTCTCTTCCCCCATCCCAACCATAAGGATGATGGAATTGATTCAAAGACATTTTGCTCTGGACTACCTGCTTGCTGGGTAGCTCTTTCATAACACCCTGTAGAGCTTCTGAGAAGATCATTGGATAAACAGTTACATTTGTTGAACTACAATATACCTTGAAGTGAACAATAATAAACTAACCTTTCTTGAGTGAAATTTCAGAATGTCATTAACATAGCTGCAAAATTTGTTAAAATATCCCCCAAGCTCAGACCATAATTTCTACAAAGTGTATTCAGTCAACATTTTAGGAGAATTTACCAAATTAAAAATTTTAGACTTCAAAGCTGGTTTGGATAACATTGGAACTTTGTGAAGGAACATAATTTTTGATTCTGAAGCAAAGAAAATTCACTCTATGTGTCAAATCTGCTGAGCAAACATAAAATTCCCAATAGCATTTATAATTAGTGATGTATTTCTTACTTCCTTTTCACATAGTAATTCTGTAGAATATAAGAAAGAACTCCAGATAACCAGGTATGTCCTAAGGAAAATATTTCATAAGACTCTGCATTGAAAAAGATAGTTGTCTCTGGGAGCATGAGAGTGGGAAAATTATAAAGAATCATAATAGTTAGAAAGCAGCATTGTTAAAATTTTTGGATAGTTAAATAAGTTTTCTTGGTCTACTAAACTTCTATTATTCAATTTAAAATGCTGATTGGAAATCTTGTTTCCTTATAGTATTTTAAAGTATTTAAAACAGGGTTAATATATGTTGAGGTATTACCTATGTTTGTCAGGAAGTTTGTATGATTTTCATCTATTTATTAGAAATTAGAGTTTATTTCCTTATTACAAAATTTAAAATGTTTGTCTAGAAAATTATTACATACGTCTCTGTTTTATGTGCACCAGGTCTAATTTTATTACTAATTATTAAATTCAATTATATTTAATCGAACATTCTATTTAACTTGGAATGGAAAAGAAAAACTTTTGTGGTCATTACAAATGCATATACAAAATAACTTGACTAGGTTTCATTGGAAATATTTCTCTTTTTATTTGTAATATATCTGTTTGGTTTAATCTATATAATAGCAAAAGAAATAGTTATTTTATCACATCTAGCTCAGTGAACTGTGCTTCAATTTTCTCATCTATAAAATGGTAATTAGATTTTAAAGGATTAAATTATAATACTTTAACAATACTACCTTGTACTTATTGATATTTCACTTTAATTTGCATGAGGAAAATAAAGTTAGTGCTATTTGAAATTAACATCTTAAGAATACTATAATTTTTATATACACTTTTTATTTTTTAGGTTTGTGTAAAACCTTCTATTTAGACCAAGTTTCATGGTAGATTATAGGGTTGAGAGTCTACTGGAAGTTAAACTTCTGGTTATTTCTACCCATCAGAATGTTAGACACTCAAAGGTTAAGATGGTATTCATTTTCAGTGTAATCTTTAGATGACAGCTAAAATTAATTACTGTGTTACTGGTTCTGTTCTATTCTTTTTTTTTCTTTTTTTTATTGTTGTTCAATTACAGTTTTCCCCATTTTCCTCCCACTGCTCTCCCTCCCCCTCCCCACCTCCACCTCCCACCCTCAATCCTACCGCACCTTGGCTTTGTCCATGGGTCCTTTATACATGTTCCTTGATGACCCTCCCCCTTCTTTGCCCCATTATCTGTTCCTCTCACCCCTCTGGTCACTGTCAGCCTGTTCTTTATTTCCATGTCTTGGTTATATTTTGCTTGCTTGTTTGTTTTGTTGTTTAGGTTCCAGTTAAAGGTGATATTATATGGTATTTGTCTTTCACTGACTGGCTTATTTCACTTGGCATAATGCTCTCCAGTTCTATCCATACTGTGACAAAAAGTAGGAGTTTCTTCTTTCTTTCTGCTGCATAGTATTCCACTATGTAAATGTACCACAGTTTTTTGATCCACTCAGTTACTGATGGGCACTTAGGCTGTTTCCAGCACTTGGCTATTGTTATATACATACTTTTTTAAGAGAGTAGTCAGATCACTTGACCAGACTACCACAGTAGTCATTCACATATTTTGCAATAAGCTCAGAAGCAGAAGCCTGAAGAAAACTGCTCTATAATTTACCTGTCCTATTAAATTGTCTTCATGTTTTAAATATACCAATATCTTGAAGTACACTAAACAGATATTCAAAACATACAACCATTCTAATATTTTACTATTTTGAATTTTTTAAAAGATTTTATTTATTTATTTTTAGAGAGGGAAGGGACAGAGAAAGAGAGAGAGAGAGAGAGAAACATCAATGTGCAGTTGCTAGGGGTCATGGCCTGCAACCTAGGCATATACCCTGACTGGGAATCGAACCTGCAACACTTTGGTTCGAAGCCCACGCTCAATCCACTGAGCTACGCCAGCCAGGGCACTATTTTGAATTTTAACATTAATGACAATTTGTGATCATCATAGTTGTGATACTCCATGTGGTCATCATAGAACTTCTCGAAGAGCTAAGTATCTGTGGTTCTCACTAACACTTTTGTTTTGGCACCTGACCATTGAGGTTAAATGGGCTCAAAAGAACTGAATTCCATATTCTAAAGTTCATGCTTTATTCTTTAAAATTAATTTAATAATAATCATAACAAATATATTCTAGCTTTTTATAATAGGGAAAATATAATACTAAAATTTTCTAGTTTTTATAATAGGGAAATATAATACTAAAATTTTCTGTAGGCCAGAATTACAAATGTTTATTTTCTATATCAGAAATTATGTATTATAGAAACATTACAATCCTCTTGGATTACATATGATCAAATCATAAAATATATCATCTCATTTACTTAAGAATTTAAATTAATATTTCTAAAGGACTGTATAATTTTTAGCTCCCAAAGATATATTTTTAAAAAGAAGCTAAAAATAGGCCCTGGCTGGCGTAGCTCAGTGGATTGAGTGCAGGCTGGGAACCAAAGTGTCCCAGGTTTGATTCCCAGCCAGGGTACATTCCTGGGTTGCAGGCCATAACCCCCAGCAACCGCACATTGATGTTTCTCTCTCTCTCTCTCCCTTTCTCTCTTTCTCTCTCTCTCTCTCTCTCTCTCCTCCTCCCTCCCTTCCCTCTCTAAAAATAAATAAATAAAATATTTTTTTAAAAAAGAAGCTAAAAATATAGCCAAGTCATCCTTCTTGTATATTAGCCTTTTGTTTCTGACTAACAGCCACGTTGTATTGAATGGCATACAGAACCCTTCAGAATCGTACCCTGGCCTGTCTCTACAGGTTCATCTCTTGATATTCTCTTTCAAAATATTGTACATCAGAGCTATCAGATTAAAGCTATTCTCTTTTAAATAATATTTTTCATTGCTATTTACCCCCATATACCCTTTCCTATCCCCTATCCCCTACCCCCTACCCCCACAACCACCACACTTGTCCATACCCATGAGTCCTTTTTCCTTTTTGCTCAATCCCTCAATCCCCTAACCCCCTCCTCATTTCTGTTAATACCTCAAGCAGTTGGCTGCCTCCTGTCAAATCCTTGCTTCCTGAAACCAGCACCAAGACAACCTGATGATAAGGTGAAGATGTACTTATTCTTACCCAGCTAAGGGAAATAACCAACTTGACAGATTCTTGGCAGAGTCTCATAAGGTAAGGACAAAGTTAGAAAATTTATGAGGATTTGGAGTCTGATGTAAGACAAGTCTAATTTAAAGTGAGGGCTTAATAAGTATTAGGTAAATATTATAAGATTCTAGCAAGTCAAAAATTTTGAGGTGAGGCTTTGGAAGTCTCTTGAGAAATAAAGCTGTTTGAGTCTATCTATTGAAAAGTTGAACAGTCTGACATTTATTTAAATGTATTTTATTTTCAACAGTTTCCTGAAAAATAGAAAAAGTTATTTGAAACATTTATCTTCCTAGGCAAAAGTTCCCAGGATTATTATCATATTTTCATCTTGAAAGCATTGAACTAGTAAAATCAAGTTAGTGAAGACCTCCAAATAGGAAATCCAAGTCAATGTAGCCAGTAAGCTGTATAGTTGTGTGGTTGTAGACCATTTCTGAGTCACACTTTATCTTTACATGTGTCTATCTCTCTTAGATTGCTCTCCTTTTGGAAGTTTTGGGCAACTTCTTTCAATTTCTCTCTAATAATTTTCCTGTAGTCATCACTCCTGAGACATTAATTATCTAGTTTTTGTTACTATTGTCTTTACTGCTATTACTGGTTTTCTAAAACAATGATAAGATTATATGGTATTTAAGTAAATGTAGTTTGCAATAAAATGATATATTTACTTACATTTAATTATTCTTTATAGTTGTAGTGTCTTTATTTTATCTTTTTGTTAAATTTATCATGGTTACATTGGTCAATAAAATTATATAGGTTTCACGTGTACATTTGGATGATACATGATCTTCATATTGCATTATGTGCCCACCACCCGAAGTCAAATCATCTTCTTCATGCCTCATGAAGGGATAACATAGATCACAGCAATATTCTAAAACATTATTTTCTTCTTCCTATTAATTTGCTTAACACAGTACTACTTTTAACAACAACCACCAAAATGCCAGTCATTTTTCTTTTATTTATCATTACCTACTGGCCTTCTTCTCCATCTTATATCCATGTTTGCTCCAATCTTACCTCAGTTTAACTTATTATTTGCAATTTCCAAATTTTGGAGATGTACTCTGGCATAGTAGACTTGTTTGTGCTCACATGCTCGTAATGTCTGTGGGAAGGGAGTTGTTGAAGAATAAGGGAGTAAAAATAGATTTTTCTTTAGTGGGCAGAGAGAGGATACAACAAATGAATAAATAATAGCTCTTTGAGATCTTAATTTTTAAGAGCTTACATGGTTTTTAAGACAAAAAAAGTAGAACCACTGATGTGGAGCATTAAACCAGAGTCATTAAGGATCATATCTGGTTCTAATTAGGGTGGAAGCACCTGGGTTTTAGTTCTCTCTCAATTCTGATTTTGAATTTATTTTTATGTCTTCCATTGGATATTTGTATTTCCTGGTTTTGAGCTCCAGAATTTATTAATTGTTTTCATTCCAAGCATTATTATATGTGAGAAATAGAAAAGGGAAATTAACAGTTTTGTCTGCCAAATTAACTGAAAGTGGCCATAGTCATTTATCTTAATTTCCCCCATTCAATTAGTCCCATCTTCATTTTCCCAAAAGTTGGCAGTTGCCTGCATAAATTCTATTTAAATAACAATGAACAAATCTTAATGTAAACAGAGTTACAATTATAAAAGTGCATTTATTAAATATTTTTTTCAGAATACCAAGAAAATATTTTACCCAAAGTTCTATAACTTTTCTGTCATATGAGTATACTGACTTAATCATGTTTATGACTAGATAAAGAAGACAAATGCTGGATTCAGAGATGAAAGAAATAATACACAGGTACTACCAACACTCTTTTTCATTCTTTTGGGAAAACAGCAGGCATCGTCGCCATGCTGGATGACACTTGAAGTGATTGATATGTGTGAGTTTCACTTAAATGGCTCTCTGACATGGCAGAAGATAAAAGCCTATCAGCCCCTTATTTGACACGTATGAACTTGCATCTTGCACTATTTGAAACATCAAAAATGAGATGTAGATAATAAACATGAGATATAATGGCCTCCCCAAATCTCTCTTCTGCTTCCAGTGGACTGTAGGTGATGATCGACACGTCAGTGGGATAAGGAATTGGGAATAGGGTGCCCTACCATGCCAGCTTGCCAAAGTCAGTCACAGATTACCAATGATAGTTCTAAGTCCTGGAAAATTCCATAGGCCAGACATTCCATTATGGTTCGTTGCCCTAATCAGACCATAATAAATAGGGCCTGCCATGTAAGACAACAATTGTGCAATATAGTAAGCTATGAAGTTTAAGACTAATATCATGATTCTTACCCTGAAATTAATTTGAGCATTGGGACAAGCTTACTTCTAAGATGTTCCCAGAAGTTTCTGCCCACAGAACACATACCTTGGATAATTCCCTCTGTTCGAGAACATAGCACATGATAATTAAAATAAAATAACTCAAAAGGTAAGATGTTCAAAATTTTAGAGAAATTAGATGAATTTTATGTCTATTTTGGAAGGGAAATTTCACTGAGTTGTTGAGTAGTAGACAGAACTTAATATATAGATGTTTTGAGTTTTTGTTTTTTTTTGAAACAGCAAAGATCATTATTTTGGGGCAACAAAAACTCAGGTTCTATGAATTACCATGTAATTCTATTAACTCACTATTTCATATTTGTGAAAATGTATAATATTATGATTTTTACATAAGACTCAAAAGAAAAATTAGTGTATCTTCTATTTCTTGTTCTGGGTAAACATTCATTTTTAATATTAAAAGTTACTTTAAAATAATATTTTATTAATGTTAAATTATAATAATAAACAAAATTCAGTGAGGCATATTTGCTATTGAATACTTAAAACATTATTTGAATATTGATTTAATAACCATGTTGAATGAGAGATAATCTAGAGGGTACAGCTGTAAATGTTTAAATTGTGAGAAATTAAGAGAGAATATCGCCTGAGGCCACAAGGAAAAAAAAAAAACTATTTTAGAAGCTTGTTTTTGAAATCTGAAGAACAAATTTATAAGTTTGACATTATCTCTGTGACCGCCTTCATGATATCCAGAGAGGTAAATGAGGCTTGTGATCATAGACTGCATTATGGGTACAAATCAGTACTAGGTACCAGAGATGAAACAGTATCACTCAAGAAAACAAAAGGAGAACGAAAGAGATTAGGCTACATTTCTAATAGTGCAGTAGAATAGAACAACAATAACAATAAAACAATGTTTATAATCATGGCATAAAAGTATCTTTCTCAAGCTATGGAACTCACAAGAATCACATGAGAAACAGGTTGACTTCTTATTCTCCTAAAAAAATTATTAAAGGACCACATGAAATGATAACTTTCTGTTTGACACTGGAGATATACCATATTACAAAAGCAAAGGGACTTGTTGATGGAAGGATATATTCAGCATATGGGAAAACAAAAAAGAATGTAGATGGTAGCCATTATATTACATAATTAAAACATCTGATTAGGTTTCTGGCTAAGAGGGAAACTTGGTAGATAATGCTTTACTTCCTTGCACAATCAAAAGAAAGATAACAACCATTTTAAAACAAAAATAACCAGAACTACCAGAAAACTGAACTGTTTGGAAGCCTGACAACCAAGGATTTAAAAAAGAGACCAGCATCCATTCTGATAGAAGTGATGGAGACAGGCAGCCAGGGCAGAAGGAATGCATGGCAAGGCAGCAGCTTGAGGACCTAGAGGTCCCACATTCATGTGCAGATAAGTCTGGAGGAATAACTGGGGAGTGAGACAGCCTGGGCAAACCAGGGTTCCAGTGTGGGAAAAGAAAGCACACAACCTCTAGCTGTAAAATTCTTTGATGGTTGTGGCAAAAGGAGAAACTGCCAGACTCAAAGGAGAGTCCCTTGGAGGGAGCCACAGGATCCTAGAACATATACAAACCCAACCCAACCTTGGAATCAGCACTAGAAGGGCTCATCTTGCTTGTGGATAGCAGAGGAAGTGACTGAAAGCAGGGTGAGAGCTGAGAAGGCAGCATTGTTGTTGCTTCTCCGTGCCCCCCGCCCCCAACATACAGCACAACTCAGCAAAATGGGTTGTCCCGCCTTGGTGAACACCTAAGGCTCTGCCCCTTGCAATGTAACAGGTACATGGAGACAAAGAAATATGGCCCAAATGAAAGAACAGATAAAAACTCCAGAAAAAGTACAACTAAGTGATGAAGAGATAGCCAAAGTATCACATGCAGAGTTCAAAACACTGGTAATCAGGATGTTCATGGTAATGATCAAGTACAGATGCAAAATAAAGGAAGAAATGAAGGCTATGAAAAGTGAATTAAAGAAAAATAGGGAAATGACAATGAAGGGAAGGAAACCCAGACTCAAATCAACGGTTTGGAGCAGAAGAAAGAAATAAACATTCAACCAGAAAGAATGATGAAACAAGAATTCAAAAAAATGAGGAGAGGCTTAGGAACCTCTAGGATAACTTTAAACCTTTCAACATCACAATTATAAGGGTGTCAGAAGGAGCAGAGGATGAGCAAGAAATTGAAAACTTATTTGAAAAAATAATGAAGAAAAACTTCCCCAATCTGTCAAAGGAAATGGACCTCCAGGAAATCCAGGAAGTTCAGAGAGTCCCAAAGAAGTTGCACCCAAGGAAGCACACACCAAAGCACATCATAATTACATCACCCAAGATTAAAGATAAGGAGAGAATCTTAAAAGCAGTAAGAGAAAAGGAAACAGTTACCTACAAAGGAGTTCCCATAAGACTATCAGCTGATTTCTCAAAAGAAATCTTGCAGACAAGAAGGGACTGGAAAGAAGTATTCAAAATCATAAAAGACAAGGAACTACATCCAAGATTACTCTATACAGCAAAGCTTTCATTTAGAATGGAAGGGCAAATAAAGTGCTTCCCAGAGAAGGTAAAGTTAAAAGAGTTCATCAGCACCAAGCCCTTATTATGTGAAATGTTAAAGGGACGTTTCTAAGAAAAAGAGGAAGATAAAAAATATAAACAATAAAATGACAACAAACTCACAACTATCAACAACTGAACCTGAAAACAAACTAAGCAAACAACTAGACCAGCAACAGAATCACAGAAATGGTGATCACATGGGGGATTATCAGCAGAGAGGGGTAGGGGTAAGAATGGGGGAAAAGGTACAGGGAATAAGAAATATAAATGGTAAGTACAAAATAGACAGGGGGAGGTTAAGAATAGTACAGGAAATGGAGAAGCCAAAGAATTTACATGTATGACCCATGAACATGAGCTAAGGTATGGGGAGTGCCGGTGGAAGGGGTGGTGGATGGTGCATTGCAGAGGGGAATAAAGGGGAGAAAAAAATAGGACAACTATAATAGCATAATCAATAAAATATATTTTAAAAATATAACCTAATGAAATATCTGCCCTTTTCTCTTTTTAAAATTCTTTTACTTATAACTGCAGCAAATGACTTAAAATCAAATATTTTGAAATTCTAATGTTTATGTACAGAATATCTATCTTTTTAAAAAAGATAAATTATTGTGTATAATTATCAACTTCCAAAAGAGTTCTTACTCATAATCTGGAATTAGTTTTCATCAATCTACAAACTCTTCCTGCAGACTACAAAGAAAGTAGAAAATTACTTTATCTTACTGTTTATTGTATCCAAATGCTTCTGTGACACATTGAAGCATTTGGTGAATATTCAATAAACTGAATTCTCCTACTTCCTTTCCCTTGTCTTCCTACAACAAAAGGGTGTAGAAAGTTCTCACAAAATACTCTTCCCTAATTAACCAAAGTATCATTAACCTAGAAAATGAAAAAAATGACAGTAAGAAATGAGAATTGAAGCAAAATAGAATATATATTTGCAAACTTGAAAGAAATAAAAAAACAGCTCTATTATGATTTGCACGAAGTTATCAAAGGCTACATAACTTGCATTAGGAAGAGTATTCACCCCTTTGTCATTGTGAACGTATGTTAGTAAAATCTACCTAAAACTTTTAATTCCTTAAGCATTCAAATTTCTTTATGCCTTTAAAGACAGAATAATTAAGAGTTTCTATTTAACTTTCTGATTAAGTAGTCTCATTTAGCCACACATATATTTAATAAATGTATGAAATACTCTCTATGGGGCATTATGCTGTGCAATGAGTATATATAAAGGCGAAGGGACAGTCTGTATTGAGTCTGTCTAGAAAAAGTCCAGCCATTGTTAATATAATAAGAATGGTTTGCATGACATTGATGTAACCTGGTAGCTAAGGAGAGTGGACTTGTGAATTCATGAATAATGATGACTTCATGGTATTAATAAGTGGGGGTGGTAGATGCCATTGAGTGAGCATGTGTACTGTGTGGCCGTCACATTCAACATGACTGAAAGAGTAGAGCAACAAATCTACATCACATTTTGAGTTAATCTTGAACATTCCTTAGAAACTAGTCAGATGATTCAGAAGGTCATAGATATGGGCAAATGGTGATTGGCAGCTTCATCACAATAATGCTCCTGCTGATGCATCACATCTTGTGCAGAGATCTTTTGTGAAACATCAAATCACCCAAGTGACTTGGTGCCCCTACAACCCAGATTTGGCACCCTGTGACTTCTGACTTTTCTCAAAACTAAAATCGCCTTTAAAAGGGAAGACTATTGATGAGACAGGAAAATACAACAGGGCAGCTGATGGTGATTGGGAGAACTGTGTGAGGTCCCAATGTGCCTACTTTGAAGGAGGCTGAGGCACCATTGTCCTACATGCAATGTTTCTTTTATCTTGTGTATTCTTCAATAAAGGTCTATTTTTTGTAGTATTTTCTATGTGGATGGATACTTTCTGGACAGACTACACCCGGATACAACACTGAGAGTTATCTTACTTTAATTGGAAGTTTTCTGTTTTAATAAGTAATTAAAATTTTATTTTGATAATGCTAAGTTAAAAATGACAGAAAATTTCTTATATAATTTATAGAAATTAATATAGTGAATGAAAATTACAGTATAAACTGATTCTGTGATTGTTGTGAATACATTTCATTAAGTGAATAATTTTTTATTCTAGGAATGAGAACTAAATTTGGTGTACATAATCTTTAAAGTATTGATTAAACTGATAACACAACAAAATAAAATATTTCTGAACCCTATGTTACAACTGTGCTACATATATACTTTCAATTTTGGAAATTCTTGGCTTAATTATATGTCTTTTCATTCATACTCATGTATGATTGTCAAGAGAAACAGTCATAAGGGAGGGGAAAGCAAAAAAATAAAATTAACATACAAGAGAAAGGGCACATTGGCCCTGCTTCTTCCGTAGAGACTCATGCTAAATCCTACTTTAAAACTGAACTTTTAATAATATGATTATTTTTTAGAGTAATGTTATTATGCATACTTCAGTATTATGTGTCATGATGTTAGCAATTACTTTCAAATTATTCACCCAAAAGTAGTCTGTAAATATATGGAGATTAAGCAAATGTGGCAAAATGTAAAAGCTGGTAGACAAAAGTTAAAGGCATATA